>NC_079189.1:100821289-101177373 GCF_029499605.1 Hyla sarda
GTCACCTCTTGGATTTAGAGGATGAAAGCATTTTTCTACATTATGGAAGCTCAGACTAATATGAAATGTACCATGTGACTCCTTGTCCTAACAACTATCTTAGCTGTTAGGACAAGGAGACACTTGGTACCTTGATGTATTAGTCTGTGCTTCCATAATGTAGAAAAATGCTTTCATTCTCGGACACCAAGAGTCAAAGAGGTGTTTCCAAGCCCCTGAAGTGCTGAGTACAGCTGGTAGAGTCTTTTTAAGGTCAATAGCAGTTGTGCAAAATACTTAAAACAGATGCTGCAAGATAGCCAGAGAATTTAAGGGGTTCTCAATCTCGGGATAGGTGTGGGTCCCAGAAGTCAGACCTGTGTCTATCAGACATGTTTAGTAAATCCAGTGAATATGACATAAATTGATAAGAATACCCCTTTGAGTTTATTAGCGCAGATGCTAAAAATACTTCACACATATTGTAAATAAATATATATATATATATATATATATATATATATATACTTCAAAAACTATTATTTATTAGACAAACCTGTAGATTATTCTATGTGAGAATAAGGTATGTTTTTACCCTTGATACAATGCTACATCTTCTCTCCAGAGGTGTTTGCTTTTTTCTTCGAGATAAAAAGTATGTCACCACTTCCTCAGATTTTAACCAGCTATTCGGTAATCAGTGTTGCTCAAGAAATCAACTGTGTCCAATACATCTTTTTTGACAACTGTCTTCTTTCTCTCATAAGTACATTATTCTTTCTCTTCTGACTTGTCAGCCATACCTCCTTCAGCTAATAATACCTCTTCCTCAATCAGTTGATGATAACTTTAGTAAAATACAGTTTCTCTGCATTTACTAACAGAATTCTCTGCTTTCTGTTTGATACTTTCTATCAAACAGTTAAACTCACAATCATGTTCCTTACAGCTAAAGCTAAAAGGAAACAGAAGGGGTAGAAGTCTAACATATTTCTCACATAGTTTCCTCAAAATATAGATATAGCTTCATAAGAATAAGGTATGAGATAGAAAGATTTTTTGTAAATCTTAACAAAAAAAAATTACTATTGCTATATCAATGATTGTATTTACATATCCACAGGGGCATGACTATAATGGGCTCCGAGGTAGCAGTCACAATGGGGCCGTGGTGCCAACGAGGCACCCCTTTAGTTATGCCCCTGTTGATATGTAAATACAATCATTGATAAAACCAAAAAATCCACGGTGAAACGGGAAAAAAATTAATTGTGTGACAAAATTGAAGAAAATATTTCATTTTGTAACTTTTGGGGGCTTCCGTTTCTACGCATTTTTGGTAAAAATAACACCTTATCTTTATTCTGTAGATCCATACGGTTAAAATGATACCCTACTGATATAGGTTGGATATTGTCGTACTTTGAAAAAAAATCATAACTACATGCAGGAAAATTTATATGTTAAAAATTCTCATCTTCCAACCCCTATAACTTTTTTATATTTCCGCGTACGGGCCGGTATGAGGACTCATTCTTTGCGCTGTGTTCTGAAGCTTTTATCAGTACCATTTTTGTATTGATCAGACTTTTTGATCGCTTTTTATAAATTTTTTCATGATATAAAAAGTGACCAAAAATACGCTATTTTGGACTTTGGAATTTTTTTGCGTGTACGCCATTGATCGTGCTGTTTAATTAATTATATATTTTTATAGTTCGGACATTTCCACACGCGGCGATACCACATATGTTTCTTTTTATTTACACAGGTTTTTTTTTATGGGAAAAGGGGGGTGATTCTAACTTTTATTAGGAAAGGGGTTAAATGACCTTTGTTAACTTTTTTTTCACTTTTTTTTTTGCAGTGTTATAGCTCCCATGGGGACCTATAACACTGCACACACTGATCTCTTACCCTGATCCCTGGATACCCATAGCTTTGCATGGATAAGCGAGATAGGAGCTCGATTGCTCAAGCCTGTAGCTCAGGCTTGGAGCAATCAAACGCCGATCGGACGCGACGGAGCAAGGTAAGGGGGTCTCCGCTCGCATCCTAGCTGATCGGGACATCACGATTTTATCGCAATAGTCCCGATCAGCCCGACTGAGCTGCCGGGAAGCATTTCCTTTCATTTTTAGATGCGGCGATTAACTTTGATCGCCGCGTCTAAAGGCTTAATAGCGCTCGGCACAACGATTGGTGCCACACGATATTAGCCCAGGGTCCCGGCTATCGTTAGCAGCTGGGACCGACCTGGTGTGATGCAGGGTCATGGTGTGGACAGGTACGCCCTTCGTCCTGAAGGAGTTAAAACAGAGGTCATTATTTAGTCTGAATACATATTGGGCCTCATTTACTAAGATTGTCAGGTTTTTGCTAGTGGAAAAAGTTGTTTCAGACTTGCAGGATTCCACCATATTTACTATTGGGAAAAGTCGGGAACATTTTCTGACCAGCTTTTTCTAGGTCGATATTTCCAGCCATTTACCCACAGGATTTTCTGTGAATTCCATAGTAAATCGGTCGGGTTGTGAAACCATGCCCCTTTTTGACCAACCACGCCCCTTTTGCGACAGACCACGCCCCTTTTCGGGTTTGTCGGATTTTTCAGGCGCAGACTGTCGCACACTGTAGCACACTGGCGCAGTCATGTCTCAGACATGTCTCAGGCAAAATAACCAGACAAAAACTGGTCGTTTTCAGCTTAGTAAATGAGGCCCAATATTTGCAATGTACAAGAATATTCAAATTCCCCATGTGATATTATTATTAATACTGTTATCATCCACATATTGAAAATCCAATACGAAAGTGGACCAGAGACCAACTAAAAAACAAAGGCCTGTTTGCTGCTGATTAACCCCTTAAGGACTCAGCCCATTTTGGCCTTAAGGACTCAGACAATTTAATTTTTACGTTTTCATTTTTTCCTCCTCGCCTTCTAAAAATCATAACTCTTTTATATTTTCATCCACAGACTAGTATGAGGGCTTTTTTTTTGCGCGACCAGTTTTCCTTTGTAATGACACAACTCATTATATCATAAAATGTATGGCGCAACCAAAAAACACTATTGGGGAAATTAAAAAGAAAAACGCAATTTTGCTAATTTTGGAAGGTTTCGTTTTGACGCCCTACAATTTATGGTAAAAATGACGTGTGTCCTTTATTCTGAGGGTCAATACGATTAAAATGATACCCATTATTACATACTTTTCTATTCTTGTTGCGCTTAAAAAAAATCACAAACTTTTTAACCAAATTAGTGCGTTTATAATCCCTTTATTTTGATGACCTCTAACTTTTTTATTTTTCCGTATAAGCGGCGGTATGGGGGCTCATTTTTTGCGCCATGATCTGTATTTTTTTTTGATACCACATTTGCATATAAAAAACTTTTAATACATTTTTTATAATTTTTTTTTATATAAAATGTATTAAAAAAGTAGCAATTTTGGACTTTTTTTTTTTTGTTCACACCGTTCACCGTACGGGATCATTAACATTTTATTTTAATAGTTCGGACATTTACGCATGCGTCGATACCAAATATGTCTATAAAAATTATTTTTTACGCTTTTTGGGGGTAAAATAGGAAAAAACGGACATTTTACTTTTTTTATTGGGGGAGGGGATTTCACTTTTTTTTTACTTTTACTTTTACATTTTTTTAAATTTTTTTTTACACTTGAATAGTCCCCATAGGGGACTATTCATAGCAATACCATGATTGCTAATACTGATCTGTTCTATGTATAGGACATAGAACAGATCAGTGTTATCGGCTATCTTCTGTTCTGGTCTGCTCGATCTCAGACCAGAGCATGAGACGCCGGGAGCCGGACGGAGGAATGTGAGGGGACCTCCGTGCGGTGTTCTGAATGATCGGATCCCCGCAGCAGTGCTGCGGGCGAACCGATCATTCATTCAAATCGCGCACTGCCGCAGATGCCGGGATCTGTATTGATCCCGGCACCTGAGGGGTTAATGGCGGACGCCCGCAAGATCGCAGGCGTCGGCCATTGCCGGCAGGTCCCTGGCTGCGATCAGCAGCCGGGATCAGACGCTCATGACACGGGCATCGCTCCGATGCCCGCGGTTATGCTTAGGACGTAAATGTACGTCCTGTTGCGTTAAGTACCACCGCACCAGGACGTACATTTACGTCCTGCATCCTTAAGGGGTTAAAGAGGTTATCCACCATAATGTGACTTTAGTACTGACAGTAATGAACATGCATTTGTATGTGATTTGGGGCTTAAAGGGGTATTCCAGTGAAAAACTAATTTTTTCATATCAACTGGGCCCAGAATGTTAAACAGATTTGTAAATTACTTCTGTAAAAAAAAATCTCAATCCTACCAGTGCTTATCAGCTGCTGAATTTGAGTTGTTATTTTCTGTCTGACATTAGTGCTCTCTGCTGACACCTCTGTCTGCCTCAGGAACTGTCCAGAGGAGGAGAAGTTTGCTATGGGGATTTGCAGAGAGCACTGTTGTCAGACAGAAAAGAACAACTCAAATTCAGCAGCTGATAAGTACTGGTAGGATCGAGATTTTATTCCAGAAGTAATTTACAAATCTGTTTAACATTCTGGGGCCAGTTGATATGAAAAAATCAGTTTTTCACTGGAATACCCCTTTAAGCCCCAAGTCACATACGAATGCATGTTCATTACCGTCAGTACTAAAGTAAAGGTATGTTCACACTGAGGAATTGGAGAGGAATTTACTCAAGTAATTCCACTCGCTTATTCCTCTCCAATTCATTCAGCAGTGCCAAATCCCCTTGATTTGAATTGAATTCCACTCCTCAGTTCACACTGAGGAATTTCTACAAGCTGAATTCCACTGCGGAATTCCATTCCACATGAAGAATGAACATGTTCTCTCTTCATGACTGCAAGGTTACATATTTTTCAGCCAAACGCCTTTTAGTGTGGAATTCATGTGGAATTTGCGTGGAATTTGCATGGAAATTCTGCGTGGAAAAGAAAGAGAAGTATTAATTGATGGTAGTAGTCCGGCAAGAAAAATAACAGTTTCCTCCTATATTCCGCGCAGAAAATCAGTGCGGAATTTCCATCAATTCTGTGCAAATTTCACACAAATTCAGTGTGAAAAAAAAACTCAAATTCTATAGCGGAATTTTTAAGCAAGAATACCTCTCCAATTCCTCAGTGTGAATATAGCCTAATGCTGCTGCTTTCTTTTTGTGAACTGGCTATTTCCTGTTGGAGTTCCATCCCTCCAACTATAACTCATGGATTCCTTGTTTGTAAGCATGAGATCAGCCACCAGTGTGCAATGGGTGGCATTGCAGTATAGCTGCAGCCCGGGGAAGAATGATCTCCCCGCCCCCCACCCACCCAACAGTCGCTCCACCCATTGAAATAAAGAAAGATTCCCTTTCAACATCGGACTAGTAATGTAATGTCTCAGGCCGGACTGCACCCAGGGAAAAGCTCAGAATAATTTTGTATGGTGCTAAAAATGAACATCAAGGCAAAGATGACATAATAATTGAAAGACAAACCATCAAACACAGGTACAGACACTATATTATGAACTACGCTAACTTTATAGTGCCTGTAGCATAGTCAAATAAAAAAAAAATCCTGGAATACCCCTTTAAATCAAAGTGTTATTGTGTGGCAGCAAAATAGCATTCAGTTTACAGGGTTGTGGCCTAAAGACTATCAAAGTCTCAACAGACAGATGGACGCTGAAGTGCAGCCAGGGCAGGACTGTGATGAGACCAGTCACAATGTATAAGGTATAATAAGTTTGACTGAGTTACATAGGCAAAAATGTGAATGTGATTTAATTTATGAAAAAGCCATAAAAGATATTTCCATCCTAGTAACCTGGAAGATGAATGTGAAACTGGCTTCATGGAACATTTATAACTTAATGGTTGAGTGGATATTGCTGTTGCATTACAATAATCTCATATTCAGTTTTTTCATTTTACCAGTATTTCATGGTGACGCTTACATCTATTTTCTGCATCTCTATTAGAGGTTAATTCAAATTTCACATAAGATTCTCTAGACAAAATATTTTATTTCATTTTAATAAGTATACAGCATATTCACACTGACTGGCAGCACCTGTATTAGCAAGCAAAACCATTGCATGAAAGCCATATCAATATTAATGAGTATGTCACTATTGAGGAGATTATTCAGAATTAAAGGAGCTATGTGAGATTAGAAAGAAAGAGTCTGCTTTTGTACCGAGATAGCGTGACTATTGGTTGTCTGTTAAGAGTGACAGCAACTGCAGTGTCACCTTTCTACTGGGGATTGGGAACGGATTTTTAAAACATTTCAGACTGAAAGTTTTATTTGCTGCAACCCATTAAATAGTAAATAGGGTCTATAAATCATCCTCAATATTCAGTGACCCCCATACCCACCCCAATGGTTCTGCTGAACAAAAATAAGATTGCCAGAGTCTACATTCATTTTATTTGTATGCAAATTTTCAACCATTTTTACGTCTAGTTGGAAAAAAATATTATATATTTATTTATTTTTATTTATTATTTTACAATTATGGTAAAAAAATTTCAAAAATAAGTGTACAAATAAAATGTGTGCATAGTGGTTTTAACTGTGTGATCACAGCCATGTAGTTCAATGATGATCTTTGTTACGTTGAGTAGAGTTGTGGGAGGTCGGGGTACTGTGGCTGCAATATAGATGCAAAAATACCGATAAGTATTTTATTCTATAAGTCAACCTCAGAACAGAGAGTACAAATGGGCTTCCATGTTTTTATAAGAAATTAAAGGGAATGCTGTTTTTGCACTGCGTTGTACAGTGACCAGCAGTGTATGGTCAACTCCATTTGATGCAAATTCCAAGAGAGTTCCCGATGCATGAGTTGGAGTTAAAGTGGTACTCTGCTCCTAGACATCTTATCCCCTACCCAAAAGGATAGGAGATAAGATGTCTGATTGCGGGGGTCCCGCCGTCGGGGACCCCTACGATCTCCTTGCTGCACCCAGTGTTTGTTTAGAGTGTCGGGTGCAGCGCTGGAGGCGTGTGACATCACGGTCACACCCCGCTTGTGCCATCACAGCCACACCCTCTCAATGCAAGTCTATGGGAGGGGGCATGACAGACCTCATGCCCCCTCCAATAGACTTGCATTGAGGTGGCATGGCCGTGACATCACGAGTGGGGCGTGATCATGACTAGAGATGAGCGAATCGAAGTTGACGAACCCGAATTCATTACGAATTTCATGAAAAATTTGATTCGCAACGAATACCGCCGCGATTCTATCGCGCAATTGCTTCATTAAACTCCATTTTACAGCGTTCCAGGCTATTGGAGACCTAAGATGGCGGATCCACATGTGAGTACATGGGGCAGGGGATTATGGGAGGGCGGGAAACAGCGGCGGGAATGAAGGTAGGCGGGCTGACCCTGAATCACATGTGAGATACAGCCTATCAGTGTTCACTGACCCCTGTGATGTCACAGCCCCTATATAATCGGTGGCCATCTTGCCTCTCTTCATTTCATCTATGCACTCAGATAGAGAGGACGGGACTGCATGTGTGTGAATAGCTCATACCACAACGTTACACTGCAACTGCTAGTCACATCAGCATTAGGGAAAGGCAGGAGTGCAGAGTGCTGTGCTGTTACTCTGAGAAGGATCATTGATAGCTAAACCTCCTATTCACGTTATTGAGCATTGCAGCAGAGAGGAGCAGATAGCTGTCAGCTGCCTCATACAGATCTCCAAGCTGCCTGAACTTTCTGAAGCATCTTATCTCCTCATTTTTCAGCCCAATTGAGTTTATTTTTATTTGCTCCACAAATCTTCTGCTGCTCAGAATTGTGTGACAGAGTGCAATTTAGGGTTTAATCCCTGGATTTTTTTTTTTTTTTTTTGTGGTGCTGCTGTTCAGAAATACATGATTGTTCAGTGGACTGTAGTGCATTTGTACCATTTTGTACCTGTTAATCTGTCAAGGGGCTTGCTACATACTGTGCAAGTCCAAACAATACTATTCACCGGCTTTTTTTTTTTTTTTAAATAGTTTTTCCTGCATATAGTTACGCATGTATAACTGCCCACATCAGTGCATACCGCATAGGTACATCCAAGTATTGTACCATTTAGTACCTGTTAAGCTGTCAAGGTGCTCCATACCGTCAAAGTCCAAACAATAGTATCCACCGGCTGGTGTTTTACAAAAATACAGAGTTTTTTCTGTGTATAGTTAGGCATATTACTGCCCTCATCAGTGCATACCGCATAGGTACATCCAAGTATTGTACCATTTAGTACCTGTTAAGCTGTCAAGGTGCTCCATACCGTCAAAGTCCAAACATTAGTATCCACCGGCTGGTGTTTTACAAAAATACAGAGTTTTTTCTGTGTATAGTTAGGCATATTACTGCCCTCATCAGTGCATACCGCATAGGTACATCCAAGTATTGAACCATTCAGTACCTGTCTCCATACCGTCAAAGTCCAAACATTAGTATCCACCGGCTGGTGTTTTACAAAAATACAGAGTTTTTTCTGTGTATAGTTAGGCATATTATTGCCCTCATCAGTGCATACCGCATACGTACATCCAAATATTGTACCATTAGTACCTGTTTATCTGTCAAGGTGCTCCAAACCGTCAAAGTCCAAACAATAGTATTCACCGGCTGGTGTTTTACAAAAATATAGATTTTTTTCTGCGTATAGTTAGGCATATTACTGCCCTCATCAGTCCATACCGCATAGGTACATCCAAGTATTGTACCAATCAGTACCTGTTAAGCTGTCAAGGTGCTCCATACCGTCAAAGTCCAAACAATAGTATCCACAGGCTGGTGTTTTACAAAAATATAGAGTTTTTTCTGCTAATAGTTAGACATATTACTGCCCTCATGAGTGCATACCGCATATGTACATCCAAGTATTGTACCATTTAGTACCTGTTAATCTGTCAAGGGCCTACATACTGTGAAAGGACAGCCGTAAGTAATCACCTGCTGCTATTCTAGACAAATACTGTTTAAAGAGTAGTGTAGCATATTGTAATACCCTCATAAACGCACTAAGTATGTCAGGCAGAGAAGTGCCAGGACGTGCACAGAGGAGTGGCAGAGGCCTAAATACTTCAGCAGAGTTGGCAGCAGACTTGGGGCGAGTGGCAGCAGGAGTCGCAGCAAGAGGCCTGAGCTCCCGTTATCAGCCAGCGTTTGTTTCTCCACCAGCAATCCATCTGCCGTCGTGGATTGGTTAACATGCTCATCCACATCATCACAAGTGACATCTGACACCCCCAGTCAACAGTCGGTGGGTTCCTCAGACACAACCCTCAGTTGGCATGGCCCGGGAGTAGTCCATGTCCTCCCATTGCCTTTGTCCTATGCTGTTCCCTCTCCTAAAGAAGTATCTTATGCTGTGGGTTCAGCTCAACTATTTACTGAGGACGATCTAATAGAGGACAGTCAGCAGCTACTGGACAGCCAAGAAGGGGAGGAGACATGCGCCGCTTGCTCCGCTAGGCGGCCAAGTAGTGATGCGTAGAGGTGGTGTTGCAAGCGTTCAGGGTCCTGAAGCAGACACTGTTGGGGAACAAGAGGAAGACATCAGTGACGTGCACACAACTGTTGATGATGATGAAGCCAATCGCAATTGGGAGCCGGGTGCAGAAGGGGCTTCATCATCATCAGGAGAAGAGAGTTGCAGGTTGCCCTTGAGGCAGCAAGGCGGTAGCACGGTTGGCAGTCAGCGTGGTGGCAGGAGTTGAAATTCAGGAACCAAACGCGCCCGGGGGAGACCACCTGCTTCGCGGCAGCCTACCTTTCCGGGAGGTAGTGGAACAGGGGTTCCTGGAGACGACAGCAGTAGCAGTCAATTAGTGCGGACTGCGGGTGGGAAAATCAGCTACTCGGAGGTGTGGAAGTTTTTTATAAGGCATTTCGGAGGAGGTTCACGTAGCCACATACAAGATCTGTCGGCAGAAGGTGAAGCGTGGCCAGGGTCCCAATGTCGGCACCATGGCCCTGCATAAACACATGCTTCACCACCATAAAGCAGCCTGGGAGAACCGTGGCTCCGATGTAGGGGTCCAGCCTGCTGCATCACCCAGTGGCCATCCGCTCCCTCCTTCATCCAGCCAAGGCTCCACCACCTCAGCTGAAGGGAGCTGTGTGTCAAACCTTCCTTCTGTTGCTCCTGCTTCTCCCGCTTTTAGTCAGCCATTCCGCCAACAATCCATCGGCGAAGCCATGTACAAGAGACAACAGTATGCGCCCACTCATCCAACGGCGCAGAAGTTGAATGTGCTCCTGTCCAAGTTGCTGGTGTTGCAGTCCCTCCCTTTTCAAGTGGTGCACTCTGCACCTTTCAGAGAATTGATGGCTTGTGCCGAGCCGAGGTGGAGAATCGCAAGCCGTCATTTCTTTGCGAAGAAGGCAGTACCAGCTCTGCATAAGTTTGTACAAGAGAAGGTGTGCCAGTCCTTGAGCCTGTTGGTGTGTTCAAAAGTGCACGGCAGCGCCGACGTGTGGAGCTGTAACTACGGGTAGGGACAATACTTGTCTTTTACGGCTCACTGGGTAAATGTGGTTCCTGCACAGCCACAACAACAACTTGGACAGGTCACACCGCTTCCTCCTCCACGCTCTCGCTCCCATGCAGTTGGTCCTGTTACAGTGTGCGACGCCGCCTCCTCATCCTCCACCGTGTCCTCGGCCTCCACTGCACGTCCAAATCTCAGTGGCCCTTCATCGTACCATGTGTGTAGGGCACAGCGGTGTCAAACTGTTCTTCACATGGTTTGCCTTGGCGAACGGAGTCACACAGGGGAGGAACTGCTAAAGTTCATTCGTAAAGAAATCCGAGTATGGCTTACTCCAAGAAATCTGGAAATGGGAACCATGGTGACCGACAACAGGAAGAATATCGTGTCTGCGCTGCGACAAGGAAGTGTGAAACATGCGCCCTGCATGGCACACGTGTTGAAGATGGTTGTCATGCACTTCCTCAAGTCTTCACCCCATTTGCAAAACATCCTGAAAATGGCAAGGAAACTGTGCATGCACTTCAGCCACTCGTACATCGCCAAGCACACTGTCACAATGTCAACATTGATCTTTAAATGTAAGGGGTTATGAAACCCTCTTGGGTACTGCGAATGCCTGCTCCATACTCATTCTGTGTCTTTCAGGAACTACTTACCTCCCTGCCCTCAGGCTTGGGCCTTCAATTTTTGGATGTTTAGCAGTAGCTAAATACATGCTTAATGCAAATTTCAACATTGATCTTTAAATGTAAGGGGATGGTTATGAAACCCTCTTGGGTACTGCAAATTACTGCTCCTGACTCATTCTGTGTCTTTCGGGAACTACTTGCCTCCCTGACGCCTCAGGCCTTGAGCCTTCAATTTTTGGATATTTTGCAGTGGCTAAATACACGCTTAATGCAAATTTCAACATTGATCTTTAAATGTAAGGGGTTGGTAATGAAACCCTCTTGGGTACTGCGAATGACTGCTCCTGACTCATTCTGTGTCGTTCAGGAAATAATTGCCTCCCTGATGCCCCAGGCCTTGGGCCTTAAATTTTTGGAAGTTTAGCAGTAGCTAATACATGCTTAATGCTAATTTCAACAATGATCTTTAATTTCTCGGCGCTCTGCTAGGGCCTTCTCCTACCCCGCCGGGGCCGATCCGAGGACCTCACTAAACCATCCAATCGGTAGTAGAGACATGCGGTGTGTACAAAGGGCAGGGACTTAATGAACCCGAGCTTATGACCGGCACTTAGTTGTGATTCTTCTTTCCTGGCAAATAATTGCAATCCCTGATCCCTATCGCGAAGGGGGTTCAGCGGGTTACCCGCACCTGTTGGTGAAAGATAGACACACGCTGGTACATTCAGTGTAGAGCGCGTGCAGCCCCGGACATCTGAGGGCATAACACACCTGTTATTGCTCGATCTCGCGAGTGATCGTGCAATGTAAGGGGTTATTAAAGGGGTATTCCAGGCAAAAACTTTTTTTTATATAGCAACTGGCTCCGGAAAGTTAAACAGATTTGTAAATTACTTTTATTAAAAAATCTTAATCCTTCCAATAGTTAAAAACAATCTCTATTGAGGAAAAGCATAAATAATAAAATTTAACTTTTAATAGACTAATTAAAATGGAGCTTGGACCAAATACACAAATAGATAATTGTGATAGTAGTATTAGACGTGCTGATCAAACAAGGGTGAAGATTAAGCACAGTTGTGAAAATGGGTACAGGTATGTGTGGGGATAGTCAGTGAGTGTGGGCCGTCAAGGATGTAATCCTATTTCTAAACTCACCCTATATCTCACCCTAGACCTCCCTTCTTGGCAAGTGTTGCATCGCCCTTAGAAGGGCGGCCCCACACAGGAACCTGACCCTAGGATTTCCTTTATATACCCCTAGATTCCCTACGCGTTTCTTCTGCTTGTGTCAGCAGAGTCCTCAGGGGAAACAATTGGAGATATTATAGCTTGAGATATCCAAAAGAAGAATCAAAACATGAATCAATAAATACATATGGAATTGAATCCACACAGGTATCAATTAGGTCCAATAAGAAAATTGCGGATACACTATTCCGCATGGGTGCATCACCCATGCGGAAAGTACCCATGCGGATGTTGCGGATGCACCCATGCGGAATAGTGCATCCGCAATTTTTTATTGGACCTAATTGATACCTGTGTGGATTCAATTCCATATGTATTTATTGATTCATGTTTTGATTCTTCTTTTGGATATCTCAAGCTATAATATCTCCAATTGTTTCCCCTGAGGACTCTGCTGGCACAAGTAGAAGAAACGTTTAGGGAATCTAGGGGTATATAAAGGCAATCCTAGGGTCAGGTTCCTGTGTGGGGCCGCCCTTCTAAGGGCGATGCAACACTTGCCAAGAAGGGAGGTCTAGGGTGAGATATAGGGTGAGTTTAGAAATAGGATTGCATCCTTGACGGCCCACACTCACTGACTATCCCCACACATACCTGTACCCATTTTCACAACTGTGCTTAATCTTCACCCTTGTTTGATCAGCACGTCTAATACTACTATCACAATTATCTATTTGTGTATTTGGTCCAAGCTCCATTTTAACTAGTCTATTAAAAGTTAAATTTTGTTATTTATGCTTTTCCTCAATAGAGATTGTTTTTTTATATTAATGCGGGGACTACTTTATAGGGGGTCCAGTATCCCTTTTACTGTATACTGGTGATTATTCCTTCCAATAGTTATCAGCTTCTGAAGTTTTCTGTCTAACTGCTCAATGATGATGTCACGTCCCGGGAGCTGGGCATGATGGGAAAATATCCCAATAGGAGCTGCACAGCTCCTGGGACATGAGTCATCAGAAAGTAGTTAGACAGAAAACAGCAACTCAACTTCAGAAGCTAATAATTATTGGAAGGATTAAGATTTTTTAATAGAAGTAATTTACAATCTAATTTACAAATCTGTTTAACGTCCTGGAGCCAGTTGATGTATAATAAAAAGGTTTTGGCCTGGAATACCCCTTTAAAGCCTCTTGGGTACTGCTGATGCCTACTCCTGACTGCTCCTGTGTCTTTCAGGAACTACTTGATTTCAAGATGCTTCTGGGCTTGGGCCTTTAATTTTAGGATTTTTGAAATACATACATACATGCTTAATTTAAATTTCAACATTTATGGTGCAATGTATGGGGTTTTTAAACACTCTTGGGTAGTGTTTTTTTTTTTATTTTCTGATAATTATCACAGTAATAAACTTGAATTTTCCACAATAATAACCATTACACCATTGAACGATTGTTGCGTGTGATTTTTTAAGTAAAATTTTCAAAAAAAATACGCAGAGGGATGAACTCTGCTTCTTTATTTCATTAAAAAATCTTTTATAGAAGAATGTCTTTTGGTGGTCCACCGTCCTGCATTATAGAGTCTTCTGGACTCTTGGATATGCGCTTGTTCTTAAACAAAGGTACAAAAACCAAAAATGGACGGTCAGGGCTATGGAGACATTACGCCTACATCTTATGGCCACATGAGCCCAGTGGGTGCTTGTGAGATTAGGTCCTTTGTACCCACACGGCGGGGTCCGGAACACAAATTTTTATTTAAATTTCAAATAAAAAAATCACACATTTCAATGGTCTCCTCATGCTGCAGCCAACTCCAGGCTGCGTCATTCTGGTAATATATAGAGAGCACTTGCGTCAAAAATGTTTGTCTTTTTTTATTAGGGATTGTGAAGCTTTGGTGCGTACTCATGCATCAGCCAACTCCAGCCTGTGTCATTCAGGCAATATATGGTTTACTGATGGCGCTGCTGGGCCTGGGTCTGGGAATTTCAAATTTTCTCATAGGTAGCACCCGCTATCCATAAGTCTTCTTCATAAATTTCTACAATTGTTGTGTTTTTTTGGAGGGATTGTGAAGCCCTAGTGTGTACTCCAGGCTGTGTCATTCAGGCAACATATAGGTAGCACCCGCTGTCCTAAATATTCTTAAAATTATTTAAAAAATGGTTATTTTTTCTTTGGGATTCTGAAGCCCTGGTGTGTACTCAATGCTGCTTTCTGCTACACTCTGTCAGCCCGTTGGTCCTGCGACAGTGTGCTACTCTGCCTCCACATCCTCCACTGTGTCTTAAGCCTCCACTGCCCGGACAAGTCTCAGTGGCCCTTCAGCATACCATGTGTGCAGGTCACGGCGGTGTCACCCTGTTCTTCACATGGTTTGCCTTGGCGAGAATTCTTGGAAACAATGGCCGGTCAGGGTTGTTTTAAATTTCAAATCAAAAAATGATGGCGCTGCTGGGCCTGGGTCTGGGAATTTCAAATTTTCTCATGGGTAGCACCCGCTATCCAAAATCTTTTTCAAAAATTTCTAAAATTGTGGTGTTTTTTTGGAGGGATTGTGAAGCCCTGGTGTGTACTTGTGCATCAGCCAACTCCAGGCTGCGTCATTCAGGCAATATATGGGTTACTGATGCCGCTGTGGGGCCTGGGTCTGTTAATTTCAAATTTTCTCATGGGTAGCACCCGCTATCCAAAATCTTTTTCTAAAATTTCTAAAATTGTGATTTTTTGGGGGGGATTGTGAAGTCCTGGTGTGAACTCGTGCATCAGCCAACTCCAGGCTGTGTCATTCAAGCAATATATGGGTTACTGTTGCCATTGTGCAGCCTGGGTCTGGTAATTTCAAATTTTCTTATAGGTAGCACCCGCTATCCAAAATCCTTTTCAAAAATTTCTAAAATTGTGGTGTTTTTTTTTTTGGGGGGGGGGATTGTGAAGCCCTGGTGTGTACTCGTGCATCAGCCAACTCCAGGCTGTGTCATTCAGGCAATATATGGGTTACTGATGCCGCTGTGGGGCCTGGGTCTGATAATTTCAAATTTTCTCATAGGTAGCACCCGTTATCCAAAATCTTCGGTTTAAATTTCTTAATTCATCTTTTAATCTTAGGGATTGTGAAGGCCTAGTGCCTACTCATGCTGCTGGCAACTCCTGGCTATGCCATTCATCCACTATATGGTCTCCTCATGCTGCCAACACCTCCATGCTGTGTCATTCAGCCACTATATGGTCTCTTCATGCTGCCAACACCTCCACGCTGTGTCATTCAGCCACTATATGGTGTCCTCATGCTTCAGCTTCATCCAAGCTGTGTCATTCAGCCACTATATGGTGTCCTCATGCTGCCAACACCTCCACACTGTGTCATTTAGCCACTATATGGTGTCCTCATGCTGCCAACACCTCCATTCTGTGTCATTCAGCCACTATATGGTGTCCTCGTGCTTCAGCCTCATCCAAGCTGTGTCATTCAGCCACTATATCGTGTCCTCATGCTGCCAACACCTCCACGCTGTGCCATTCAGCCACTGTATGGTCTCCTCATGCTGCCAACACCTCCATGCTGTGTCATTCAGCCACTATAAGGTGTCCTCATGCTTCAGCTTCATCCAAGCTGTGTCATTCAGCCACTATATGGTGTCCTCATGCTGCCAACACCTCCACACTGTGCCATTCAGCCACTATATGGTGTCCTAATGCTTCAGCCTTATACAAGCTGTGTCATTCAGCCACTATATGGTATCCTCATGCTGCCAACACCTCCACGCTGTGCCATTCAGCCACTAAAGGGTCTCATCATGCTGCCAACACCTCCACGTTGTGCCATTCAACTACTAAATGGTCTCCTCCTGCTGCCAACACCTCCACACTGTCATTCAGTCACTATATGGTCTCCTGACACTGATGCCACCACCAGGCTCTGTAATTGTGCTGCTGGGTGGCAGTGATTCTAAAAGCGATGCCGGTAATAACATATTCTGAATAACAGTATTATTTCACTAACCCAGCGCACTCCATATGCGTTTTAGAACACAGCAAAGTGTTCTATACCCCTATAGAGGCTGTATGTAGGCTAGAAATAGCCTTTTCTACTATAGATTCACCGAGAAAAAATCCGGATCGAAACAAACTTCCTCGGAAAATTCGGCGAATCGGCCGAATCGAATTTTTGAAAAGTTCGCTCATCTCTAATCATGACGTCACGAGCCTCTGCCCCGCATCACCAGTCATCTGGCATGGAGCAAAGTTCTCTCCGTGCACCAGATATCAGGGGTGCTGCAGCCTAGATCACGGGTTCCCCCCCCCCCCCCCCGTGATCAGACATCTTATCCCCTGTCCTTTGAATAGGGGATAAAATGTCTAGGGATGGAGAACCTCTTTAAACAGGTTCATAGACCCCAATATACCAAAGGGAGGCGAAAACTGTGAAATTTTGGTCTTCATTAGAGCATTAGAGACCTAAGTGATGGAGTTTGCTGGATGGATCTCCATTCTATTCCATTGAGCTGAATCCCACACAATAAGTATATCGTGCAGCATATATATATATATATATATATATATATATATATATATATTTATTTTTTTTTTTTTTTTTGCCATGGGACCTTATGTATGACATTTGATGTATATACATCAGGGGCCCCCTCAGAGGTGTACATGTAGCAGACAGTGCTAATGCATGTTAAATCACCCTAAAATGGAGCAGTTGCCTATTTTCAAGCCTTTATTAATAATTTCATGATATAATCCACTACAGGCTTCTACTTAGTTTCTCTCTTGTACATATCCTCCATTGTCTCACCTGTTTGAAGGTTCTTAAAGGGGTACTCCGCCTCTAGACATCTTATCCCCTATCCAAAGGATAGGGGATAAGATGTCTGATCACAAACTTCGCTCCATGCCGGATGACTGGCAATGCGGGGCAGAGGCTCGTGACATCATGGCCACGCCCCGCTCAGGATGTCACAGCCACGCCTCCCCCATGCCGTCACGTCCCCTCCCATAGACTAGCAAAGAGGGGGCGTGGCCATGACATCACAAGCAGGTGTTACCGTGATGTCACGAGCCTCCGGCGCTGCACTTGACACTCTAAATGAACGCCAGGTGCAGCCGGGAGATCGTGGGGGTCCTCAGCGTCGGGACCCCATGATCAGACATCTTATCCCCTATCCTTTCGATAGGGAATAAGATGTCTTGGGGCGGAGTACCCCTTTAAGAATATTTAGAGGCAAACTTAATAAATTCAATATATTTTCCTACTTGCTGAGCTTGAATCGAAACCAATAAAAATGCAACATCAACATAAATCTGTAATATGCAAATCTAAGTCTCAAACTATTGTAAACTATGTACATTATGCTCATTGGCATTCTAGGAGAGTATATTCAATAATAAAACTTGCGTTCCTTTCGAAATAAACTTTGATAACGTCATATAATCAATGCAAAAAGCACACAACAAATAATCCTTCTGGGCTTTATACCCACAGTTAACCTAGGCAGTGGGATTCCATCTGCTTTGTTTGGTTTCTTTTGTGTTTGTTAACTATTAATAGCAGGTAGACATCTGGAAGCACGATAGAATTTGCCTGAGAATTGTTTGCAGCTAAGATATCACAAGCTAATTGCATTATCAATCACAGCAAGATGAACCTTCTACTAAACAGTGTATGCGCAAAAATACTACAAAGTCAATTATTTTACATTTTCTATACTTTTACTTTGCTCTTTTCCTCCGGGAGTCGTATATGAGTAAAATGCATAATTAGCATAATAAATGAGCAATCAATCCTTAGGAGACAATTTCATTTAATGTACTTTTTGTCTATATGCTTAATTTGCATCAAAGATTGCTAAATACATTCAGATGAACACATTCAGATGCTATTGCTCAGCCTTTATTTACATTTCATTACAGTGTACAGGATATCAATTAAGATACAGTTGCTGCGGATGCTGTAAGCATGCACTAGTGGATTGCCAAGTCAATGTCTTCAACCCAAGAAAGGGCTAGAAGAGGTTTTTAATAAAGGTGATGTACAGGTAGATGTGCATGTCCAATAATAAAAGAAGCAACTTTGCCAATAAGTTTGGTTAACCCCCAATGACACTCTCCTTTAATTAGATTTAACTCTTTTATTTTTCCTTCTTCAGACCCAGGTAGGGGGTTTGTGCTTTGCTAGACCAATTGTACTTTGTAAGAACTATCTTTGTTTTTCCATAATATATGCTGCACAATTAGAAAAAAAAAAAGGTTTTTGTTTATACATAGTTCACTATGCCATAAAACTGATATGTTTTCTGTATGATCTATATTTTTCAGGTGACTGCAATTATGACAATATCTAATTTATAAAGCTTATATTTTACTACTACTATTAAAACACATGTTTTTTTTCTCCCTCCAAATCACCCTAAACTGAGCCCTATAGCTTTTTTATTTTCAGTCTGAGGGCTGTGTCAGGGCTCATTTTTTGCATTGTGATCTGAAACCTTTTTTGTACCATTGTGGCTTAGGCTGGACTTTTTTTTAATCTTCTTTTATAAATTTGCCCTTTGATATACAGTATGATGTGACCACATTTTTTTTTTTATTCCTTTACACCGTTCACTGTGCAAGATCATATATGGTATTTTTTAATACTTTGGACTGTTCCAAATGTTGCCATCAAAAACATTTTTTGTTGTTGTTTGTATCATTTTTTTTTTAAATGGGAAAAGAAGGGGTAATTTCTATTTTTGTAAAGTGGGAGAGTTTTTTTTATATTTTTTAAAAAATTTTACACTTTTTTGTTTACACTTTTTATAGTCCCCCAGGGGATTTTTAGAGGCATACAATTGTACAATAGCAATAGTATTACATTGATATATTATATCAGCACTCTATTGCTACAGTCTAGAATAGATTAGCCAAAGGTTTGTCATAGCAGCCATGGATGCCTAGTTTAGACCTCAGCCTACCATAACAATTGATAGGCTCACTACGATAGGCTAAATTTGAGGGGAGCCGATCCTGCCACTGCACCACCAATGAAGTGCACTGATATGGGGAGAATTATCAAAAACTGTGTAGAGGAAGAGTGGCACAGTTGCCCATAGCAATAGAATCAGATTGCTTCTTTCATTTCTAAAGAGACCTGGGAAATGTGAAAGAGGCAATCTGATTAGTTGCTATGAGCATAAATCTCTCCCATAGTGTTTAAATGCCACTGTCATCATGCCAACAGCAGCATAAACAATTAACATAACTGGCATCAAAGATTGCTATTAGAGATGAGCGAATCGAATATGACGAATCCTAATTCATTACGAATTTCATGAAAAATTTGATTTGTAACAAATCTGTATATTGCCGCAATTTGTTTAAAAAAATCGCTTTGTGAACTCCATTATCTGCATGCTGGGGGGCTAAAATGGCGGATCCACATGTGAGGACATGGGACAAGGAATCCTGGGAAGGTGGGATGGAAGGATGACCTTAAATCACATGGTGGCATGCAGCCTATCAGCAGCCAGCCCATGTGATGTCACAGCCCCCATTGATGCAGCCAGGCATTTCAGCGTTTTATTACAGAGAGAGAGTAGTGTGTGTGTTCCAAAGAAAAAAAGCTTTACAGCAGAGGTTCACCACAAGCCCAAATCACTGCAGAGAAAGAGAGAGAAAGTACACTTTTGGGTGTACTACACAACGACTCTGTATTGGTGCACTGGGGTGTACTACAACTCTAAAGCTAATTGAGGCCAGTCAGGGTGAGCACTTAAAGGAGTACTCCACCCCTAGACATCTTATCCCTATCCAAAGGATAGGGGATAAGATGTCTGATCGTGGGGGTTCTGTCGCTGGGGACCCCGCAATATAGCATGCGGCACCCACCTGTTGCTGCTCCGGAAGCGCTGGAGGGTCTGGCCGTCACACGGGGGCAGAGTCATGACATCATGGACATCCGTTCCGGTGGTCGGGACCCTGACTTTCCAGCGCTTCTGGAGCAGAAACAGGTGGGTGCCGCATGCTATATTGCTGGGGTCCCCAGCAGCGGGACCCCCGCAATCAGACATCTTATCCCCTATCCTTTGGATAGGGGATAAGATGTCTAGGGGTGGAGTACTCCATTAAAGCCATAGTCACCTGCTTTTAGTGCCTAATACAGGTTTTAAGCTTATTCGAGTGTATTGTCCTCTCATAAGTGTGACCTGTATGTACATAGGAGGTGTACGATTTTTTATTCCTGTTAAACTAATTTGGGCAAGTTACTCTGAAAGGCCAGCTAAAACTACATACCTGCTTTCATAGCCTAATACAGTTGTAAGCGTAGTGGAGCGTATTGTCCTCCTCTCATAAGTGTAACCTGTACGTACATAGGTGGTGTACGATTATTTTTCCTGTTAAACTCATTTGGGCCAGTTACTCTGAAAGGCCAGCCAAACCTACATACCTGCTTTTATAGGCTAATACAATTGTAATCGTAGTGGAGCAACTTATACACTGCAGCAATTATACACTATTGGAGCTGGAATTACCGCGGCTGCTGGCACCAGACTTGCCCTCCAATGGGTCCTCAAAAAAGGATTTAAAGTTTGCTCATTCCAATTACCAGGCTCTGTCATTGTGCTGCTCTGCGGCAGTGATTCTAATAGTGATGCCTGTAATCTGCGTGTTGCGACAAGGCAAAGTGTTCTACACCCCTATTGAGGCTCTCTGTAGTCCAGAAATAGCTGTTTTTAATATCGATTTGACGCAAATAAATTTGTATCGAACCAATTTTTTTCAGAAAATTTGGCAAATTGGCCAAATTGAATTTTAAAAAAATGTGCTTATCTCTAATTGCTATGGGTTGGCTATAGCCTCAGACCTCAGCTGAAAGCAGCCAGAAACCACAGGGTATAGAGAAGACCCGACTCAGATCCCTCTCTGTACCTTCTTAATGACCCCATGATGTAATTGTATGTCATGAGGAATTAATTAAAGGATAAAAAAATATGCAGACTATAAACAAACCACAAACAAAAACAAAACAAAAAAGGCGCAAATAAACCCTGCTTGCTCCTTTTTTGCGTCTTTTGTAGACACAAAAAACAGTCTAGAGACAATAATAAATGTCGGCCACTGATTTTGTACAAAAAGTTTAATATTTTTTAAAAGAAGTAATGTAATAGAAAAGTATGTAAAGATGGGTATCATTTTAATCATATTGACCCACAGAATAAAGAAAACATGCAATTTTTACCGTAATGTGTACAGTGTGAAAACAAAACCCTCGAAAATCCGCAAAATTGTGGTTTTCATTAAAATTTCCTCACTAAATTTTTTTGGGGGGGGTTTGCTGTACATTTTATGGTAAACTGAGAGGTGTATTTACAAATTACAAGAGGTCTCACAAAAATCAAGCCCTCATATGGGTCTGGGGATGGAAATATAAAAGAGTTATGGATTTTAGAAGGCTAGGAGGAAAAAAATGAAATGCAAAAATAAAATTGACCTGGTCAAAGGTCAATAAGGACTTAGGGCGTACCTGTACGCCCTAAGCTTGGTCCCGGTGTGAAAAACAGGGTCACGCCGTGACCCCGCATCACACCGGGTCGGTACCGGCTGCTAACAAAAGCCGGGACCCTGGGCTAACAGCGCGCGGCATCGATCGTTGTGCCGCGCGCTGTTAACCCTTCAGACGCGGCAATCAAAGTTGTCCGCCGAGTCTGAAAACGAAAGTAAACGGTTTCCCGCAGCTCAGTCGGGGTGATCGGGACTATTGTGATAAAATCGCGATGTTCCGATCAGCTGGGATGCAGGCTGAGGTCTCCTAACCTCTCTCCGCTACGTCCGATCGGGGATTGATTGCTCCAAGCCTGAGCTACAGACTTGAGCAATCGAGCCCTTATCTGACTGATCCCTGCAAACCTATCGCTTTGCAGGAATCAGCATAGGAGATCAGTGTGTGCAGTGTTATAGCTCCCTATGGGAGCTATAACACTGTAAAAAAAAAGTGAAAAATAAATTTAACAAAGGTCATTTAACCCCTTCCCTATTAAAAGTTTGAATCACCCCCCTTTTCCCATAAAAAAAATGTGTAAATAAAAATAAAAATAAACATATGTGGTATCGCCGCATGTGAAAATGTCCGAACTATAAAAATATATCGTTAATTAAATTGCACGGTCAATGGCCTATGCACGTCCAAAATAGTGTATTTTTGGTCACTTTTTATATCATGAAAAAATGAATAAAAAGCTATCAAAAAGTCAGATCAATACAAAAATGGTACCGATAAAAACTTCAGAACGCAGCGCAAAAAATGAGTCCTCATAACGGCCCATACGCCGAAAAATAAAACAGTTATAGGGGTTAGAAGATGAGAATTTTTAACATATACATTTTCCTGCATGTAGCCATGATTTTTTTCCGAAGTACGACAATATCCAACCTATATAAGTACGGTATCATTTTAACCGTATGGACCTACAGAATAAAGGTAAGGTGCTATTTTTACCAAAAAATGCACTTCGTAGAAACGGAAACCCCCAAAATTACAAAATGAAATTTTTTCTTAAATTTTGTCGCACAATGATTTTTTTTTCCGTTTCGCTGTGGATTTTTGGGTAAAATGACTAATGTCACTGCACAGTAGTATTTGTGACGCAAAAAATAAGCCATCATATGGATTTTTAGGTGCAAAATTGAAAGCGTTATGATTTTTAGAATGTGATGAGGAAAAAATGAAAAAGCAAAAATGGAAAAACGCCGAGTCCTTAAGGGTTTAAGGGGTTAAGCACACTAATTTTGGTACATGTAGTTATAATTTTTTTAAAGTAGTAAAATAAAATAAAACCAACACAAATTGGGTATCTTTCTAACCATATGGACCTACAAAATAAAGATAAGGTGTCATTTTTATTGTTTAAAAGTTCACTGCGTAGAAAGGGAAACCCCCTAAAAATACAAAATGGTGTTTGTTTGTTTTTCAATTTCACCCCACAAATATTTTTTTTTGCTTCATCGTGAAATAGTGAAATGATTACAAAGTTCTATTGTTGATGTAAAAAAACAAGCCCTCATATGGGTCTGTAGATGCAAAATTGAAAGCGTTATGATTTTTAGAAGGGGAGGAGAAAAAAACAAAAAGTTGGCCTGGTCCTTAAAGGGGTACTCCGCCCCTAGACATCGCCGGGGTCCCGCTGCTGGGGACCCCGGGGATCGCTGCTGCAGCACCCTGCTATCATTACTGCGCAGAGCGAGATCGCTCTGCACGTAATGACGGGCAATACAGGGGCCGGAGCATCGTTACATCACGGCTCTGCCCTTCGTGATGTCACGGCCCGCCCCCGTCAATACAAGTCTATGGGAAGGGGGCGTGGCGGTCGTCACGCCCCCTGCCATAGACTTGCATTAAGGGGACAGGCCGTGATGTCATGAGGGGCGGAGCTATGACGTCACGCTGCTCCGGCCACTGTATCGCCCGTCATTACGCACAGAGCGAACTCGCTCTGTGCAGTAAGGATGGCGGGGTGCCGCAGCGGCGATCCCCGGGGTCCCCAGCAGCGGGACCGCGGCGATCTAACATCTTATCCCCTATCCTTTGGATAGGGGATACGATGCCAGGGGCGGAGTACCCCTTTAAGGCCAAATTGGGCTTGGTCATTAAGGGGTTATTTGTCCTTTCTACGGTATAAAACAATAGGGGATTGTTTCAATAGGGTAAGAATGTGTATTTTTTTTCCTTTTTTTCTTTTTTTTTTTTGATTAACAGCCATATCAGCCTGTATATTTCTAAAGTGTAGTTCAGAGAATACAAAGCATATGGCAGATTTCTAAGACAAGGCCCTTTATATCAGAACTACACAAGATAGGACAGAGACCTCATTCAACCTCAATATATGATTTAGAATTCCAGGAACTTGTTATCTCCCCTAACTATGACAGTGATGTATGTTCATCCAACATTTCACTTTAATAAATGCCTCTATAGCTTATAGATTTAATATGTACCTGAAAGCCAAGGTATCTTACAACTGAAAAATATGATGGAAATTCCTCACATCAAAAGCAATAAATGGAAGGCATTAATGTGAGATCAAAAGAAATATTGTGTTTGTGTGTTCCGATGTTTGAAGAAGTTTACATAACCTATAGATGAGAAAAGTATAGTATATAATCCACTGCCCTGTATATGTACAATATATACTCATCTTATCAACCAACACACAAATGCTTCCATTTGCTAGTACTGGAAATAACCCAATGTCTCCATTGCCACAGCAGTGAAATGGACACCATAGTAAGGTGACAAATACTATAATGTCAATGTCAAAGAGTGTAACTCCATAATAGATATGGAGACTTTTATAGTCAATAAAACATAAAGAACATCCTTCACATCTGTCTCTCAAGTCAGAAACTGAGACTGATGTCATTTCTTCTGGTCGTTCAGAGCTGAAATACTGCTGCATTTATGACACTATAGAGGGATAACATTACACTTCTATGGTTATTTATGCATTAACGGTTAAAATCGGGCAAAGGCAAGTTACAGACACTAGGGAAATGGAAGGAAGGAGCTTGGGATAAAGCAGGGACCTGAAACAGATATGTTAGAGGGACAGACCTGCACTCATCACCCACATAGACCTTCTGTCCCAGAGGACGGTCATAGGTAAGGGTCTTGTTGGTTAGGCTTAAATGAAACGTGTCACATTGAAAATACAGACCAATCTATAGGTATCATGTTATGAAACAGGAGGAGCTGAGCAGATTCTTTTATAGTTTTGTGGGAAAAGTTTCAGGATAGCTTGTCATTTATTCATGTAAACCTCTGTCCTTATTATTTTATGTGCTCATGTGGGTGGTTCTACTTAGGGATTGACAGCTGGATAAAAATATAGAAACATATAGAAACAGCTGTCAATCAATGAGTAGGACCAACCACTTGACCACTTTGCCCAAAAAGATCAGTTTCACATGAATAAATACAAGTTATCCTGTAACTTTGGACTAAATCATGAATATGCAAATAATAGATAATATATAAAGATATCCACTAACATACAAAAGATTGACACTGCTCCCCGTCCATTTTTGTTGTTTTCTTGGGGATATGTGTATTTTATAGGGTGGGTTATTTTAATGGGAAGGCTATTTTTGTCTTGTGTCATTTTTCAATAAACATTCTATATTCATAAGATTACTATATGACTGTATGCCACAATAAACAACCGCAACTAGTTTACAGAAAGTGGGGACGAGACAGGTGCTTATCCTGGTGGCTAAAAACATTAGGTGTTGACAAATCTTCTTATGGCTGTCTAGTATCCCATCCCAGAGGATCTGATCTGGTCAGCTGTCCAGGATAACTGCTCATCAAACTTTCTGGAAGAGCGCCGAGCCAGGGAGCACTGAGACCCCAACTGATCAAAACTTTTGACATTTTAACAGGACATCAAAAGGTTTTTTAGAATGACAGTAATACTTTATTTTTACCAGTAATAATTTTTGCATGTACAAATTAAATACAAACAGTGGCTAAAAAAGTAAATGGTTAAACAACTAATATCTTTACAACCCCTTATCCACTAAAAAATAGCTTTTATTTGTGCTATTTAACCCCTTAACGACGAAGGACGTAAATGTACATCCTGGTGATGCGGTACTTAACGCACCAGGACGTACATTTACGTCCTAAGCATAACAGCGGGCATCGGAGCGATGCCCGGATCATGCGCTGCAGGTCCCGGCTGTTGATCGCAGCCAGGGACCCGCCGGTAATGGCGGATACCCCCAATCCCGCGGATGTCCGCCATTAACCCCTCAGATGCCGTGATCAATACCGATCACGGCATCTGCAGCATCGCGGTCACTTAATTGGATGATCGGATCGCCCGCAGCACTGCCGCGGTGATCCGATCATCCAGCACGGCAGCCAGAGGTCCCCTCACCTGCCTCCACTGTCTTCCGGGAGTCTTCTGCTCTGATCTGCCTTCCCGCAGACCAGAGCAGAAGATGACCGATAACGCTGATCAGTGCTATGTCCTATACATAGCACTGAACAGGATTAGCAATCGAGTGATTGCTATAAATATTCCCCTATGGGGACTATTAAAGTGTAAAAATAAAAGGAAAAAAAGGAAAAAAAAATAAAGTAAAAAAAAATTGAAAAACCCCCTCCCACAATAAAAACATAAATTGCCCCATATTCCCTATTTCACCCCCAAAAAGTGTTAAAAATGTTTTTATATACATATTAGGTATTACCACTTGTGTAAATATCTGAAATATTAAAATAAAATGTTAATGATACCGTACGGTGAACGGCGTGAAAGTAAGAAAATAAAAAATAAAAAGTCCAAAATAGCTGCTTTTTTTATAACATTTTATTCCAAAAAAATGTATAAAAAATGTATTAAAAGTTTTATATAAGCAAATATGGTATCGATAAAAAGTACACATCTCGGCGCAAAAAATGAGCCCCCATACCGCTGCTTATACGGAAAAATGAAAAAGTTATAGGTCTTCAAAATAAGGGGATCTTAAACATACTAATTTGGTTAAAAAGTTTGTGATTTTTTTTAAGTGCAACAGTAATAGAAAAGTACATTATCACGGGTATCATTTTAATCTTATTGACCCAAACAATAAAGAACACATGTCATTTTTACCATAAATTGTACGGCGTGAAAACGAAACCTTCCAAAATTAGCAAAATTGCGGTTTTCTTTTTAATTTCCCCACACAAATAATATTTTTTTGGTTGCGCCAAGGATTTTATGGTGAAGTGAGTGATGGCATTACAATGGACAACTGGTCGTGCAAAAAACAAGCCCTCATACTAGTCTGTGGATGAAAATATAAAAGAGTTATGATTTTTTGAATGCGTGGAGGAAAAAATGAAAACGTAAAAATAAAATTTTCTGCGTCCTTAAGGCCAAAATGGGCTTAGTCCTTAAGGGGTTAAAAACTGGAAATACAAAGTTGATATTAGAAGATTAATATCACGGCATCAGTTTGTGTGAAAACTGATGTAATGATTTTACTTTGTGGAGAGTGCACTGAAATTGAGCACCTAAATAAGTGCGCAGCTTGGAGGTACTGCCGGCCACTCTGCCACTGCAGAGACACACCAGCCGATGCTTGTACTTTGGATTATATAAGCATACTCTGGATAGGGCCATGTCCCACAACAACTCCAGAAGAAGCCAAATCTACTAATCCAATGCATATCTCTGAGTGTTTACTTAGAATGTGGGCATAGGTGCAAAATTGTTCTAGGTGCCTGTATATATCTAGGATACCTGGTTCTGACTGATGCATTTGTTTACATATTTGTAGTGTCTATCTCCCCTGATGACGTCACCGTTACCGGTGACAGAAACACATTACTAAACACGGTACTAATTAAGCATACTGAACATTGTCCCATTGAGCTTGCACAAAAGGTGCATGATGCTCAGGGACATGTAAATACTGTATTTCTTAGCAGGTTTTGAACTAGCTTCCAAGTAGTGGACGACCGCCTGAAATTTATCTTACGGTTGGTCCCAATTTGATCCAATAAATAAATTACTATATCTTTGCACTATTATAGTTGGTGTGGATTTTAATTTTGGTGAAATAAATGTAAAGTTTTAATAAGCACCTTCTGTCACGGGTTCTCTAGCCCTATATTTTTTGCCCTACATTTGAAAGAAAAAATACAGATTTGACAACGCAGGTGTGAATAGAGTCTAACTCTAAAAAAAAATGGATCTTGATCTGACTGCACAACCGGTATGCATATTGCATAAAACTCTAATTCCTAAAATAATATCATGTTGCTATTCCTGCTGTTGCTTATTTTGCTTAACTGAGTATTTTCATGATGGCAAAAAAAAAGCCTTCAAAATGAAGGTACATTTCCCAGCATGAGAACTATATTCTGCACATATTCTTCTTAGAAACTTGTTTATTTTGCAAAGTCATATGGTAATTAAAAATCTTTAAGAAGCCATAATATTGCCAAAGAGACATCTTCAAAATGGAAAAATGTGATTACATACTAAAGTTTCCTTCAGCATTTACATTTAAAAAAATCGTTGCTTATCAGCTTTTATGTGATATACACTTTCAAATAAAATTTATATTTATGAAAAAAATTGAAAATGATAGAAATAAATTTGCTATATTAAATGTATTTTGTATATTTTCGACATTAGAAGAATGAGAATTCAATAAATAGCTTGGAAAACATAAGTACTTAGCAGAACTGTACTTACAATATTTTGTTCTGCTGTTATTTTTTATATAAAATGTTCCCTTTTTTTAAAATACTAAATATTTTTCTACAATTTTTTTAAGGGGTTCTATACTACTATAAGTCGATGAGACATTTTAAAAGGGTCTAAAAAACAAATTACACACAAGGGATTCAAGTGTTCAGCTAATATCTAATCTAAAACATACAATTTGGGTATAAAAACACTTATTCCACTACGCTCATATACAAAATGGCTAAATTCAATATATACCAGGCTTTGTCTTTGACATGTACAGTTTTAGGACTTAGGAGGACTTACCATTAGGCAAAGAAAAGCCTTTATGTTGTAGGCTCAAACCATTGTCATTCTGATTCAATTTCAAGTTGTGTGCTTTACACAAAAGAGTGGGTAGTGAGGTCAGAATCAGTATTACAGGTTATGAGCAGCAGCATAGCGTCTTGTCACTGAGCAGGAAAGTGCATATTCTCTTACCTAGGAGATTTTAGAATTGTATAGGTTGCACAGCACCAACATGGGGTTTATGCAGGATCGGTCCTGTCAGACTAATCTGATCAGCTTCTATGAAGAGGTCAGTTATAGATTGGATCGGGGTCTGGACATTTCTAAGGCATTTGATACAGTGGTTTACAGACGGTTGGTACATAAAATAAGGATGCTGGGGCTAGGGGGGATATATGTAAATGTGTTAGCAATTTACTCAGTGACAGAAAGCAGAGGATGGCTATGAATGGAACTTACTCTGGTTGGGTGACAGTGACAAATGGGGTTCCACAGGGGTGAGTACTGGGTTCACTCTTATTCAATATGTTTAATAATAACCTTGTAGACGGATTATAAAGTAGAATTTGAATATTTGCAGATGGCACTAAACTGGGTAAGGTGATCACCACAGAGCAGGATAACATAATATTACAAAGGAATCTGGGGAAGCTGGAGGCTTGAGCAAAGACATGGCAAATGAGATGTAATGTGGATAAATGGAAGGTTATGTACTTGATCCGTAGAAACAAAATGTACAGTTATGTGCTAAATAATAAAATATTAGGTAAAACTTCTACCAAAACGGACATGGGGGTACTGATGGACAGTAAACTCTACTTTAGTGATCAGTGCCAGGCAGCTGCTGCCAAGGCAAACAAAGTCATGGGATGTATCAAGGGAGGCATAGAGGCTCATGACAGGGACAAAGTTTTGACTAGTCAGACCACATATGGAATATTGTGCCCAATTCAGGGCACTTGTGTATCAAATGGACAAGGCCAAACTGGAGACGGTGTAAAGGAGGGTGACAAGGTTAATTAATGGTATGGGAGGATTACAGGACCAAGACAGGTTATCAAGCTTGGGGGCATTTAGTCTGGAGAAAAGACGTTTTAGCGGTGATTTGATCACAATGTACAAATATAGGAATGGACAGTACAGAGATCTTTCTAGTGATCTTTTTATACCTTGGCCAGTAACCATGACAAGGAGGCATCCTCTACATCTATAGGAAAAAAGGTTTCACCATCATCATAGACAAAGATTCTTTACTGTAAGAGCAGGGAGACTATGGAACTCTCTGCCCCATGATGTTGTGATGTCTGTCTCAATAAACAAGTTCAAGGGGGATCTGGATGTTTTTCTGGAAAACTATCAAATTAGAGGTTATGTATGATTGATTTATGGAGATATAAAATTGATTGGGGGAATTATTCTGATCACCATATTGAAATCAGGAAGGAGTCAGGAAATAATTTTTTTCCTCATGGGGTAATTTTGACTTCCTCTTGATCAAAACAGTAGGTTTGTTGGAATTTTGTCTTTTTTTTCAACCTTACAAACTATGTTACTATGTATAAATGGAAACTTGTCACATGAACAGGGCTGCCATCAGAAGTTCAAGGCCTGGGCTCCCCGTGGCCTTCCCCTGTGTCCACCCCCAGGGTTCACCTGCTATCTTCCTCATCATGTAGGACAAAAATAGGATCCCCACAGAACAGGAAAACAGGATCCCTTTAGTTCAACGAGGAAGGATGACAGAAATATTATCACCATACATATTACTATCATGCTGTTACTGACCAAATCTTGTATACTGAGACCAAAATTACCAATAATACCACTACACCATGGCCACTACCATTACCATCACATGTTGACTGAATTAAAACACTGATTACAATACTGATACTCTGTTAAAATCAATGATTATAGACTAAAATTCCCCCATACAAAGCTCACATGATCGAAACCCTAGCTTTACACAGGCTCTGTAGACCATATAAGAGATTATAGTGCAGTTACATCCACTGACTCACGGGGGGGCAACTTCTTGAAGTTGATCTCTTTTCTTCTCTATCAGGCTCAGACCACCATGTAGTCTTCTTTAAGTCATAACTTATTTCCACAGAATCTGCCAGACAACAAACATCTTAGGCATTACACTTTTTAGAACATTCCGCACCTGTTCCCTACCCTTAGTGCCCCAAATAATGCCCCCTTTGGTGCCCTGCATAGTATAAGGGAGTGGGTAAGTGTGTTGGAGGGAAAGCATAAGGGGATTGGGTGGTGGTTAGGTAATTCCTTTCCATTAGGTAGAAGCCCTCAGTAGGTAAGTGTGTTGGAGGGAAAGCATAAGGGGATTGGGTGGTGGTTAGGTAATTCATTTTTCCATTAGGTATAAGCCCTCAGTAGGTACATCATTTCCCCAACCCTATCAGGTAATGCCTAGTAGGTAGGTAGGGAATCCATCCTATAAGGTAAAAGCCCCCAGTGGGTAGGTTATGCTCCCAGTAGGTAGGTAATACCCCAATTAATGCTCGCAGGTAGATAATGCCCCCAGTAAGTAGTTAGTAGGGACCACAACCAATAGATAGTAGGTAATGCTCCAAGTAGGTAGATGTTAATGCCCCAAGGTATGTAATACCCAAAGTAGGTAGTAGGTAATGCTCACAGTAGGTAGTAGATAATGCCCCTAAGTAGGTAATTCCCCCAGTAGGTAGTAGGTAATACCTCCATGTAGGTAATGCCCTCATTAAGTATTGCCCCCAGGTAGGAAATGTCCCCACTAGGTAGTAGGTAATGCCCCCCAGGTAGAGTATGCCCCTTATACGCCCTCCAAAAAAATACCATTAACCTTCCCGCAGAACCTTCCCGCAGTCATCACTCATCATTATGAAATTATACCATCATGGGGCCTGCAGTGTAAAGCTACACTACTGTATGTACATTACCTATGCTTTTTGTATGCATGTATGTATGTACGTACGTATGTATGTACAGGAGCAGGAAAACGTTGTATAAACGGTGGTCTTCTGCTTCTGTGCAGGGGCTGTTTTAAGGAGAAGAAGCTGGCCACCAACGGGCCTGGGACCCTTGATGGGGTAATGGCTGCACCCCACTGTTGGCGGTCCTGCATGTTAACCGGGCTTGTATTAAATGCATTTTTTCTACTTTTATTTCTTATTTTAACTGCCAACCCATCTTGTAATTTTCATATTTTATATATTTAATGAAATGATGATTGTGGACAAACACATTTGTTCTTTATATATGATGAAATTATTCAGACACAATAATACAGACAAGACTGTACCTTCCTCGTGCAGCATTGTAGCACATGACATCATGTACCATTGTACAGCCTCTGTGTACTGTGTATCTTGCTGTATTTCACATGGCATTTCATTTTCCTCGGTGAATACAGTGGAGAAGATTTTGTTTAATATATTTGATTTTTTTCCTGATCCCCGTCTATAATTTCTTCCTCATCATTTTTTAGGCCCTTCGAAAAAATGATGAGGAAGAAATTATAGATGGGGATCAGAAAAAAAACAAATATATTAAACAAATTCTTCTCCACTGTATTCACCAAGGAAAATGAAATGCCAGGTGAAATACAGCAAGATAAGGTAAACTCCCCGGTACAGGTCACCTGTCTAACCCAGGAAGAAGTACAGTGCTGCATACAAAAAATCTAAATAGACAAAATATCACAAGGCCCAGATGGCATTTATCCCCGTGTTCTAAAGGAATTAAGTAATGTAATAGACAGATCATTATTTTTTATATTAAGGGACTCTATAGTGACAGGGAAAGTTCCCCAGGAATGGAGCATAGCAAATGTGGTGCCAATATTAAAAAAAGGGGTCAAAAGGTGACCCTGGGAATTATAGACCTGTTATTTTAACCTCCGTTGTATGTAAATAATTTGAGGGTTTTCTAAGAGATGCTATCTTGGAGTATCTTGATAATTATAAATGTATGACTCCATATCAGCATGGGTTAATGAGGGATTAGTCCTCTCAAACTAACCTGTTATGAGGAGGTGAGCTCCAGACTCGACCAGGGGGAATCGCTGGGTGTCGTATATCTGGATTTTTCCAAAGCATTTCATATGGTGCCACATAAAATGTTGATACATAAAAGGAGAAGGATTGGGCTGGGGGAAATGTGTGTAAATGGGTAAGTAACTGGCTCAGTGATAGGAAACAGAGGGTGGTTATTAATGGTACTTATTCTGATTGGGTGACTGTTACTAGTGGGGTACCACAGGCATCAGTCTTGGGTTCTGATCTTTTTAATATATATGACCTTGTAGAGGGGTTGAAGAGTAAAGTAGCAATCTTTGCAGATGATTCTAAACTTTGTAAAGCGGTAAACACTATAGAGGACAGTGCACTGTTACAAATGGATCTGGATAGGTTGGAGGTTTGGGCTTCTAGTATGTTAGTAGTTTTTTTTTTTTTTGCCTTCCTCTGGATCAACTCAGTAGGGATTGATTAGGTATATAGGTTGAACTTGGTGGACTCTGGTCTTTTTGCAACCATATGAACTATGTTACTGTGCATAAGGTCTACATCACTTCCAATTTCTCAGTAACAATAACATAACTAGCAGTACTCCTTACCTTATTGATCTTACATTTTTGTGTATTGTAAACTTCAGCAGCAAGATTACTTTTTTTTATCAGACTGCTTACTTTGTTATCTACTCATTCAATAGTGGCCCACTACAGTCTTGTGAAGATTGCAACCTGGAATGAACTAGGATAAGAAAAGAAGCTAAAAGCTAAAAACACACAATATAATAGGTACAGAATCAGAGTCTGCAGTTTGCTGTACAGCTTTTGTATAGTTCACCATCCTAAAATAACAATGACTGTTGGGACAGTCAAGAAATTATTTGTAAAAAAAACAAAACCCCTGACACATTAGAAAAAAACAAATAGAAAGAATAGGCTTTATGTTTACTAAAGTATGGAGGATTAAAAGTGAAACAATGTGGTGGATGGGGGCATCTTGGTCTAATGAGAGGTAAAATAAATGAGCAATGATATTGTAAACTACAGCTTATCACGTAAAATTTTAAGCATGTATTTTACTGAAAATAAGACATTTCATAGTGATATAGTTCTAACCAAAAGTTTACATTCCTTTCCACGTAGCCATATTTACCGCCCTATGGTCATTGTCACATGTGATATATGGGATGCTGTAAAATTATCTCTACAGGGAAGAGATATAAATATATTTCGGCAAAGGTAAATGCATCCTTCAAGATGTTGCCTAAATTTGTAGCTGGGCCTGTAGATCCTGGACACTCATAGGTTGCTAAAACACTCCTCCCAGCTGGTCTCAATTGGAGATAAATCTGGTAAACGGGCAGGCCAAGTAAGTGTTACAATCTGGCTGAGACATTTCTAAGAAACCCTTGCTATGTGTAGAAAAGCATTATCCACATGAGCTGAAAAATACCAGTAGTCCTGGCATGAGAGGCAACACATGTGGCAGCAGCATGTCCTGCACATATTGCAGAGATGATAGAGTTCCTTATATTACTACAAGGGGTGGCCGACTGTTGTATGTGATGGCTCCTCATGTCATCACACCAGCAATTGAGGCAATGCGTGGCTCCAAAGCATTGGAAGGATTGAAGTGCTCACAACAAGGTCTTAATATTTAAACCCAAAATTACCTACCTGGATCCTCCACTAAAGACAATACTGTTCATGTCTATAGCAGGTTTCTTGTTCACAACACTACTGCAAATGAAGGAGACAGTGGATGTCAAGGGCAAGATACATGATGGGCACCGTGATACCAAATTTACTTTCGTTTGCTATGTGCCTCAAAATGGTCTGGGTAGAGACAAGAATGTGTAATGAAGGTGCCACCCAGGGCTGAACTGGGGATAAAAACCAGTCCTGAAAAATTATTGCATACTGGCCCCACAGCATTGTGTCATTGTGCCAGCCAATGGCCTGCCGAGTGCAGGCATATTACTTAAAAAAGATATATATATATATATATATATATACACATATATCCAACTGTTACGCCGAGCGCTCCGGGTCCCTGCTCCTCCCTGGAGCGCTCGCGGCGTCTCTCTCTCTGCAGCACCCCGGTCAGACCCGCTGACCGGGAGCGCTGCACTGACATTGCCGGCGGGGATGCGATTCGCATAGCAGGACGCGCCCGCTCGCGAATCGCATCCCAAGTCACCTACCTGTCCCAGCCCCCGGCTGTCATGTCCTGGCGCGCGCAGCTCCGCTCCTTAGGGCGCGCGCGCGCCAGCTCTCTAAGATTTAAAGGGCCAGTGCACCAATGATTGGTGCCTGGCCCAATCAGCCTAATTAGCTTACACCTGCTCCCTGGCTATATTACCTCACTTCCCCTGCACTTCCTTGCCGGATCTTGTTGCCTTGTGCCAGTGAAAGCGTTTAGTGTTGTCCAAAGCCTGTGTTCCAGATTTTCTGCTATCCACATTGACTACGAACCTTGCCGCCTGCCCCGACCTTCTGCTACGTCTTACCTTGCCTCTGCCTAGTCCTTCCGTCCCACGCCTTCTCAGCAGCCAGTGAGGTAGAGCCATTGCCGGTGGATACGACCTGGTTGCTACCGCCGCAGCAAGACCATCCCGCTTTGCGGCGGGCTCTGGTGAATACCAGTAGCATCTTAGAACCGGTCCACCGACACGGTCCACGCCAATCCCTCGCTGACACAGAGGATCCACATCCATCTAGCCGAATCGTGACACCAACACTTTTCTTTGTCCTAACACGCATAGGGAGTGTGCTGTGTTAGTGAAATAATGCTGTTATTCAGTATGACGTGCAGATTACTATTAGAATCACTGCCGCAGATCATCTGGATGGGGAGGATTTTTTATGTAATTTTTGTTTAATTTAATTTGAATTTATTATAATTTTTGGATTACCCATTCTGGTGAGCATTGAGCTGGCGGTCCGCTGTGAAGCGAGTTACCACCTGTTCCAGCCCCTGCCTCTCAGCGCATCCCCACACTCTGAGTATCAACTTGAAAAGGGAGGGACTGCAGTACCAGCAACTTGGACAGGAGCACATTCAGCTTCTGTTCCATTGGATAAGTGGACGCATAAAGCTAGAAGTGGCTGCAGTGAAAAATCTAGTACTTGTATCTTAAAATCGAGCTGGCCGTCCTCTGCGAGGCAAGATACCACCTTTTCCAGCCCCTACCTCTGAGCGCCCTCCTGACTGTGAAAGAACGAATGTTTCATTTAATCAATTATGGTTCATTGTTATTGCTCAAAGCTGTTTCCTTGGATTCTTGTGATAATTCCACAGGTAATAGGACGTCAACGACCATAGGGCCTCAGTCTTGAAAAGATTACATCGATTTTATTATTTTTTTTTCCTTTAACTTTTTCCTTTTATTGTAATAATAAAATTTACAAAACTACAGTATATAATTCAGATATACATAACAGCACCAGTCAAAAGAGGCCATATAGCCAACTTATACTTGTTTACATCTAAGAAGTATACATAATCATTATTAACACCACCCCCCCCCCCCCCACACCTTCTGGCACAGAGGGAAGGAGAGAAGAAAAAAAGTAAAAAAATAAAAATAAAATAAAAATGTAAATTTATATTAGATTCCCAAGTTTAATGTCCCAGTGTTTACTTTGAATTAATACTGTATGACCACAAAACCCAAACTAATGAGGAGTCACATGGCGGCACAATGAAAGAGCCTAGAGGTGGCAGCAGCATAAGGAGACCATAATCTGGCAGAATGACACAGCCTTCAATTTTTGGCAGGAAGAGGAAACCATATAGTGGCTGAGTGACACAGCCTGGAGTTGGTAGCAGCATGAGGAGACCATAGGGCCTCACAATCCCTAAGATTAAAAGATGAATTAAAACATTTTTATTGAAGATTTATGGTAGCTAGTGGTACCATAATTTTTTAGCTAATTTCCTAGGCTCAGCAGCCTCAGTAAACCATATAGTGGCTGAATGCCACAGCCTGCAGCTCGCTGCAGCATGAGGATACCATAGGGCCTCACTATCCCTAAGATTAAAAGATACATTTTAAAATTTAAATGTAAGAATTATGGTAGCTAGTGCTACCATAAACATTTTTAGGTAATGTCCAAGGCTCAGCAGCATCAGTAAACCATATAGTGACTGAATGACACAGCCTGGAGCTTGCGGCAGCATGAAGAGACCATAGGGCCTCACAATCCCTAAGGTTAAAAGATGAATTTTAAAATTTAAATTGAAGATTTATTGTTGCTAATACTACAATAAATATTTTTAGTTAATGTCCCGGGCCCAGCAGCATCAGGTGACCCTATGGTGGCTGAATGACACAGCCTGGAGCTCGCGGCAGCATGAGGAGACAATAGGGCTTCACAATCCCTAAGATTGAAAGATACATTTTCAAATTTAAATGGAAGATTTATGATAGCTAATGCTTCCATAAAAATGTGTAGGTAATGTCCCAGGCCCAGCAGCATCAGTAAACCATATAGTGGCTTAATGGCACATCCTGGAGTTGGCGGCAGCATGAGTAGAACGTATAGTGGCTGAATGGCACAGCCTGGAGTTGGCGGGAGATGAGGAAACCATATAGTGGCTGAATGAAACAGCCTGGAGTTCACGGCAGCATGAGGAGACAATAGGGCTTCACAATCCCTAAGATTAAAAGATGAATTTTACAATTTAAATTGAAGATTTATGGTAGCTAGTGCTACCATAACATTTTTTAGGTAATGTCCCAGGCTCAGCAGCATCAGTAAACCATATAGTGGCTAAATGACACAGCCTGGAGCTCGCGGCAGCATGAGGAGACAATAGGGCTTCACAATCCCTAAGATTACAAGATGAATTTTCAAATTTAAATTGAAGACTTACGATAGCTAGTGCTTCCATAAAAATGTGTAGGTAATGTCCCAGGCCCAGCAGCATCAGTAAACCATATAGTGGCTGAATGACACAGCCTGGAACTGGCGCAGCATGAGGAGACAAGGGGCCTTCACAAACCCTAAGATTAAAAGATGAATTTTCACATTTAATTTGAAGATTTATGGTAGCTAATTCTACCATAAAATGTTTTAGGTAATGTCCCAGGTCCAGCAGCATCAGTAAGCCATATAGTGGCTGAATGACACATCCTGGAGTTGTCGGCAGATGAGGAGACCATATAGTGGCTAAATGGCACAGCCTGGAGTTGGCGGCAGCGTGAGTAGAACATATAGTGGCTGAATGGCACAACCTGAAGTTGGCGGTAGATGAGGAGAAGATATAGTGGCTGAATGGCACAGCCTGGAGTTGGCGGCAGATGAGGAGACCATATAGTGGCTGAATGGCACAGCCTGGAGTTGGTGGCAGCGTGAGTAAAACATATAGTGGCTGAATGGCACAACATGAAGTTGGCGGTAGATGAGGAGAAGATATAGTGGCTGAATGGCACAGCCTAGAGTTGGCGGCAGATGAGGAGACCATATAGTGGCTAAATGGCACAGCCTGGATTTGACTGCAGCATGAGTAGAACATTTATTGGCTGAATGGCACAGCCTGGAGATGGCGGCAGCATGAGTAGAACCTATAGAGGCTGAATGGCACAGCCTGCAGTTGGTGGCAGATGAGGAGACCATATAGAGGCTGAATGGCACAGCCTGGAGTGTATGGCAGATGAGGAGACAATAGGGCTTCACAAACCCTAAGTATAAAAGATGAATTTTCAAAATTAAATTGCTAGTTGGAGTTGGCAGCAGCTTGAGTAGAACATAAAGTGGCTGAATGGCACAGCCTGAAGTTGGTGGAAGCATGAGTAGAACATATAGTGGCTGAATGGCACAGCCTGGAGTTGGCGGCAGATGAGGAGACCATATGGTGGCTGAATGGCACAGCCTGGAGTTGGCGGCAGCATGAGTAGAACATATAGTGGCTGAATGGCACAGCCTGAAGTTGGCGGCAGCATGAGTAGAACATATAGTGGCTGAATGGCACAGCCTGGAGCTGGCAGAAGCATGAGGAGACCATATGGTGGCAGAATGAGACAGCCTGGAGGCGGCAGCAGCAACATCAGGAGTCCTGAAAGTGATCCGGTGACAGAGTGGTGCAGTGGGTGGCAATAGCAGTACCCAGTGTCGAAGGTGGGGGAAAAAGGTCTGATGCAGAGGAATGTTTGTAACTGAGGAGCAGCGCCTTAAATCTGTTCGGCACTATACCTATTTGTGAGGTGTTGGTGTGGCGCCATGGTCAATCTACTCTGATGCATCAGGGATTGGTGGGTGGAAATCCTGGCTGATCCATGCCGGATTCATTTTCACAGAGGTCAGTCTCTCCACTTTTTTCGTAGACAGATGAGTTCTAAACACCCGCTCTGATGGCACACTGCTGGCTAGGCAGGATAGCTTTTCCAGGGCAAACTCTGCTAGTTTGGCTGCCCAGAAGTCCAGTGGATCTTCAAGGTGTGTTGGCATGGGCATGTCAAGGTATGCCACCACCTGTTGGTCTACCTGCTGATGATGAGTTTCTTCACCATGCGGGTGAAGAAAGGTACTCCTCAAAGACTGTAGACTCAGGCTGCTGCTGATGGAGCTGGTATGGCTCCTGCCACCCCACCCCTCCCCAGCAGCCATGGCAGTGGAAGGTGAGTGTAGAGGGCCCCCCAAGTCAGACCTGAGAGATGGTGGCGGATGGCGCCGATAGCCATCGCCCAATTGACTACGTAAGAAGTCCTGGCAACTGACTAATAATGTGCTCTCACTGGCAGGACCTAGTATCTGAACAGATCACACCTGTCATCTGAAGACATAACTGCATGTCTAGTTTAACAGAAAAACAATCTTTTTATTGTAGTGCTTCATTTGTTTTTGTTAATGCATGTACATCTTTATTTTGAAGCTACGTTACAGTCATATTGCCAGAGGGTCATGTGATGCAGGGCCTAATGCCATGAACTTGAAGAAACACTCTACTTCCATTAGGCTAGAATTATACAAGTTCTATTTGCAATTTTTTTTTCAAAACCAGACAAGGATCATACAGAGGAAAAGTGGTAGAAAAGGACATGTGTATAATATCACATAAAATAAAAAAACATCTTGTTTGGGTAAATAAAGATTAAATAGGCACTGTCAGATATAAAAACTTTTGATATGTTGTAAAGCATGCAAAACCAATAGGTGAGGATTGGAGGGGGTGGTGCAGGGTTGCGATTGTGTGTGTGGGGGGGGGGGAGAAATTATGCATGTAAGTGGAGGATAATAATGATTATTATAATCCTCCCCTCACATATATGTATCATCTCCCCCTCACATGTATAGTCTGATAACCCCCTCACATATAATCTTATTAGGAGATTATACTTGTGAGGGGACTATAAATGTGAGGAGGGGATTATCAGACTATACATGTAAGGGGGAGATAATACATATATGTGAGGGGAGGATTATAATTATCCCCTCCTCACATGTATAATCCCCTCACATATAATCTGATTATGATATTATATATGTGAGGGGATTATCAATGTGGAGGGGATTATCTGATTATACATGTGAGGGAGATATGATAAATATATGTGAGGGGAGGATTATAATAATCCTCTAACGTGTATAATCCCCTCCTGAAATTTATAATCCCCTCTTCACATGTATAATCCACTCCTCACATGTATAATCCCCTCCTCACATGTATAATCCCCTCCTCACATGTATATAATCCCCTCCTCACATGTATATCATCCCCTCCTCACATGTATAATCCCCTCCTCACATGTATATAATCCCCTCCTCACATGTATAATCCCCTCCTCACATGTATAATCCCCTCCTCACATGAATAATCCCCTCCTCACATGTATATAATCCCCTCCTCACATGTATAATCCCCTCCTCACATGTATATAATCCCCTCCTCACATGTATAATCCCCTCCTCACATGTATAATCCCCTCCTCACATGTGTATAATCCCCTCCTCACATGTGTATAATCCCCTCCTCACATGTATATAATCCCCTCCTCACATGTATATAATCCCCTCCTCACATGTATAATCCCCTCCTCACATGTGTATAATCTCCTCCTCACATGTATAATCCCCTCCTCACATGTGTATAATCCCCTCCTCACATGTGTATAATCCCCTCCTCACATGTATATAATCCCCTCCTCACATGTATAATCCCCTCCTCACATGTGTATGATCCCCTCCTCACATGTATAATCCCCTCCTCACATGTGTATAATCCCCTCCTCGCATGTATATAATCCCCTCCTCACATGTGTATAATCCCCTCCTCACATGTATATAATCCCCTCCTCACATGTATAATCCCCTCCTCACATGTATATACTCCCCTCCTTACATGTATAATCCCCTCCTCACATGTGTATAATCCCCTCCTCACATGTGTATAATCACCTCCTCACATGTATATAATCCCCTCCTCACACTCCTCTGATTTTGCGATTATAAATGTGAGGAGGATATTATTAGATTATACATGTGATGGGGTGATGTTACATATATGTGAGTGGAGGATTATAATAATCCCCTGCTTACATGTGTAATCCCCTTCTCACATGTATAAGGCTTGGATCACATTGATGAATCTCCAGAAGCGATCCCTTTGGGAGGCGCTAGGACCGTGCAGATCTTTTTACAGATCCGCTCAGAAATGCATTGCTGTCTGGAGATTTTTCAGTGTGAACCTAGTAATTATAATAGTTACATCCTGTATTATATTCCAGAGCTGTACTCACTATTCTGCTGGTGAGGTCACTGTGTACATACAATACTTATCCTGTACTGATCCTGAGTTATATCCTGTAGATCTTTTATTAAAAAATATAAAACATTACAAAAAGAACAAACATCACCATAACAAAACAACATACACCTGTATAATATATACAAAAATGAGTCCATATTAGTCCAAAAATGTCCATCCAAGTATCTTCTGGTCCAGCCTCATTCTCACCAAACACACCGCTATAATAACAACAACTACTAAACACTCTACAATAATAATAATACTTACAGTAATAATAATAACAACAATAATAACTAAAAACTGGTCCGGTTGCATTTCCCCACCCAAAATAATAAATATGTCAAACCACCAACAAACACCGCAAACAGAAAAACAGAATATACAAGTGTTTATTTTTTATTTATTTTTTTGGCCCTGAGCTGGTCCCGCATCCCATGCCCCCAGTACATGATAACAGACGTCCATGAACCAGCCCAGGATTTTTTTTTTTTTTTAATAAAAAGTCCCACACAGAAACCCCCCTCCCCCATCTACCCACCACCCAATATAACACTAAAACCCAACACAACACAACCCCTAGAAAAAAATACAATATATATACATATATACACATATACATAAATGTACAAACAAAACAAATATATACAAAATAATACAAACTATACAAACCAAACAACAAACAACAATAAGGCTTTTCAATCACACAAACCCCTAAAGCTCAAGTTCAGTGCCTGCAAGCCCTATATCACCATATATCTACAGCACAAAACAAAAAGACTAATGTGCCAGCATCAGCCCACCACCAGGGGGAGACAACAGGCTAAGGCACTTTAAAGGCAGAGCCCCTCCACAGACGAGAGGCCCTGCCAGCACCCAGCCTCTCGTACTCCAGAGAACGCACCTTCACCAGGTCACCGAGAATGTTCCTAACCACCTCACCCACAGGGAGGATTTTACGCTGCGTCGACACTAAACACTGTGCGTTCCACGTGTGATACCTGACCACTGAGCTGACTAGGAATAAAGTGCACCGGTCCCAGCCTCCAAGGTTTCTGAATGCCCCATAGGCCCATTCCGCATAGGAGAGAATGGCCAGCCGAGGCCAACCAATGGAAGCGCCCACCCTGGTGTAAACCTCTGTGTTAAAGGGACAATGAAGCAGAAAATGCTCCATGCTTTCCAGCATGTCTCCACACTCTTCGCAGGGACATCCCCGGTCATCAGAGCTCCTGCACTTCAGATTGTCCCTCACACACAGTTTCCCATGGAAGCAGCGCCAAGTCAAGTCCCAAAACTTCAAGGGTATCCTGATAGAATTCAAAAGCTCTAAACCCACCTCCAGATCCCGACTTGGGCAATCCTTGAGCGCCAATGGCCTCTGGAAATGAGAAGACAGGACCCTCTTGTCAAGGAATTTCCTTGACAGAGTCCTAATCTCCCACATCCCCAGACCCCACCGACGAATAACCTTCAGAACCGGGGTAGCATAAGCCGGGAGATCTCCGTGTGGTGTGCGAAGATCCTTCACTTGCCCTCCTGTTTCCCATTCCTGGAAGAAAGGCCGAAACCATCCCCTACAGGAGGATACCCACGGAGGAGCATTCTCTGACCAGAGGTTTGCTATATTGGTCTTAAGAAAGGTATTCACTAGGAACACCACAGGGTTGACCATACACAACCCCCCTAGTCTCCTCGTACGGTAAGTAACCTCCCTCTTCACTAGGTTCAGTCTATTCCCCCATAACATTTGGAAGAACACACTGTAGACCTGGGTCCAAAGAGGTTCTGGCAACATGCATACACTGCCCAGATATATCAGCAAAGGGAGCAGGAAAGTTTTCATCAGGTTAACCCTTTCCCGGAGGGTCAAATACCAACCCTTCCACTGATCCACCTTCTGAGCGGCGATCTTAAGCCTGCTTTCCCAGTTTTGTTTGGGGGTAATCCCCTTGACCAAATTCGATGCCGAGGACTTTTGCGGATTCCTGGGGCTCTGGAAGGGTGTCCGGGAGATCAAAATCAGGATCTCCCCCTCCCAGCCAGAGACTCTCACACTTATCCTGATTGATCTTGGACCCGGATGCCTCCGAGTAGCGGTCCACCTCTGACATCACCCATCTGCCCTCCTCTTGTGAGGAGACAAACATGGTGACATCATCAGCGTACGCTACCGCCCTCAGAGCCGAATCTGGCACTGCCAGGTCCATTCTCACCCCCGCCAACGGTCCACAGTCAATCCTTCTAAGGAAAGGATCGATTGCAAACACGTACAGCAAAGGGCTCAAAGGACAACCCTGACGGACACCAGACCCAACCTCAAAAGAGCGGCCAATCCAACCATTCACAAGCGGGAAACTCTCTGCCCCTACATACAAGGTCTTAAGCCAATCAACAAACCCCCCTGGCAGGCCATATCTCAGAAGGACAGACCAGAGGTACTCATGGTTAACTCGATCAAACGCTTTTGCCTGATCCAAGGACAGCAAGTACCCCTTCCAGTGGCCAGCCCTACCCTGCTCCACAGCCTCTCGGACACTGAGCACAGCACTGAATGTACTGCGGCCTGGAACAGAGCAATGTTGAGCCCCCAAAAGGAGCCGGGGTGCAAACTCCACCAGCCGATTAAACAGCACTTTTGCCAGAATCTTTCTGTCCGCATTGAGAAGTGCTATGGGACGCCAATTCTCAATGTGGGACGGGTCTGTACCCTTTGACAGGATGATCAGCGCTGACCTCCTCATTGACTTTGGCAGAGTGCCCGAGGATAGACAATTAAAAACCGCGGTCAAGAGGGGAACCAAAGTGTCCTTAAAGGTCTTATAGAACTCAGATGTTAAGCCATCCGGACCGGGTGACTTCTTGAGGGCAAGCCCATCAATAGCCATCCTGACTTCCTCTTCCCGGATCATCTCTGTCAAAACGTCAAGAGAGGGGTCTACTCCTGATTCAGGGACGGTTTCAGCCAAGAAAGCTGATACCTTATCTCGATCTAGATCCTTCCTTCCCAAGAGGTGCGAGTAGAAGGATCTGACGACCTCCAGGATCCCTGATCTGGACCTTTTCAAGGATCCTGTACTATCAATCAGTCCTGAGACTACTTTACTATTCACTGACATCTTGCAGTTTCTGTAAGGGTCGGGCGAGCGGTACTTCCCGTAATCCCTCTCAAAAACCAAAGATGCGTGCCTATCGTACTGGCACTTCATCAGCAAGGACTTCACTCTGGAGATATCATCACGACTACCTCCAGTCGAGACAAGGTTCTCAAGTTTCTTCCTCAGGCCCTGGTACAAGCGGTACCTGTTTAGGCTTCTGAGGCCCGAGAGCTGACGGAAGAATCTCGCAACCCTTTCCTTGAAGATCTCCCACCACTCTGACTTACTGCTACAAAGGCCCAGCAATGGTACCTGGCTCTGAAGAAAATCCTCAAAGGACTGTCTTATCTCCGCTTCTTCCAAGAGAGACAAATTCAGCTTCCAATAGCCTCTGCCCATCCGGGGGGTCTCTGTGACATTCAGAGAAAACAAAATTAAACAGTGATCGGAGAACTCCCCCTCAACAACAGTCACTGCTGAAGAGACGGCTTCCTCCTTTAAATAAAACCTGTCTATCCTAGACCTACAACTACCCCTATGATAGGTGAATCCCGGGTGGCCTGGGGTGTGCCGGATGTGGACATCCACCAGGCGAGCCTCACTCGCTATGCTATTAAGGGCGACGCTATCATAAGTCAGCTTGTCTCTGGCACCTCCCCTGTCTTGGGGCCTCGTGACAGCATTAAAGTCCCCTCCAAAGACCACCTGCCGGCTTGTAAAAAGATAGGGCTTGATCCTCATAAAGAGACACTTCCGCTCCCACTTAGACTGTGGGCCGTAGATGTTAATAAGGTGAAGTTCTTGTCCCCTCATGAGGACATCTAAGATCAGGCACCTCCCCATTTCTAACTCGATAACCCGTCGGCATTCTACCGCTGCGGTAAAAAGGACCGCCACTCCGCTATATGGCTCGGCCCCAAGAGACCAGTAGGAGGGCCCATTCCTCCACTCTCTTTTAGCCTTGTAGATAGATGACATATCTGTTAGCCTGGTCTCCTGCAAAAATAAAATATCAGCATTAATATGGGCAAAAAAATTATAGGCATTAAATCGAGCCGTATCTGACTTAATGCTGGCGACATTAATGGACGCCACCGTCAACGGAGAGGGTGCCGCCATCAAGGGTGATTGAGTTAAACAGCTTTCTTTTTCCCACTCCCCTTCTCACCCTCCACATCAGAAGAACTCTTCACCCTCTTTAGAGAAATATAAGTATCCATCTCACCAGGCGTCGTTTTACTTTCCTCGTCTCCGGATTCTAGGCCAGTCCCATCCCCCGAGGACATAACCTCCCCAGGGGAAGAGGACTCGGCGTCCCCTGGAAGCCCCTCTGCCACCTCCCCCTCATCCTCCCCTTCCGAAGAAGAGGAGGAGATGTCCCTGAGGGGATATCGAATTCAGGAGTACCGTAGGGATGTATCAAGATATCAACTGCCTTGAAGCCCATCTTTAGCAAGAGCTCAACCACTTTGGTCCTTGAAGGACACGTATCTTCACCCTGCCACCGAAGACGGACCACATTCCTACGGTTACTACCTGCCCCGGCTGTTGGGAGGGACCACACAGTATCGTCCCCTCTTTCCTCTCGGAAGGCAGAGAGACCGTGTCTCTCTATCCAGAAGGACAGATCAACTGCTCTACCCTCTACATTAATCGACCTTTCCCCCTTTTTCAGAGCTTCCAGGAGACGTCGCTGCAAAAAGCCGTCCCTAGAGTCAGTAGACGAGGAAAGTATTCTACTTCCCCCAGCAGTGACATTGGCATAACTCCTATGGTCTGTCACCACTGGGGGGGCAACCGGACCAGACCCTACACCTACACCACTGCCGATGACAACATCCCCACCACCCCCAATGACAACATTAGCACCAACTCCAATAACATGGTCACCACCTCCCCCAAAAACACCTTCCCCAGTAACATCAATCTCCATCCTCTCCCCAGTCATACATCCCCCAACCCCATTTACCCCATCACTCACACTGGCTGGACCAGCAACAGGTAAACCGGCAAATGATGATGGTGATGTTGATGAAGATACATTTTCAGTCCGTTGTGCCTCGGCATCACGGGGCACTAGAGCTGGGACAACCTCCGCTGGCCCTTTAAGGGACCGGGCAGCATGCTTACCCAGTCTAGAGGAGGCCCCAGCCCTGTTCTTATTAGTGCCCTCCACCTCATCAGCAATTTCTCCAGTCTTTTCAGGTTGCCGCTGATCAATGGGATCAGCGGCGCCAATACAAAATAAGATTTTTTCTTTTCTTTTGGGAGCGTCTGTTACATCTGTAGTCACCGCGACTAACTCAGGCACTGAGTCACCCCCCCTCCCACAGGGGAGCGAACTACAGCCCCGGAGTCTGCCCCTATGCCCACTGCTGGGCTGCCCTCACTGTCTGGCCTTGCGGCCGGTGCCTTCTCTACTCCATCCCTGCTACTGCAAACAGGCATTGAGTTTTGCGTCCTTTTAGTACCTGTACTCTCCCCGCTCCTTTGCACCGAGTCCACCACAGAACACGGGCTGGGCTGGGTAACGGGGCTTGCACAATGAGCTGACCCTGCGGCCGGCTCAGGGTTTTTATAGGGAGGGGGGTGTAGATGTAACTCACCACTTCTTGCTGCTTTGGCTTGGTCTTCTTCTTTTTCTTACCCCCAGGTGCCTCATCTGGCAGCTCATCTCCGAACACCAGATTCAGATGACACACTGGGGATTCCAGCATACGTATCTGGGCCATTAGCGCCCCTCCCTGGTAGCTGTTGTCACTGTCTTCCCCTGAGTGGGCAGGTGATACTGCTGGCTGCTGTGCAGGGGGCCCACTGTACGGGGCCTGCTGCTGTTGCGACAGGCCACCAGGTGGATCTGGCTGTTGTTCTCCCTCTATCTCCTCCTCATCATCCACCTGGCTCTCAGGTTGCAGCCCCATCAACCTTCTCTGTTTCTTTTCATCCATTTCTCTGAAACGCTCTTGATTTTTCAGCTTTTCTTTAAATGGTCCACTCATCTCCAGCAATTCCTCCTTTCTTTCCTCCAAAGCATTTATTTCAGCCATCAGACCTTTTATCTGTGCCTGGACTTCAGGCTTCTTCTTCTTTGGGGTAACCTCCAGCCTAGAACGGACATGGCGAAGTTCCTCCTGAAGCCTCCTCACAGCTTTGCTGGCGTCTTCATACTCACGGAGGTGACTTACGACCCGGGTAGTATAGGTGGAAATAGACTCCCGGGTCCTCAGCATTCCCCAGCCTTCCTCACTGAGGTCAGCTTCACCTCCGTGAGTACTCTGCCTTCCTCCAGATGACTTTGGCTTTCTGCTGGCAGCACCCAGCTTTCCCAAATTGGGATCCTCGTTTCCAGAAACCTTTCGGCCTCTTGCCTCTGTGGGGGGTGTTGGAGTGACATTGCTGCGACTCCGGGTGGATCGCCTAACCCCCAAATCTTCTGATGTACAGGCCGCTTGCTGGCCTCTCCTGCCTCCCTGCGGCCTACTCCGGGAGGCAGAAGCCTGGGCCTCGCCTCCGTCACTCATCCCTGGAAACCCACTCCCTCCCTGGGGAGGAGAAAGCAGGTCCCAGGTGGAACAGGTGGTAATTCCCTGGAGCTCAGGAGGCACAGCAGACACCACCACACAGCTGAACTGAAGCAGAACCACACCCACAACTGATTGGCTCCCACTCCAGAGCTGTACTCAGTATTCTGCTGATGAGGTCACTGTGTACATACATTACTTATCCTGTACTGATTCTGAGTTATATCCTGTATTATATTCCAGAGCTGTACTCACTATTCTGCTGGTGAGGTCACTGTGTACATACATTACATTACTTATCCTGTACTGATCCTGAGTTATATCCTGTAGATCTTTTATTAAAATTTCAAACATAACAATAAAAAAAAATTACAAAACATAAACATACCATATCCGACAGAACATATCAATATAGCGAATCGTAAAACCAAACACCATAGCATAAAATACAACACCGGTCCACCCCACACTCATTCCTGCACACAAACAAATATATACATTATTTACAAAAGACAGATTCCTATAATACCCATTATACCCATACCGTACTAATAAACTATATACACTAATATACACTAATACTAAATGTGAATTTCCTGGCCCAGTTGCAATACCAAAAACCCAATACCAATAATATACCAAAAAGAATAACAACAACAACAATAATAATATATACAAAATAATAAAAAACCAACACAAACAAAACAACACCACTTTTTTTTTTGTTTATTTTTATTTATTTTTTGGCCCTGAGCTGGTCCCGCATCCCATGCCCCCAGTACATGTTACCAGACGTCCATGAACCAGTCCAGGATTTTCTGTATATATAAAAGTCCCATACAAACCCCCTCCCCCCTTTTAACCCACCACCCAACCTAAACTAAACCCAAACCCCAGGTGGCATCACACAATATATACAGTATATACATTACATAAAATATACACAGACTAACAATATATACAATACATAAGTATACATATAGACTACAACAATAAATACAATAACAAATACATATAACACTATAAGCCAAACAACAAACCCCTAAAGCTCAAGTTCAGCGCCTGCAAGCCCTATATTACCATAAACCAACTGCTCAAAACAAAAAGACTAATGTGCCAGCATCAGCCCACCACCAGGGGGAGACAACAGGCTAAGGCACTTTAAAGGCAGAGCCCCTCCACAGACGAGAGGCCCTGCCAGCACCCAGCCTCTCGTACTCCAGAGAACGCACCTTCACCAGGTCACCGAGAATGTTCCTAACCACCACATCCACAGGGAGGATTTTACGCTGCGTCGACACTAAACACCGTGCATTCCACGTGTAGTACCTGATCACTGAGCTGACTAGGAATAAAGTGCACCGGTCCCAGCCTCCAAGGTTTCTGAATGCCCCATAGGCCCATTCCGCATAGGAGAGACTGGCCAGCCGAGGCCAACCAATGGAAGCGCCCACCCTGGTGTAAACCTCTGTGTTAAAGGGACAATGAAGTAGAAAATGCTCCATGCTTTCCAGCATGCCTCCACACTCTTCGCGGGGACATCCCCGGTCATCAGAGCTCCTGCACTTCAGATTGTCCCTCACACACAGTTTCCCATGGAAGCAGCGCCAAGTCAAGTCCCAAAACTTCAAGGGGATCCTGATAGAATTCAAAAGCTCTAAACCCTCCTCCAGATCCCGACTTGGGCAGTCCTTGAGCGCCAATGGCCTCTGGAAATGGGAAGACAGGACCCCCTTGTCAAGGAATTTCCTCGACAGAGTCCTAATCTCCCCCATCCCCAGACCCCACCGACGAATAACCTTCAGAACCGGGGTAGCATAAGCCGGGAGATGCCCGTGTGGTGTGCGAAGATCCTTCACTTGCCCTCCTGTCTCCCATTCCTGGAAGAAAGGCCAAAACCATCCCCTACAGGAGGATACCCACGGAGGAGCCCTCTCTGACCAGAGGTTTGCTATATTGGTCTTAAGAAAGGTATTCACTAGGAATACCACGGGGTTGACCATACACAACCCCCCTAGTCTCCTTGTACGGTAAGTAACCTCCCTCTTCACTAGGTTCAGTCTATTCCCCCATAACATTTGGAAGAACACACTGTAGACCCGGGTCCAAAGAGGTTCTGGCAACATACATACACTGCCCAGATATATCAACAAAGGGAGCAGGAATGTTTTGATCAGGTTAACCCTTTCCCGGAGGGTCAAAGACCAACCCTTCCACTGATCCATCTTCTGAGCGGCGATCTTAAGCCTGCTGTCCCAGTTTTGTTTGGGGTAATCCCCTTGGCCAAATTCAATGCCGAGAACTTTTGCAGATTCCTGGGGCTCTGGAAGGGCGTCCGGGAGATCAAAACTAGGATCTCCCCCTCCCAGCCAGAGACTCTCACACTTATCCTGGCTGATCTTGGACCCGGATGCCTCCGAGTAGCGGTCCACCTCTGACATCACCCATCTGACCTCCTCTTGTGAGGAGACAAACACAGTGACATCATCAGCATATGCTACCGCCCTCAGAGCCGAATCCGGCACCGCCAGGTCCATTCTCACCCCCGCCAACGGTCCACAATCAATCCTCCTAAGGAAAGGATCAATTGCAAACACGTACAGCAAAGGGCTTAAAGGACAACCTTGACGGACACCAGATCCAACCTCAAAGGAGCGACCAATCCAACCATTCACAAGCGGGAAACTCTCTGCCCCTGCATACAAGGTCTTAAGCCAATCAACAAACCCCCCCGGCAGGCCATATCTCTTAAGAACAGACCAGAGGTACTCATGGTTAACCCGATCAAACGCTTTTGCCTGATCCAAGGACAGCAAGTACCCCTTCCAGTGGCCAGCCCTACCCTGCTCCACAGCCTCCCGGACACTGAGCACAGCACTAAATGTACTGCGGCCCGGAACAGAGCAATGCTGAGCCCCCGAAAGGAGCCGGGGTGCAAACTCCACCAGCCGGTTAAACAGCACTTTTGCCAGAATCTTTCTGTCCGCATTGAGAAGAGCTATGGGACGCCAATTCTCAATGTGGGACGGGTCTTTACCCTTTGACAAGATGATCAGCACTGACCTGGTCATTGTCTTTGGCAGAGTGCCCGAGGATAGACACTTATTAAAAACCGCAGTCAAGAGGGGAACCAAAGTGTCCTTAAAGGTCTTGTAGAACTCAGATGTTAAGCCATCCGGACCGGGTGACTTCTTGAGGGCAAGCCCATCAATCGCCATCCTGACTTCCTCTTCCCGGATCATCTCTGTCAAAACGTCAAGAGAGGGGTCTACTCCTGGTTCAGGGATAGTTTCAGCCAAGAAAGCTGATACCTTATCTCGATCTAGATCCTTCCTTCCCAAGAGGTGCGAGTAGAAGGATCTGACGACCTCCAGGATCCCTGATCTGGACCTTTTCAAGGATCCCGTACTATCAATCAGTCCTGAGACTATTTTACTATTCACTGACATCTTGCAGTTTCTGTAAGGGTTGGGCGAGCGGTACTTCCCGTAATCCCTCTCAAAAACCAAAGATGCGTGTCTGTCGTACTGGCACTTCATCAGCAAGGACTTCACTCTGGAGATATCATCACGACTACCTCCAGTCGAGACAAGGTTCTCAAGTTTCTTCCTCAGGCCCTGGTACAAACGGTACCTGTTTAGGCTTCTGAGGCCCGAGAGCTGGTGGAAGAATGTTGCAACCCTTTTCTTGAAGATCTCCCACCACTCTGACTTACTGCTACAAAGGCCCAGCAATGGTACCTGGCTCTGAAGAAAATCCTCAAAGGACTGTCTTATCTCCGCTTCTTCCAAGAGAGACGAATTCAGCTTCCAATAGCCTCTGCCCATCCGAGGGGTCTCTGTGACATTCAGAGAAAACAAAATTAAACAGTGATCGGAGAACTCCACCTCAACAACAGACACTGCTGAAGAGACGGCTTCCTCCTTCAAATAAAACCTGTCTATCCTAGACCTACAACTACCCCTATGATAGGTGAATCCCGCGTGGCCTGGGGTGTACCGGATGTGGACATCCACCAGGCGAGCCTCACTTGCTATGCTATTAAGGGCGACGCTATCATAAGTCAGCTTGTCTCTGAAACCTCCCCTGTCTTGGGGCCTCGTGACAGCATTGAAGTCCCCTCCAAAGACCACCTGCCGACTTGTAAAAAGATAGGGCTTGATCCTCATAAAGAGACACTTCCGGTCCCACTTAGACTGTGGGCCGTAGATGTTAATAAGGCGAAGTTCTTGTCCCTTCATGAGGACATCTAAGATCAGGCACCTCCCCATTTCTAACTCGATAACCCGTCGGCATTCTACCGCTGCGGTAAAAAGGACCGCCACTCCGCTATACGGCTCGGCCCCAAGAGACCAGTAGGAGGGCCCATTCCTCCACTCTCTTTTAGCCTTGTAGATAGATGACATATCTGTTAGCCTGGTCTCCTGCAAAAATAAAATATCAGCATTAATATGGGCAAAAAAATCATAGGCCGCAAATCGAGCTGTATCTGACTTAATGCTGGCAACATTAATGGATGCCAGAGTCAACGGAGAGGGTGCCGCCATCGAGGGTGATTGAGTTAAACAGCTTTCTTTTTCCCACCATCCTTCCCATCCACCCCACCACCCTCCTCATCAGATGATGGTTTACCCCTTTTTAGTGAGATGGATGTGTCCATTTTCCCATTATATACTTTTTCCTCGTCCCCTGACTCTGGGCCAGTCTCCCCCCCTGAAGACATAGATTCCCCAGGGAGAGAGGACTCAGCGTCTCCTGTGAGCCCCCCCGCAACATCCTGTTATATCCTGTATTATACTCCACAGCTGTACTCATTATTCTGATGATGAGGTCACTGTGTACATACATTACTTATCCTGTACTGATCCTGAGTTATATCCTGTATTATACTCCAGAGCTGTACTCACTATTCTGCTGGTGAGGTCACTGTGTACATACATTACATTACTTATCCTGTACTGATCCTGAGTTATATCCTGTATTATACTCCACAGCTGTACTCATTATTCTGCTGGTGAGGTCACTGTGTACATACATTACATTACTTATCCTGTACTGATCCTGAGTTATATCCTGTATTATACTCCAGAGCCGCCATTCATATAACAGAACCTGAGGAGCATCACAACAGTCGAATCTAAAAGTTTCCTTAGGAGACGAGGTGAGTGACCTGCTGCTTCCATCATAAGTAATGTAACGTGAGTCTTCATTTATCGCAATAGTTAGATTTTGCACAATGGGTGCCACACATTGTATAAGATGTCACTATTGTGGTGAATGTAGGGTCACTTTACATTACTTATGTACTGATTTATATCCTGTATTATACTCCAGAGCTGTACTCACTATTCACTAGACTGTCCGGGAATGCTGGGAGGTGTAGTTTTGGACCACCTGGAGAGACACTGTTTTGAAAACACCTCCTTAGTCAGTATTTTCCAACCTGGGCTCCTCCAGCTGTTGCAAAGCTACAACTCCTAGCATTCCCCGGAAAGTCTTTAGCCGTCCAGGCATGCTGGGAGTTTTAGTTCTGCAACAGCTGGAGGCACTCAGGTTTGGTAGGTAGATCCTTAGTCCATTGTTTCCCAACCTGGACACCTCCAGCTGTTGCAAAACTACAACTCCCAGCATACCCAAACAGCCAAAGCCTGTTTGGAAAACACTGGACAAAGGGCCTACCTACCAAATGTTACGTGGCTACCCACCTACCAACCAAACTTATACCTGCCTACCTACCTACCTAGCACCAAACCTTTTACCTGCCTTCCTACCAACTGAACTTACTAACTGCCTAAATATCTTGCAAATTTTAATATATGGCTACCTACTTAGAAAATGTTCTACCTAAGTAGCAAATGTACTACTTGCAAACGTACTACCCGCTTACCTAGCATACATATTATCTGGGGGGGCAGGCATATTCTTTGCACAGGGGCCCTCTACTGTCTGTGTCCGCCCCTGGCTAGAGGCACCCTGGTTGGGAAGCACTGGACTGAGGAGAGGGAGGGGGAGGAGGGGGTGTGGTTATCACAGTGAGGGACCCGCCCCCCTGCTTCTGGTAGACAAAATTAAGGTATTTCAGAAATAAAGCTAATTCTGAGAGAAATGTAGGTCACAGACACATACAAAGTACATGTACATGATCAGGATGAGATACTGAGCAACATATAACAGTTTTGTTTATTTGAGTGATCTGACGGGTACGCTTTAAGGCTGAAAACACACAAGCAGTTTTTTATGCAACTTGAGGTGCAGTTTTGATATATTTTTAACTCGCAGCCAGAAGTTGATCCAGCATAAAATGAACATGCCAGCCCTTCTTCATTGATATTCTTTATTTTTTATTTTTTCAATCTATTTCTGGTTAAAGCTCAAAACTACATCAAAAACTGGATTCTAAAACTGGTGCTATTCAGCCTTAAAGGGGTACTCTGATGGAAAAAAAATGTTTTAAATCAACTGGTGCCAGAAAGTTAAACAGATTTGTAAATTACTTTTTTTTTTTATTTTTTATCTTAATCCTTCCAGTACTTATCAGCTGCTGTATGCTGCAGAGGAAGTTTTCTTTTTGAATTTCTTTTCTGTCTGACCACAGTGCTCTCTGATGACAACACTTTCCGTGTCAGGAACTATCCAGAGCAGGATAGGTTTGCTATGGGGATTTGCTCCTGCTCTGGACAGTTCCTGACACGGACAGAGGTGTCAGCAGAGAGCACTGTGGTCAGACAGAAAATAAATTAAAAAAGAAAAGAACTTCCTCTGTAGTATACAGTACATCAGCTGGAAAGAATAAGATTTTTAAGTAGAAGTAATTTACAAATCTGTTTTATTTTCTGGCACCAGTTGATTGAAAAAAAAAAAATTTCCACTGGAGTGCCCCTTAAATTAAATTTGCACTGCATTCTGCCCACTGGATATCCTTTTATCCTTTTTATATTGGACTGGAGCCTGGGAATTCAGAATTAGTGCAGCATTAGAATCTCTGGCAGTGCATTATCGAATACACAGTTAAGTTTTTTGGCCAGAGGTGGCAATTTTTTTTTATATTCCATATTGAGGTAAGTTCTATTACAAGGGAAACATATAATCCTGTTAGTTTTGGTGATTAGCCCAGCAGTCCTAACAAGGAACAGAAATGTAGCCATATTATACTCATGTGAAATTGGACTAAAACTACAGTTCCCTGTACATTTAATGGTGTCATGTGTGAAATGTTAGAATTGACCTAAATGCTAACTCTTGTGAAGCTACCGTATGTGTCAATATACCCTAAACCAGTTTTACATGCCATCACATTACCATTTTCCCTGTGTTAATCTCCTGTTTGTATATCCAATAGTCTAAATTCAGGGTTATCTCCACCTACCTTGAGAACAGACATAACAATTAACAGGCTACTTATGGGATTGTGTTTCACGTGCTGGGCACCAGATAGTGCAGAGTGAGTGAGCAACAGAATAGAGAAGCAGAAAGGAAGAAAAAACAGCTCAACCTTACACCTTTTTAGAGAATGCATGCATTAAGGCATAACTAGAAGAGAGAGAAGAATATTGAGAGCTGTGCACTGGTATTCTCACCTGCAACATGTCCTAGCTGTATCAAAACAAATGTGGTATCCAGAAATATACAAAATAATAAAAAGAAAAAATAATTACTTCTGAGCCACGGCAGAATCATCTGTTGACTATTCAGATACATATTGGTAGTTTCCTGTATTTTTACAAACTCAGAAAACCCCTGTAATGTGACCTCTCCTAGAAATGTTTCATTAATCTAATATAGCTCCAGTTCTGCATTCATTTCTAATTTCTCTGAAAAGCCGGCATTTAATGGTCAGTAGCTAGTGGGTATTATAAAGCCTTATGTAAGCACAATTATTTGGAGCATAGTTTTCTTCTCTAGGTGTTATTAGTATTAACATATGAAGCTTACTCGCTGCGGTGCAGTTTCCTCCCTTGGTGCACCAGAGGAAACGAAGGTAATCAAAAAGTAAACAAAAACTAACAATGGGAAATATCAAGAGAGAACAACAATAACAATATTAACCATATCTTTGTATAATAGTGCAAGTGCCTGAAAGTACATCAGATAGACAGTTCATGATCTAAATGGCATTCTGCAACAAGATTGCATTAAGGAAAATACAAATTAAATGGGCCCAGTCAAGCATGAACTAAGGCATTCTTACTTCTGTTGGGAAATGAATATATAAATGAAAGACCTAGGAAATCATAGCTTGAAAGACTGAAAGACCAGAACAATTGAGGATAATATCCTGAGTTTCACAAATTTATGATGTTAAGTACTTTGGAAATGTACGGTATTGTATATTAAATTTATTATATTTCATTTGTCTATAGAAAACATGATATAGAAGAGGAGTAGGGGTTCCTACAGTGTTTCTATCTATTATATCAATGCAGATGAACTGTCAAAATAATTTATGTAAATATGTAAATGCATAATGAGTTGTCGCCTAATGCACATAACCTTACAAGAACAACAAAGGACTCATTAAATCAGTTATGTTTAGCAGCACATTATTACTTTTTGTAGGGTTGGTTGCTGGACAGTATACAGTTGCAGAATATTACTGGTATTTTAGCTATGATATGCATGTGTATTACTTTTCAATCATACATATGATGTCTATTAAAGAGGTTAAAATATACCCACAATTACCCCCATTAGCGCTGCCATTTAAAGGAGAAGTAAGAAAAATAAGAAAGTGATAGGGGTCAGAATAGGAACATTTTAAACGTACTTATTTTGTTTTAAAAAAAAAAAAGTGTATTTAAAAGCAGTACAATAATAGAAAACATTTAACCATTGGTGTCATTTTAATTATATTGACCAAAAAAACTAAGATAACATGTCAATTTTATCATAAAGTGCACTGCTTAAAACAAAACCACCTTAAAGTGTACCTGTCGCTCACAAAAACTTTTGATATAATGTAGATAATACTAATATATATATATATATATATATATATATATATATATATATTTTTTTTTTTTTGTAATATACATTGTCCCTGCAGCAATTTTTTGTGCGTCTCTATGAGGAGTCCAAATACAGAAAGTGAGGTTAGTACCAGCAGGGCTCTGTGCAGGCTCCTGGCTTGTCAATCATCCTGCTGTGTGAGCCAGGGGTGTGTCATAGAACCATAGTTAACAGAACCCTGCTTGTCCTCAGTGCACAGAGCCCTGTTTGTCCACCCTCCCTTCCTGTATTTGGACTCCTCATAGAGACACACAGATAATAGCTGTAGGGACAAAAATAAACACGTTTTTTAACCAATATATTTTACAAATAAACATATAATGGTATTATCCACATTATATAAAAAGTTTTTGTTAACAACAGGTACACTTTAAGTTTGGGGTTTTTCAGTTTAGAGAAAGAACATCTTTGGGGCGATTTGATCACAATTTACAAATATATGAATGGAAAGTACAGAGATATTTCTAGTGATCTTTTTATACCTTGGCCAGTAACTATGACTATGCGGCACCCTCTACATCTAGAGGAAAGAAGGCTTCACCATCATCACAGACCGGGATTCTTTACTGTACTGCCACTTGATGTTGTGATGTCTGACTTAAGGGGGGTCTGTTTATTTTTCTGGAAAAATATATTATTACAGGTTGTGAATACTAGATTCATGGGGATCCATATTGAAGTTGGAAATGGATTTTTCCTGTCATGGGGCAATTAGCATCCACCTTATGTTTTTTGCCTCCCTCTTGATCAACCCAGGAGGGTTTTGGGTTGAACTATGTTACTATGTAAAATTGCAAAGTTAAGGTTTTCTTTTCAAATTCCCAACTATTAAAATTTTATTTTGGTTGCATCATAGATATCTTATGGTAAGATGAAAGGTGCCAAAATAAGCCCTGATGTGATTTTGTGGCTAAAAAAAACAAAAGAGCTATGGCTCTTAAAAGGTGGGGAAGAAAAAACAAAAAAAGGAAAATAAATTCTATAGCCAAAATACAGTGGGGCAAAAAAGTATGTAGTCAGCCACCAATTGTGCAAGTTCTCCCACTTAAAAAGATAAAAGAGGCCTGTAATTTTCATCATATGTATACCTCAACTATGAGAGGCATATGGGGAGATTTATCAAGACCTGTGCTGAGGAAAATTTGTGGAGTTTCAGATAGCAACCAATCAGATTACTTCTTTAATTTTTGAAAAGGCCTCTGAAAAATTAAACAAGCAATCTGATTGGTTGCTATGGGCAACTCAGCAAATTTTCCTCAGCACAGGTCTTGAAAAATCTCCCCCATAATGATAAAAAAAATCCATAAAATCACATTGTCTCATTTTAACCCCTTCCAGCAAATGGACGTTTATGAACATCCATTTTTCCTGTCATTTAACGCAAATGGACGTTCATAAACGTCCAATACATTTTCTATCACCATGTCCGGTGCCATGGTGATAGAAACATCATTGCAGCTGTTCTGAACAGCTGACCAATGAGACTCTGCAGCTGGGGACCAATCAGAATGGTCCCCTGCTGCTGATCATTGTCATTGGCCAGTCAGTAAGTGACTGACCAATGACAAGGGACTTGTGGGAATTGTGGTGGTTCCGGGCTGATTGGGTCCCTGGTGACCCTATAGCCAGGAAAATAGGGATGATTGGGGCTGTCAGAGACAGCCCCAATTATCCTGAGGGATAGGAGCAAGGTGGCAGCAGGGACTGGCGGCAGGATCGGTGGCAGACAGCGGCGGAAGCAGCAGTAAAGATCAGCGGTAAGTGATCTTCCCTGCTGACTTCCAGAAGTTGCCAAACTAGGGGTTACGGGGTTACAAATTTTGGTGGGCATTTTCTCCTATTACCTCTTGTAAAAATGGTAAATTTGGTGGGAAAAAATGCATTTTTGTGAAATTTTTTTTTTTGCATTTACGCATCCGACTTTAACAAAACGTTGTCAAACACCGGTGGGGTGTTAAGGCTCACTGTACCCCTTATTACGTTCCTTAAGGGGTATAGTTTCCAAAATAGTATGCCTTGTGGGTTTTTTCTTTTGCTGTTCTGGCACCATAGGGGCTTCCTAAATGTGACATTCCCCCAAAAACCATCTCAGCAAAGTTTGTGGTGTGTTAAGGCTCACTGTACCCCTTATTACATTCCTTGAGGGGTATAGTTTCCAAAATAGTATGCCATGTGAGTTTTTTCTTTTGCTGTTCTGGCACCATAGGGGCTTCCTAAATGTGACATTCCCCCAAAAACCATTTCAGCAAAGTTTGCTTTCCAAAAGCCAAATGTGGCTCCTTCTCTTCTGAGCATTGTAGTGCGCCCACAGTGCATTTGACGTCCACACATGAAGTATTTCCATACTCACAAGAGATGGGGTTACAAATTTTTGGAGGGATTTTCTCCTATAACCCCTTGTAAAAATGTAAAATTTGGGGGGAAACCAGCATTTTAGCGAAAGAAAAAAAAAATTAATTTACACATCCAACTTTAACGAAAAGTCGTCAAAAACCTGTGGGGTGTTACGGCTCACTGTACCTTTTGTTACGTTCCTTGAGTGGTGTAGTTTCCAAAATAGTATGGCACGTATTTATTTATTTATTTATTTTTGCTGTTCTGGCACCATAGGGAATTCTTAAATGTGACATGCCCCCCAAAAACCATTTCAGAAAAACTCACTCTCCAAAATCCCATTGCCGCTCCTTCCCTTCTCAGCCCTCTACTGTGCCCACCAAACACTTTACATCCACATATGAGGTATTTCCTTACTCGAGAAAAATGTGAGTAAAAAATGCAGATTTTGAATTTTCTCCTTCACTTTGCTGCTATTCCTGTGAAACACCAAAAGGGTTAACACGCTTCTAATATGAAGGCCCTTCAAATCCACTTCAAAACTGAACTGATTTTCAAAATGTTGTGAAAAATTGAAAAATTTATGCTGAACTTTGAAGCCCTCTGATATCTTCCAAAACTAAAAACATGTCAACTTTATGATGCAAACATAAAGTAGAAATATTGTATATGTGAATCTATAAAAAATTTATTTGGTATGTCTCAAATTTTTTATTTTCCTGAAATTTTGGAAATTTTCACCAAGAAATTATGCAAGTATCAACGAAAATTTACCACTATGTTAAAGAAAAATATGTCACGAAAAAACGTTCTCGAAATCAAAATCATAAGTAAAAGCATCCTAGAGTTATTAATGCTTAGAGTGACAGTGGTCAGATGTGCAAAAAACGCTCTGGTCCTTAAGGTGAAAATAGGAAAATAAGTATTTGGTCAGCAAAAATAGTTCATCTCAATACTTTGTTATATACCATTTGTTTGCAATAACAGAGGTCAAATGTTTTCTGTAAGTCTTCACAAGGTTTTCACATACTGTTGCTGGTATTTCGGCCCATTCCTACATGCAGATCTCCTCTAGAGCAGTGATGTTTTGGGGCTGTTGCTGGGCAACACGGACTTTCAACTCCCTCCAAAGGTTTTCTATGGGGTTGAGATCTGGAGACTGGCTAGACCACTCCAGGACCTTGAAATGCTTCTTACAAAGTCACTCCTTTGTTTCCTGGGCAATGTGTTTGGGATCATTGTCATGCTGAAAGACCCAGCCATGTTTCATTTTCAATGCCCTAGCTGATGGAAGGAGGTTCTCACTCAAAATCTTATGATACATGGCCCCATTTATTCTTTTCTTTACACGGATCAGTCGTCCTGGTCCCTTAGCAGAAAAACAGCCCCAAAGCATGATGTTTCCACCCCCATGCTTCACAGTAGGTATGGTGTTCTTTTGATGCCACTCAGCACTCTTTCTCCTCCAAACAGGACAAGTTGAGTTTTTACCAAAAAGTTCTACTTTGGTTTCATCTGACCATATGACATTCTCCCAATACTCTTCTGGATCATCCAAACGCTCTCTAGCGAACTTCAGATGGGCCCGGACATGTACTGGCTTAAGCAGCAGGACTCTTCTGGTACTGCATGATTTGAGTCCCAGGCGATGTAGTGTGTTACTGATGGTAGCCTTTGTTACTTTAGTCCCAGCTCTCTCCATGTCATTCTCTAGGTCCCCTCGTGTGGTTCTGGGATTTTTGCTCACCGTTCTTGTGATCATTTTGACACCACAGGGTGAGATCTTGCGTGGAGCCCCAGATCGAGGGAGATTATCAGTGATCTTGTTTGTCTTCCATTTTATAATTGCTCCCACAGATGATTTCTTCACACCAAGCTGCTTCCCTCTTGCAGATTCAGTCTTCCCAGCTTGGTGCAGGTCTACAATTTAGTTTCTGGTGTCCTTCGACAGCTCTTTGGTCTTGACCATAGTTGAGTTTGGAGTGTGACTGTTTGAGATTGTGGACAGGTGTCTTTTATACTGATAACAAGTTCAAACAGGTCCCAGTAATACAGGTAACGAGTGGAGGACAGAGGAGACTCTTAAAGAAGTGTCACGATTCGGCTGGCAGGAGGTGGATCCTCTGTGCCAGAGAGGGATTGGCGTGGACCGTGCTAGTGGACCGGTTCTAAGCTGCTACTGGTTTTCACCAGAGCCTGCCGCAAAGCGGGATGGTCTCGCAGCGGCGGTAGCAACCAGGTCGTATCCACTAGCAACGGCTCAACCTCTCTGACTGCTGAAGATAGGCGCGGTACAAGGGAGTAGACAGGAGCAAGGTCGGACGTAGCAGAAGGTCGGGGCAGGCAGCAAGGATCGTAGTCAATATGGCAATAGCAGGAGGTCAAGTACACAGTATGGACAAACACAGTAAACGCTTTCTCTAGGCACTAAGGCAACAAGATCCGGCAGGGGAGTGCAGGGGCAGTGATCAGATATAGTCTGGGAGCAGGTGGGAGCCAATTAAGCTAATTGGGCCAGGCACCAATCATTGGTGCACTGGCCCTTAAAGTCTCAGAGAGCTGGCGCGCGCGCGCCCTAGAGAGCGGAGCCGCGCGCGCCAGCACATGACAGCAGGGGACCGGGACGGGTAAGTGACCTGGGATGCGATTCGCGAGCGGGCGCGTCCCGCTGTGCGAATCGCATCCCCGACGGCCATGACAGTGCAGCGCTCCCGGTCAGCGGGACTGACCGGGGCGCTGCGGGGAGAGAGACGCCGTGAGCGCTCCGGGGAGGAGCGGGGACCCGGAGCGCTAGGCGTAACAGTACCCCCCCCCTTAGGTCTCCCCTTTTCTTTGTCCGGTAACTGCCTCCCCTGGGATGAGGACACCGGGAAAGAATGGAGGGTTTCCTCAACGGCAGGCAGTACAGCAGGAGTGGGAATGGGGAGGGAGGGCAGAGGGCGAAGCCTGGCACGGGGCAGTGTGACACCAGGACGGGGGCCATGAGGAGGCACTGAGGCTTGCCTGACGGGACTGGGAGGGGGGGAGAGGCACTTCCTATGGCAGGCAGAGTCCCAGTTCTTGATCTCCCCGGTGGTCCAATCAAGGGTGGGAGAATGAAGCCGGAGCCATGGCAGACCGAGGAGGACCTCAGAGGTACAGTTGGGAAGGACGAAGAACTCAATGACTTCGTGATGGGGTCCAATACACATCAGGAGGGGTTCTGTGCGGTAACGCACGGTGCAATCCAACCTGACTCCGTTGACCGCGGAAATGTAGAGCGGCTTGACGAGACGGGTCACCGGGATGCGGAATTTATTTACCAAAGAATCCAGAATAAAATTCCCAGAGGCACCAGAGTCCAAGCAGGCCACGGCTGAGAGGGAGGAGTTGGCTGAAGGAGAAATCCGCACGGGCACCGTGAGACGTGGAGAAGCAGACTTTGAATCAAGAGACGCCACACCCACGAGAGCTGGGTGCGTGCGTGCGTTTCCCAGACGTGGAGGACGAATAGGGCAATCCACCAAGAAATGTTCGGTACTGGCACAGTACAGACAAAGATTTTCTTCCTTACGGCGATTCCTCTCTTCCTGGGTCAGACGAGACCGATCCACTTGCATGGCCTCCTCGGCGGGAGGCCCAGGCGTAGATTGCAACGGAGACTGTGGGAGAGGTGCCCAGAGATCTAAGTCTTTTTCCTGGCGGAGCTCTTGATGTCTCTCAGAAAAACGCATGTCAATGCGGGTGGCCAAATGGATAAGTTCTTGCAGGTTGGCAGGAATCTCTCGTGCGGCCAGCACATCCTTGATGCGACTGGATAGGCCTTTTTTAAAGGTCGCGCAGAGAGCCTCGTTATTCCATGATAATTCGGAAGCAAGAGTACGAAATTGGATGGCGTACTCGCCCACTGAAGAATTACCCTGGGCCAGGTTCAGCAGGGCAGTCTCGGCAGAAGAAGCTCGGGCAGGCTCCTCGAAGACACTACGGACCTCAGCGAAGAAGGACTGGACTGTGGCTGTGGCAGGATCATTGCGGTCCCAGAGCGGTGTGGCCCAAGACAAGGCCTTTCCAGAAAGAAGGCTCACTACGAACGCCACCTTAGACCGTTCTGTAGGAAACAAGTCCGACAACATCTCCATATGCAGGGAACATTGAGACAAAAATACACGGCAAAGTCTAGAGTCCCCATCAAATTTGTCCGGCAGGGACAAGCGGAGGCTAGGAGCGGCCACTCGCTGCGGAGAAGGTGCAGGAGCTGGCGGAGGAGATGGTTGCTGCTGTAGCAGAGGCAGAAGTTGCGACTGAAGTTGCTGCACCATGGTGGACACTTCCGACAGCTGGTGAGTTAGATGGGCGATCTGTCGGGATTGCTGGGCGACCACCGTGGTGAGGTCAGAGACAGCTGGCTGGGGAACCTCAGCGGGATCCATGGCCGGATCTACTGTCACGATTCGGCTGGCAGGAGGTGGATCCTCTGTGCCAGAGAGGGATTGGCGTGGACCGTGCTAGTGGACCGGTTCTAAGCTGCTACTGGTTTTCACCAGAGCCCGCCGCAAAGCGGGATGGTCTTGCAGCGGCGGTAGCAACCAGGTCGCATCCACTAGCAACGGCTCAACCTCTCTGACTGCTGAAGATAGGCGCGGTACAAGGGAGTAGACAGGAGCAAGGTCGGACGTAGCAGAAGGTCGGGGCAGGCAGCAAGGATCGTAGTCAATATGGCAATAGCAGGAGGTCAAGTACACAGTATGGACAAACACAGTAAACGCTTTCTCTAGGCACTAAGGCAACAAGATCCGGCAGGGGAGTGCAGGGGCAGTGATCAGATATAGTCTGGGAGCAGGTGGGAGCCAATTAAGCTAATTGGGCCAGGCACCAATCATTGGTGCACTGGCCCTTTAAGTCTCAGAGAGCTGGCGCGCGCGCGCCCTAGAGAGCGGAGCCGCGCGCGCCAGCACATGACAGCAGGGGACCGGGACGGGTAAGTGACCTGGGATGCGATTCGCGAGCGGGCGCGTCCCGCTGTGCGAATTGCATCCCCGACGGCCATGACAGTGCAGCGCTCCCGGTCAGCGGGACTGACCGGGGCGCTGCGGGGAGACAGACGCCGTGAGCGCTCCGGGGAGGAGCGGGGACCCGGAGCGCTAGGCGTTACAAGAAGAAGTTACAGGTCTGTGAGAGCTAGAAATCTTGCTTGTTTGTGGTTTACCAAATACTTATTTTCCACCATAATTTGCAAATAAACTCTTTAAAAATCAGACAATGTGATTTTATGGATTTTTTTTTCTCATTATGTCTCTCATAGTTGAGGTATACCTATGACAAAAATTACAGGCTTCTCTCATCCTGCACAATTGGTGGCTGACTAAATACTTTTTTGCCCCACTGTACAGGCCTTCCTATTTATTGTAAGAATTCACATATTCATGTTTCTTTTCCATTAACTGATTTATCAGGAAGCTCATGCTTTCATTGCTTAGTGCTCTACGACAGCCTGCAGTGTAACTGCCCATGTAAGGAAAAATCAAGAAGTCAGCACTATCTGTTCCAACACAATCTTGTAGGTAAACATGTATACTGCTCCTGTAGCATGGTGACCCACACATAATACTTACCACCATATTGTACTGAAACCTAAGCACAGAGATGGTGGTCACCCTGAAATCAAATGTACTGCTGCAACAATACACCACAAAAGTACCAGCAGGGCCAAGGTAAGCCAAATTGACATTTGGTAAGACCCCTTAGAAACCCAAATACATTTCATATATTTAAAATGAGAGTAGGACCCCCATTAAAAGAGAACAAATGGCAGAATTATTGGAATGTCACTTTGTAATACAGTTTGAAAGCTTCCGACAGGCTAAGGAGGTTATGTAGAGGCCAGGTCCATTCATATTTTGGAATACTTATTAACACCAGTTAACTCAATACACCTTCTCAGGATGGCATATTTATTTTAAAAGGGGCCAAATTACATATCACACAAAGTTACAGCACATGAGTTTTCACTGAAATACTTGTTCTATTATTATCTTTACGTCTCCATCCATCCCTGCTGTGTCTCATTTCTACAGTATTTTCTTTTCTGTTGAAATCTCTCCATTGGTTAAAGGGGTATTCCGGCTTTATACATCTTATCCACTATGCAAAGGATAGGGGATAAGATGTATGATCGCAGGGGTCCTGCCACTGGGGACACCCGCAATCCCGGTGCAGCCCCCGGCATTCTGTACCGGGTGCTGCCTTCGTGAGGTCACGCTATGCCCCCTCCATTCATGGCCATCCCCCCCCCCCCTTCCATAGACATGAATGGAGGGGATGAGGCGTGACATCACAAATACACAAATCCTTCTCTGGCAGAATACACTTAATGTTGGATTCCACATGATAGTTTCATGACAAGCCCATCAGCATATTTCAATAGTCAGTAGACCCACGCCATGTATTTTCCTACAGTCCATCAAATGTCAAATATCACCCCCTGCCTAAAAGTACTTTCCCGTAGCAATAGTTATTTTCTCAATCAAAACTAATTGAATAACTTGCATGTATTCAGGCTAACAAAACTGGCAGTGTTTGAATGTTCACAAAACTTAGCAATCAAAGGGTTAACAAGAATGACCTTCTGTCTTATCACAGCTGGAATATTCCCAACATCTAAAATTGAAATCTAAATTATATTCTTTTTCTTTATTACAAGCCGGGACTTTTAAATTACTACAATTAAATGTCTTATATTTAAATGTAACTATAACCACTAATGGTCTCTTTATAAGGTGGAATCCATAAATATCACATAATTTAGGGTGTCATCTATTTAAATAAAAACAACCTTCTTTATGCATATCAAAGTTTTTCTTGAACATTAGTTTAAATTTTAGGAAAAAGAAGTTTAAGATTTGCAAACTACTTAAAAGCATAGCCAACTCAAATTTTCTGTCCCTTTTTCAGCGTGAAACTACAGAAATATGAGAATTTTGCAGATTATGCCAATGCTTGCAATGACAAGCAAAAGAAAAGTGACAACTGAAAAATGAAAAGTGACAATAATGTGACAACTGGAGGTGGAAAATATCAATTCTCTTTGCTATGCACACGCAGAGGCAATACATATTTAACTGTGATCTGCAGACAGTTGGCATACCAGAAGATGTGGTTGGTCCTATTTTAGTCCACACATATGTGAGGTGATAAAAATTGGCAAATAATCCTTTTAAAATGGTGATGTTTGCTATAAGATTTCTTGGCTTTTGTTCTCATTGTTGTTTTTTTGTCTTCAGAATCCCACTGTCATTTTCAAAGTCTTACTTTTTTCCGTTTCAATAGTTTTTATTAACAAGCTTTTGTCTTATATAATAGAAGATACAAAGGTCCCATGCAAGGGAGAAGACATGGTATCATAAAATAACATAAGAAAAGAGAAAAACATATAGCCAAAAGGTTAAAAACATATAACAAAAGGTTAAAAACATATTGGTGGAGCCAAATATAAATAAAATCCAATAGACAGATGTGTCCATATAAATCAAATGTCCAAAGAGTCGAAGAAAACCGGAAGCCTGTGTTATCCAAGTTCGATGATGAAAGATAAAATATCAGGTTCCATGGGAGATTGGGATATTTGTAAACAGTCCACAACCTATGGAAAAACAATCCACAATCCCGAGAGTAAAATAAAAGGCAGGTAAGAAAAAGGGAAAAGGGGGGGGGGAGAAAGGAAATAAAGGGAGGGAGGGAGTGCGGGTAGATTGGGGGAATGGAGGAAAGGTGGAGAGGAAAGGTAGGGTAGAGGAGTAGAGATGGAGCATATGCAGAGCTGACAAATCAATTGACAGTAGTAGCATATTTAGAAGAAGACGATAGGTGCCAACGGGAGTGAAATTTTGGGGAAGACCCAGAGCCATAGGCAATTGTTCTTTCATAAATCTATGGGTTATTAACTTTATGTACAACCGTGTCCAATGAGGGACCATGAGGTGACTTCCATAGGCTAGTATTGGAGATTTTAGCTATAATCAAAATAAAACAAGCTAGGTCTCTGGCTTTAGTAAGGATATTATCAAGGTCGATAAATAGTAGTGCCATTTGGGGGGACCACATTAGATCAACATGGAGTACCTCTTCCAACAAATGTTTACAGGAGGACCAATATTGTAAAATACACGGACATTCCCATAGGACGTGTAACAGAGTGCCCTTCTGGCCACAATTACACCAACAGTGTATGGAAGTGTTAGGATACATGTGGGACAACCGATCAAAGGTGTAATTCCACTGTAAAGTAGATTTCATTGCAGATTCAATATGGGAAACACTGTGAAAAGCCCTACGCGAACACCTAAAGGCCTTCCTCCATACAGTGCCCAGCTCATTATCCCAGGTGCGGAAAGGGTGTGATTTACGGAATTGAGTAGCGTGGGAAGCTGAGGAGTATAAAGGATGAAGACATTTTATGTTACAGAGAGGGTTTATGAATATGGATAGAAGAAAGGGGTGTAGTAAGAAGAAATTGTCTAAGTTTTAAGTATTTGTAGAAGTCAGAATGGGGAATCTTAAAGGCGGATTGGAGAGAAGAGAAAGGAAGGAGGTTGTCAAGAGAGCAAAATTGATGGACATGAGATGGACCAAGCTGTACCCAGTTTCTAATATCTAGATAGGGGACCATGGCTTGTACTAGCGACAAGGGTATGAGAGCCCTATCATTGGACATAGGTGTGCCAACCATGGAAATATAGTCCCTTCATGCTTTATAGGAATCTGCCACTATAGGGTAGGAGAAGGAGAGGTTAGAAGAAGACCAGTATGGAAGGAGAAGAACATCTTTAATTTGATAAAAGGAGACACAAGAATTTTCCATGTGCACCCAGGGAGCAGAAAGGTCGGCCTTTCGCCAGCCATGCAATGTTACTACCAGGGTAGCAACGTAATAGCACCACAAGTCAGGCGTTCCCAGGCCACTCAAATGTTATGGTTTGGTCAGGATGGAAGCAGCGAATCTAGGTTTATTACTGGACCACACAAAGTTAGAAAGGAGCGATTGAGCCTAAGAGAAGAAAGATTTAGGGATAGATATAGGAAGGTTCCGAAAAAGGTAAAGAAAACGAGGAAGTAGTAACATCTTGAAAGCGTCTACTCTACCCACCCAGGATGTATCAAAGCCTGTTAGTCGATCAGCTTCCTTGCTAATATCCCATTAGAAGGAGTCGTAGTTGTCAGAATATAGAAGTTTATGTGAGTAAGATAAGTTTATCGCCAGATATCTGAGACTGGAGGTTTCCCAGTCAAAGGGATGGGCAGTTCAACGTTCAGAGACAGAAGATGGAGCTAGATTTAAAGGAAGTGCCCGTGCTTTTGTAGCGCTAAGTAGATAGTATGAGAGGAAGCCAAAAGATTGGATAATACGCATAGCAGTAGGCACCGAGACAGAAGGGTCAGTGAGCGACAAAATAATGTCACCTGCATAAAGGGATATGAGATGTTGTCTCTCAGCAATAGAGACACCCGATATCTCGTCCCCCTGCCTCAGCGCCTGCACCAGTGGTTCTAGACATAGAATGAAAATGAGAGGGAATAGGGGGAACCACTGCCTTGTAACGTTGCTTATGTCGAACTCCTCTAAAAGGGTGCCATTAGCAAAAACCCTAGCGGAGGACGTGGAGTAAAGTGAGATAATTGCATTATAGATAGGGCCTTTAAAATCCAGATGTCTGAGGATCAAGAAGGCGTACGACCAGCGAAGCCTATTGAAAGCTTTCTCTGCATCAAGAGCCAGGACCAAGGCAGGAGTGGAATGGACCTCAATGTGGTGTAGAATATTAAGGAGTCGCCGTGTATTATCGGAGGCCTGACGGCCGGGCACAAATCTGGCCTGGTCAGTATGGACCAGGATGGGAAGTAATTTAGCAATTCTAGTAGCTGTCAGCTTAGGTCCTGATTCAACATCTTCAGGTCCTGAGTCAATAGGGAAATAGGCCTGTAATCCTGGAGTGCTTTTGGAGATTTGCCCGGTTTAGGAAGGGTAACTATCAGTGCCTGAAGATTTTCTTTTGGAAAGGCTCCTTTAAGGATACCCGAATTATAAAAATGATGCAGGTGTGGTAAAATGGTGTCTAGGTAGGTTTTATAATAAAGGTTAATAAACTCATCAGGGCCAGGGGCTTTTTGTGGGGGGATAGAGCTAATAACCTTCTTTATTTCAGCTGGAGTGAATGTAGAATTTAGTGATGCAAGATGGTCATTGTTTAAGCATGGGAGAATGAAGGTAGAGAGGAAAGATTGAATAGAAGTGGATAGGTTGCGAGGGTCAGAGATAGTGTGTTCCAGGGTATGGAGGGAAAAATAGAAAGCTTGAAAGCCGTTAGAGATATCCTTAGGAGTATATAAAGTGGTACCAAAGGAAGGGTGTAAGAGCTGGGCAATGCGGGAGTGAGCATGATTGGCTTTTAGTCTGCTTTATCATTTATCATCATGCGTAATATTGCGCATTGACACGCCTCAGGTTTTTCTCATACATGAATAACATTAGGTTCATGAGTGCCTGGCATAGGGACTGCAGTTGGGCAGAGGTAGTGGGGGAAGGGGTAACTCTATTAAGTGCCTCAAGGGTATTAAAGGGGTTCTCCGGTGGAAACCTTTTTTTTTTTTTTTTTTTAAATCAACTGGTGTCAGAAAGTTAAACAAATTTGTAAATTACTTCTATTAAAAAATCTTAATCCTTCCAGAACTTATCAGCTACTGAATACTACAGAGGACATACTTTTCTTTTTGGAACACAGAGCGCTCTGCTGACATCACGAGCACAGTGCGCTCTGCTGACATCTCTGTCCATTTTAAGAACTGTCCAGAGTAGAGAAAATCCCCATAGCAAACATATGCTGCTCTGGACAGTTCCTAAAATGAACAGAGATGTCAGCAGAGAGCACTGTTTAACCAGTTGATTGTGTGTGTGTGTGTGTGTGTGTGTGCTAAAGATATTAACAAGAAACTTGGCACACATGTTACTTATATGTCAACAACAAACATAGGATAGAGGATTTAACCCTTACTCACCCCCAATTGCCAGGGTCTGGGTTTTTGTTTAAAGTCCCATACAAGTCTATGGAAAATAGATGTTACTGCATAACTTCCAAACGGCTAGAGATATTCCGATAATACTTGGTCACATGTTACTTATATGTCCACTTAAGATAAAGGATAGTTAATTTAACTCTTAACTACTCCCATTTGTGAGGGTCAGGGATTTTGTTTAACACCTTAAAAGGGTACTCCGCCCCTAGCATCTTATCCCCTATCCAAAGGATAGGGGATAAGATGTCAGATCGCCGGGGTCCCGCCGCTGGGGACCCTCGGGATCTCCACTGCGGCACCCCACTATCATTACTGCACAGAGCAAACAATACAGGGGCCGCCCCTCATGACGTCACGGCTCCGCCCCATCGTGACTGAAGGGGTTACTGTATTGTATGTATCCATCACACAGTGTCTTTATCCTGTCAGCATTTAATGTTATCTCTTTTCTAGGAATGTAGCCGCGAAGGTTAATTAACCATATTAGGACTTCCTATTCTTACATGTGTTATGGCTTTCTCGACCATCTGTCTCTCCCATGAATTCTCTCAGAAACCTCCGTATACCTAATATTATAGGCTAGAGATTATACCAAATATTTGAGTGACGGAAGGAGGGGTGCAACCCCCCCCCCCCCTATATTATGTGCTTACGGACTACTGAATAAACTAGAGTGAATTTGACCAGACAAACTGCTGTTACGTGTTATTTCTGGTAGATTCATTCTCATGGATCCAGATAAAGACTTAAATCAAGCTAACCACCGAAGTTCGGTACCAGGGGTACTTTGATAAGATCAGATCTCCTTACAATCTGGGGGCTCAGTCTGGGGTCGAGAAAGTCATCCCCGGATCCGTATGAGGGATATCTGTTTTATCCTCTGTCTGATCCGAGGGCACTGACAGCGTCTCGATCCAAGTAAGTAGAAACTTCGGGGGGTTGCTGTGTCTGGGACACAGAGTGTCAGGGACACAATAGACAAAGGCTCAGGGAGTCATAGGTGATTATAAGAGGTGCTCCGGGAGCCCCATATCACCTTAGTCAGAGATAAGTGCACTTAAAACTAAAAGAAGCTGTTCGGGGAACAGAAGGTTACAAGCTTGATTTAACTCTTATATATATGTAGTTTGTAATAATAAGAAATTTTAGAAGTGATAAGATCATTTGTTTGTGTGAGACATTGACCGGGTGGTAAGTGTACGGTCAAATCTCACTGTGATTTTTTTGTACTAACATCATTGACTGTGTAAAATTGCATGCGTTGTGGAGAGCTGCAAGACGCCCCACCCCTCTGGCTAGGAGAGAATCTGTTGACCCAGAGACCGGTGAACGCAAGTGGCGGCTCAAAACAGCACTAGTCGATAGGGGTTTTGGGAGAGTGAGCAAACAGTACAGCCAGTCCTGACAGTGATTGTATGATCGCACTCCAAAACCAAACATACTAACATGGGAGCAAAAGACTCTAAAACTAAGTACCCTAAACCAGAGCCAGGGGAAACTTGCAAATGTTATGTAGCCCGTGTTAGTCCAAAAAACTATTACCTGATCAATCCATGGGTAGACGATTTAGCAGGCTGGACTGAGGTAATGGATGCTGCAGATCCATTCCCCAGAGACGGTGACAATAGTGTGTATCATATGGATATGGTCAAAGGACTATGTCTGGGTGATAAGGCAGCCTGGCCGCATTTCGATGCGGACCCTTCCTGGGACATGGATTATATGTCCAAGGGAGGGGAACAGTGGCTAGAAATAGCCCCCCATTGGTATGATGCAGGTAATAAGAAAAGGAATAAGAACCACAGCTGTCCCAAAGATGATAGGTCCCTTCATGAGATAGAACGGGAAATAAGTTTGAAAGGGAGAGACCAGAAATTTCCACCACCACCCCCTTCACCGTATAACAGACCCCCTCCAGTAGTGCCTCAGTACCCAGTGTTGACTCCAGATGAAGAAGATGCAGTCACAGCAGTCATAACTAGGAGAGCTCCCCAGCCACAACCTTTAGCAGAATTAGCATGAGAGAAGGGAGCTGCAGGAAGAGATAAGGACGCTGGTGCTCAAGGAGTTACTAGTGGGGGGGTCCAGACCCGCAGTATGTCTGACAAACAAGAAGTAAGTGCTTCTTGGGAGAGATCTGTTTGTAAAGCTGGGATTGCAGCTCACAGTTGAAAACAACGGTATCAGTATATACTCTGATGCTTTGCCCATTGTAACTCCACTGATTTTTACAAACATACAGGAACACCCAGAGCTAGGGGACATAGACCCATCACTGTGGGCAAATGGGGACTATGACACAGGGCTCATTGATTGCACACCATACAAAGCTACCCTAAGGGAAGGCAGTACACCTGTATATCAGAAACAATACCCCCTTTAAAGAGAAAAACTTGATGGACTTAGGCCAATGATAGAAGAATTCCTTAAAAAAGGAATCCTGGAAGAGGTGATTTCACCCTACAGCACGCCCGTCAATCCAGTGACAAAGGCAGATGGTACTACCCGCTTTGTACAGGATTTGAGGGCAATAAACAACATTATTGTGCCTATTGCTCCTATTGTCCCAGATGTCAATTCACTTCTTTCTGCCATTCCTGCAGACGCTGTCTATTTCAGTGCGATAGATCTGAAAAATGCTTTCTTTTCTATCCCAGTTGATAAGACGACCAGACCACTTTTTGCTTTTTCCTTTGACGGACGTCAACTGACCTGGTGCAGAATGCCCCAGGGATATGCTGATTCACCTGTTGTGTACAGCATAGTCCTCCAAGCCACATTAAAACCATGGTACCCCCCCCCAAGGTTCTGTGCTGCTGCAATATGTCGATGATTTGTTGTTATGTAGCATGTCAGCGGAGGCCAGCATTCAGGATGGTTTATCACTGTTACAATGGTTATCAGGATGTGGTCACAAAGTGGCACTTAAGAAAATGCAATGGTGTAAAACGCAGATGAAATATTTAAGGTTTGTCCTCACAAAGGGAGAAAGGAGAATCAGCAAAGAAAGGGTCAAGTCTATTGCGGGCCTGGTCACCCCGCACACCAAGAAAGAAATGCTTTCCTTCCTTGGTATGATAAACTACTGTAGACAATGGATCCCTGATTGCTCCTACTATGACAATGTTCTGAGGCAAGCCACTCTGGAACAGAGTCCAGATTTGGTGAAATGGTCTCCTGGAATGTATGATGCATTTGATTATTTGAAATGTTCGCTCATGTCGAGTCCGGGGCTTGGCCTCCCTGACTATAAAATGCCTTTTCACATGTTTGCACACCAAAATTGTAAAACCATGGCGGGGGTACTGACACAAGAACATGGAGGCAAGTTACGTCCTTGTGTATTTTTCTCAAAGGTGATGTCCACCTCTGTACAGGGGATGCCGGCATGTCTGCGTTCCCTTGCAGCCTGTGCAATGATGGTAGAACTGACAACTCCTATTACCCTGGGACACTTGACCTTCCTGCACACCACACATGATGTTGTAGGCTTACTTAAAGGTGTACATACACAGCACATGTCAGCACAAAGATTGGTGCTATCCAATTTTGCAGAAAAATCCAAAAACAGGATTGATCTGCAAAGAGGGGAAGCTGTGCCTTCCAAAACACAACGCATCTGTCTTCATTGCACATTTTTATACAGTTTCAGCTCTGCTAATCCTACATTTCTCCAGCTGCTTCACATGCTTTTCCCTTCACAACCTTGAGTCTCTCTACTGATGTTTCCACATCACTGATGCCAAGCAGTTAGTCACAGACTACATACACAGATGCATAACATGTTTGAGAAACAATCCTAACAACCCATTGATAATTCCTCACCAACACCTTGACTACCCCACTACACCATTCACTCACTTGCAGGTGGATTACACGCATATACCTAAAACAAAAGGGAAACAGGAATATGCATTAGTGATAGTGGACATGTTCTCCAGATGGCCAGAAGTCTTTCCTACAAAATCAGAGGATGCTAAAACTACAGCCAAAATCCTGACCCAACAGATAGTCCCAAGGTGGGGCTGTCCTCTGGTCATTGAATCAGACCGTGGGCCGGCCTTCACCTCAAAGCTCAACAAGGAGATAGCAAGACTATTACAGGTGGAGTGGAAATTCCATATTCCATATCACCCAGAGAGTTCAGGGGTCGTGGAACGGATGAACAGAACAGTGAAAGACAAACTTAGGAAGGCCACTGCTGGAACATTCGAAAAATGGAAACAAATCCTGCCCATAATACTTGCAGAGATCAGAATGACACCTAATAAGAAGCTAGGGTTGTCACCATTTGAAATTCTAATGGGTAGGCCCTTCCCTACACCCTGGGCACAGCACCCCCTAGTGATACAGGAAGGGGATTTGGACCTGATCAGAGATGAGTATGTTATTAATCTGATCAAGGTCCTCAGTAAAACTGAAGAAAAAGTTGCTTGTAAATCTCCCTCTCTTCCACAGGAACCAACTCACCCATTCCGGGTAGGAGACCAGGTGATTGTCAAGGCCCTCCAGAAGGGAAAGAAGCCGGGGAGCTTCATCTACGGACAACCCACCGAGGTAGTCGCCATCACCAGAACAGAGGTCCTCACTGAGCAGTCACCCACCTGGATCCACGCCACAAGGATCAAGCTGTTAAAGAAAAGAGAGGTACTAATGGAGGCAGACAGCCTTGACATATAAAAAGGCGGAAAAGGGGTACAAACGGGGGCAGACAGCCCTGACCCCCAACTAGGCGAAGAAGGGGTACAAACGGGGGCAGACAGCCCTGACCCCCAACTAAGCGAAGGTCTCCATGAGTTCTGGCAGTTAATTTCTAATAATGACACAGATTGCGGAACCTGGAAAATGAAATACCCTTTTGCTAACAGAGACCCCACACTCAGGGGCAGGTATACACATATACCCAGGGAATTACACATGTTATAGGGGAGAAAAGGAAGGTGTCAATAGAAAGAACTTTACAAAGGGATATTGTGCTAGTTATAGCTCTGTAGAAGTGTCACTCACTCAGAACCAAGTTTTTTCAATAGGTGACATTTACTGGATCTGTGGCGATGGTAGAATAAGATTCAAGCTAGAGGGCAAGTGGAAAGGAGAGTGTGTTCTAGCTAAAGCCATTATGAACATTCACATATTCACAGAAGGGGGAGAACACGTAAACTCTGCCACAAAAAGGATAAAGAGGTCAACACCTGCAGGTAGCTTCGATCCACATGTATACATAGACACAATAGGGGTCCCAAGAGGGGTCCCTGATGAGTTCAAAGCCAGGAGTCAAGTCGCTGCGGGCTTTGAATCTATCCTTTCTATAATCACTGTGAACAAAAATGTAGACTGGATTAATTACATTTACTATAATCAACAAAGGTTTGTAAACTACACAAGGAATGCGTTACGAGGTGTTGCAGAGCAGCTCCAAGCTGATTCCATTATGACATTTCAGAACAGAATGGTCTTAGATATGATTCTGGCAGAAAAAGGTGGGGTGTGCAAAGTGCTTGTGGATCCTACATCATGCTGCACCTTCATACCTAACAACACTGGTCCCAATGGTAAAGTAACTATTGCAATACAAAAGTTAGAGGACCTGTCTGCCGAACTAAAAAAGAACTCAGGTATTACAGATCCCTGGGATCAATATTTTGGATGGTTTACTAACTGGAAACATGCATTAACACAATTAGCCATTATAATTTTTGTAATCATTATAGTTATTGCTGCATTTTCTCTATGTGTGATACCATGTATTAGGAGGTTGCTAGAAAAGGGAGTCGCCAATGCCACGGCCACATTTTACCAGGCCACGCCCTCATTGGCTAATGAAGACACTACACCCAGTGGATACATGCAATACCTAAAACTCTACAGAGAAAGGAAGTTAAAAAAAGGAGAACCGTATACTATAAAATAATATAAGGTTCTAAGAGGGGAATGAAGGGGTTACTGTATTGTATGTATCCATCACACAGTGTCTTTATCCTGTCAGCATTTAATGTTATCTCTTTTCTAGGAATGTAGCCGCGAAGGTTAATTAACCATATTAGGACTTCCTATTCTTACATGTGTTATGGCTTTCTCGACCATCTGTCTCTCCCATGAATTCTCTCAGAAACCTCCGTATACCTAATATTATAGGCTAGAGATTATACCAAATATTTGAGTGACGGAAGGAGGGGTGCAACCCCCCCCCCCCTATATTATGTGCTTACGGACTACTGAATAAACTAGAGTGAATTTGACCAGACAAACTGCTGTTACGTGTTATTTCTGGTAGATTCATTCTCCTGGATCCAGATAAAGACTTAAATCAAGCTAACCACCGAAGTTCGGTACCAGGGGTACTTTGATAAGATCAGATCTCCTTACAGTGACCGTGACGTAACTATGCTCTGGCCCCTGTATCGCCTGTCATTATGCACAGAGCGAGTGTGCTCTGTGCAGTATTTATAGCGGGTGCCGCAGTGGAGATCCCGGGGGTCCCCAGCAGAAGGACCCAGGTGATTTGACATCTTATCCCCTATCCTTTGGATAGGTGATAAGATGTCTAGGGGCAGAGTTCCCCTTTAACGACCCAGCCAATTTTCACCTTAAGGACCAGGGCATTTTTTGAACATCTGACCACTGTCACTTTAAGCATTAATAACTCTGGGATGCTTTTACTTTTCATTCTGATTCCGAGAATGTTTTTTCGTGACATATTCTACTTTATGTCAGTGGTAAATTTTTATCAATACTTGCATCATTTCTTGGTGGAAAAATTCAATTATTTAGCATTATTTTTACTTTGAAGCTCTCTGCCTATAAGGAAAATAGACATATCAAATAAATTATATATTGATTCACTTATATAAGATGTCTACTTTATATTTTCATCATAAAGTTGACATCAAAGTTCAGCAGCAATTTTCCAATTTTTCACAAAATTTTCAAAATCGGAATTTTTCAGGGACCAGTGCAGTTTTGAAGTGGATTTGAAGGGCCTTTATATTAGAAATGCCCCATAAATGCGGGCGCACTACAATGCTCAGAAGATAAGGAGTCCCATTTGGCTTTTGGAAAGCAAACTTTGCTGAAATGGTTTTTGGGGGACATGTCACATTTAGGAAGCCCCTATGGTGCCAGAACAGCAAAAAAAAAACAAAAAAAAAAAACATGGAATACTATTTTGGAAACTACACTTCTCAAGGAACGTAACAAGGGGTACAGTGAGTCTTACTACCCCACAGGTGTTTGACAAATTTCTGCTAAAGTTGGAAGTGAAAATGAAAAATTATATATTTTTCACTAAAATGCTGGTGTTACCCCAAATTTTTCATTTTCACAAGGAGTAATAGGAGAAAAAGCCTCCCAAAATTTGTAACCCTATTTCTTCTAAGTATGAAAATACCCCATATGTGGATGTAAAGTGCTCTGGGGCGAACCCCTTGTTACATGCCGTGAGGGGTGCAGTTTCCAAAATTGGGTCACTTTTTTTTTCCTTTTACCACTTGTGAAAATTAAAAGTATAGGGCAACACCAGCATGTTTGTGTAAAAAATCTAATTTTTTTTACACTAATATGCTGGTGTAGACCCCAACTTTACCTTTTCATTAGGGGTAAAAGGAGAAAAAGCCCCCCAAAATTTGTAACCTTGAAATACAACAGGGCTCCGAAGTGAGAGAGCGCCATGCGCATTTGAGGCCTATTTTGGGGATTTGCATCCGCCACCAAAATACCCTACAGCAGTGTTTCTCAAACAGGGTGCCTCCAACTGTTGGAAAACTCCCAGCATGCCTTGACAGTCAGTGGCTTTCCGGCTATTCTGGGAGTTGTTGTTCTTCAACAGCTGGAGGCTCCGTTTTGGAAACAGTACAAGATGTTTTTTTATTTTTTTTATGGGGGGGGGACTGTGTAAGGGTATGTATATGTAGTGTTTTACTTTTTATTTTGTGTAGTGTAATGTAGTGTAGTGTTTTTAGGGTACATTCACACAGATGGGGGTTTACAGTGAGTTTCTCGCTGGGAGTTTGAGCTGTGGCGGAAAATTTGGGGGGGGGAATACCTCCAGCTGTTGCAAAACTACAACTGCCAGCATGCACTGACAGAACATACATGCTGGGAGTTGTAGTTATGCAACAGCTGGAGGCACATTGGTTGCGCAACACAGAGTTTGTTATTTAACTCAGTGTTTCACAACCAGCATGACTCCAGCTGTTGCAAAACTAGAACTTGAGTTAGGACATAAACTCTGTTTCACAACCAATATGTCTCCAGCTGTTGCAAAATTGCAACACTCAGCATGCATTGACAGTCAAAGGGCATGCTGAGAGTTGTAGTTTTGCAATAGGTGGAGGCACACTGCTACAAATCCCAGCATGCCCTTTGGTAGTATGTCTATTCTGGGAGTTGTAGTTATGCAACAGCTGGATGCACACATTTTTATAGAAAAAAATTTCCTCCAGCTGTTGCACAACTACAACCCCAGCATGCACAGACTATCAAAGGACATGCTGGGAGTTGTAGCTATAACTCTAGCTGTTGCAAAGCTACAACTCCCAGCATGTCCTTTGGCTATGTATGCTGAGTCATTGCTAAGCAACAGCAGGAGGTGAACAGGCCTCACCTCCTGCTGTATCCTGCTGCTGGGACCGCCACCGTGGACCAGGGAGAGGTAGGAGCCCCGATCGCCACCCCGATCACCGCCCAGAAGAGCAGTGATTGGTCGGTTGTTCTGACTGATCAATCACATGATCGTGAGGTGGCACCCCCGCCAACTCACTCCTGCTGGGTAAGGGTGAATGGGGCTGTATCGGACAGCCCCATTCACCTTTTTTTTCCGGGTGTTCAGAGACCCGATTGACCTGGAAGCGCCACAAATTTGGGGGGTCTCTGGACCCCCCCAGGGCTTTGCATGGGGTGCCTGCTGATAAATATCAGCAGTCCTTAAGAAACAGGGAGCGAGGGTGTACCTGTATGCCCTGGGTCCCTAGGTGGTTAAATTCCCATGTAAATCTATGGGAATTGTATGTTCCCACATAACTTCCGTACGGCTGGAGATATTTCAATAATACCTGATACACATATTACTTATATGTGAAATAAAATATATTTGATAGTTAAATTAACCCTTACCTACACCCTTATATAAAATATGGGTTTTTGTTTCAAGTCCCATGCAAGTATATGGGACTTCCAGTACCTTACTCTACAAGCTCCGCTCTGCATCTCCTGGTGAATGTGTCAAATCCGGCTTGCAAACCACACCCCCTCTGACAAAGACATGCCCACTGTTAAGTCCCTCCCCTTTTATTCTCTAACCTTTTTGTGCATCGGTCTAGCTTGCAAATCACGCCCAGTCCCACAAAGCCATGTCCACTTCTATTTTCAGCTTACAATATCTTCATCACAAATCAGTCCCACCTGAGGACAGGATATGAGGATGGACATAAAGGACGGGATATGAGGACAGCATATGAGGACGGGATATGAGGACAGCATATGAGGACGGGATATGAGGTCGGTATAAGAGGACAGGATATGAGGACAGCATATGAGGTCGGAATATGAGGTCGGGATATGGTGACGGGATATGGGGACTGGATATGGGGACGGGATATGAGGACGGGATATGAGGACAGGATATGAGGACAGGATATCAGGAAGAGATATGAGGATGGGATAGGAGGTCGGGATATGAGGACGGGATATGAGGACAGGATATGAGGACGAGATATGAGGACTAGATATGAGGACAGGATATGAAGTCAAAAGCTTCCTCCTTTGTTTATTTTCCTCCATAAACAAGGATTAGGAAGGAAAAAACGGGCAACACCAGGTTCTCAGCTAGTGTTTAATAAAAAAAAAAACATGTAACCCTTATGCCAATTCCACAAGGTAATTGGGTCTGTATCAGGAAAATTAATAAAATAATGTGAAAGTTCAGTACGCAGAGACTGGGCATGTTTCGGGTGGGATAGTAGAAAGGGGCTAGCTCTCCACAAGTAGGATGGAGTCGGATGGAAGTTTTCTTGCAGGGAGAGAGTAATAGCTGCCTGGTCGGACCACTTGATTGTTTCAATAGTGGAATCCGCTAACACATCTAGGTAGGGTCATTCAACTAAAAACATGTCCAGTCTCGAAAACGTATTATGAGTAGTGGAGTGGTGGGTATAGTCCCTTTCATTAGAATGCATAATGCGCCATACATCATATAACTCAGCAGACCACAGTAAATGAGCATAGAAGGTGGGTTGCGGTGAGAGGTGGTTGTATCTAAAGTGACATCCAGTACCAAGTTGAAATCCCTGCATATAATCAAAGGATCTACTTTGTTTTGGGAGGCTATTTTCAGTGTGCGTCGTATAAAATGCAACTGCCCTTGATTGGGTGCATAGAAGGATAGGATTGTATAAGATTTATTATTGATAGAGCAAATTAGGAGGACAAAATGACCAGTGGGGTCAGAGATCATGTTAGTCACAGAAAAAGCTACAGTATTTCTGACTGCTATTAGAACACCCCTAGATTTAGAGAAGTGAGATTGGATTATGTGAGGGTAAGCATGATGTTTAAGACAGTATGCATCAGTGCTAAGCAAATGTGTCTCTTGGGCACATATGATATCCTGTCCTAAAGACAAAGCTTCTTTCCATAGAAAAGCTCTCTTATGTGGCCTATTAAGAATGTTTACATTGATACTTATTATTTTGAGACCCATAGGAACTTACATAGTAATGAGAGAATATAGCAGTTTATTAGGGAAGAAAGGGACCCAGTGCACCGCCAAGCCAGCAAGCATGGGTCACAATAGAGTGGGTAACACAGAAAGGACACATACATGTATAAGCATATACACCAGTAATATCTGTAAACAGTGTAAACAGTAGAAATTAAACAATTATCAACCAATAAGAAATGTTGAAAAAAGGTAAGAAACCATGGCAAGAGCCAATAGACACAGGTGGGGCGAGTGTCCATGCTGAAGCCAGTGACTTGTAGAACACATCAGCTCAGGTACAAATGAAGAGCATATAGGAGCACAAAAGTCACCTTACAGTAGACCAATCATCCTTGAGCTTGTGAACTGAAGGGGATGGATGGTCTCTGGGGAGCTCTACAGGAACATTCCATCGTTGTAGTAGATCTTGGCCTTCCTGCAGGGAGGGTACAACAGATACTTGATTATCCCTGCGGATGAGTAGACATACAGGAAAGCCCCATCTATATTGGATCTTCGTTGCCCGAAGAGCGCTGGTGAAAGGCTGCAGGTTTCTGAGCAGTTGTAGCGTGGCAGCGGAGAGGTCTGCATACAAAGATAGCTGGTGATAAGGGGCCGTCATTTTTGCGGGAGAGTTCCATGAGGCGCTCTTTAGTAGAGGAAAAATGTATTTGCGCCAGGACATCGTGAGGTACAGAATCATCTAAGTGCCTGGGGACTCAGTGGGCACGATCCACCTCTAACTCTTGGGGAGAGCAAGAAGGTAGGACAGTTTTTAGAAGCGTATGGACATAGTGCATTATGTCAGCAGGGAGGACCATCTCTGGAATCCCTCTTATCTTCACATTATTGCGACGACTGTGGTCCTCTAGGTCTGCGACCTTTGCTTTGAGGGCCGCTATGTCATCTTCAGCTGTGTTCTGCAGGTCTATGAGGGTGTTATAGGAGACTGCAAATTCTCCAAATTTGCTTTCTATCTGCCCCCAGATCTTCCACAGCAGTGTTTAATGGCGCAATCATGGCATGAATGTCTTTTCTAAAAGAGCGTTGAAGTACTAGCAACATGTCTCTCATGGCAGTGTATGCGAGAGATCTGTCGTAGACAGACAATGACCCCAAGCCCTCACCATTCTCCAGGGGAAGGGTAGCGTCCAGGCCCCAATCTTGTATCACCGAGCCAGAAACCAGTGAGGAATATCTGGGCCTCTGTTTCAATGGACTGCCGGATGGTGAGGGAGGTAGGCTGGATGAGGGGGGACGGCAGGGGGAAGAGCTAGACTCATGGTTCTGCTGGCAGGCAAAGGTTGTTTCAGCTTGAGATTCAGGTGCCGAACCCAGGCTTGCTCGGTCCAGTGGGATGCAGGTATCATGCAGCATCGGGTCTGAGGAAGAGCTTCTCCGTAGTGAGGCAGAGCCCACTGCAGCAGGCTGAGAGAGCGCGGGCTCGGAGTCACAGGTGCCGTCGGCGCCATCTTGAAAGGCGGCCGGCGTTGAGAAAAATAGAATTTAGCAAGCATTCCTTAATTCACCTGCTTCTTTTTTCATCCCCGCATGTTCTCCAGGTGATCCCACGTCCGTGGGTATAAGGTAGGGGACGGTGCATGCTGTGTAGTCGCTTAAAAGAGCTGGGTTAAGCGGAGCACAGCTAACGTGCGACCATTCAGTCAGGCAGCCAGGCCACGCCCCCAAAGTCTTACTTTTTATAATGCGTTCCTTTATCAATTGTCATACAGTATGTCAGCTCATAGAAGTCACACAATGAACTAGTCTGACAATGATGCCTGTTACTAAGAGTTGATGTTCTCAGAAACCGAGGACTTTTCTGATTTAGGTAGTTGTACACATTCGTTATCACATAGGGTACAATGTAAAAATTCAAAGGAGTTATCAAGGATTTTTAATAAAAGATCTATTTATGATCACAGATCCAGATCACAGTAAGTATTGATAAAACAACTCTCTAAAACGTAACTTTTACTTTATCTCATAAAACCAAGTTATACACTAATAGACAGCAAAAACATTAAATATAAACAAGAGAGCATTAAAGTCCTTTGGTAAACCATGGTTAAAGGGGGTACTCCACTGGAAAAGATTTTTTTTTAAATCAACTGGTGCCAGAAAGTTAAACAGATTTGTAAATTACTTCTATTAAAAAATCTTAATCCTTCCAGTAGTTATCAGCTGCTATATGATCCACATGAAGTTCTTTTCTTTTTGAATTTCCTTTCTGCCTGACCACAGTGCTCTCTGCTGACACCTCTGTCCATTTTAGGAACTGTCCAGAGTAGGAGCAAATCCCCATAAAAAAAAAAAAGTATTCTACTGTAATTTACAATTCTGTTTAACTTTCTGGCACCAGTTGATTTAAAAAAAAAAAATGTTTTCCAGTGGAGTACCCCTTTAAGGATCCAACCAAAGAACAACCTCTGCCAGTGTTAGGGAACACTATATAAAAGGAACCATCTTAGCCCTTCAGTTGTTGGAGCTACGTACACATCCCCTCTGCCTTCATCACTTTGCGGGCAGACAGAAGAGAGAGTGATGCTTTCCTGTCACATGACCGCTGTGACTCTGCTGACGAACGGATGAACTTAGGTTCAGTGAGTCACTGCCACTGAAAAGCCATTACACTGAATAATGTGCTCAAGTGATACATGGACTTACAGACATTGTTCATGAATTGCAATAGTCAGGGAGACTACTGGTGCATTATTGGATAAGTGGTGCACCTAGGGAATTGTCTTCCCTTATCCATCAGCTACACACGGGGATAGTCTTTTTGATTTCTTTATCAGTACATGGTTTTTGTTACAGCAATGCAGAGTAGACACAGCTCACCCCGGTGCCCTCGCCACAGCACGGACAGGACCGTACCTCAGTCCAGCAATTGCAGGAGAAATGAAGAGAAAGTCCAGCGTGGCAAGTCAAGCAATACTTGGTACTTTATTTAGCAATCAGCCAACATGGAGAACAGGTGACGCGTTTCGGCCACAGTACGTAGCCTTAGTCATACAATTAACAGACATGGGTGCATGTTATTTATAGAGGAAGGGGATGGAATCACCACGGGGCTTAGCCCAGGTGCTTAACCCCCTCCCTCCCTAACAAACCAAGATAACAATAAAAACGCAAGGAAGTAATATCTTGCAATGTGAACATGAATGTAAACACCTTGAATATAAAATATATATATAAAAGAGAGAAATTTATATATCAAACAATATATGTTATCTTCAATGCTTGAAAGATCGATCTGGATATAGGGTTTAAACGTTCCCTCCATTTTCTCTCTGTCTTTTCCGATATCGCACATGAGCATATAGAAAGAGAAAAATAATTTTTTATTACTTGATTTTTATATATATGATTTCTTCCTTTTTCTTCAAACTGAATAATATCAGGAAAATATTCCAAATGTCCATGTTGGGAAAAATCCAGGAGTAGTATGCCCATGTGCGCTACTCACAAGAAAGAGAAAAAATGGGAATAAAAAGAAGAAAGAGAGAAAAAGAACAATTTTATCATTATTAGAATAAATTATACATTTGGATTATACAAATGGATATATGTATATATAAAAATGTATAAATTTTTAAATTTTATCAGTGGAAAATGGAATAAGATAAAATGAAATAGATGAATAGGAGCACAGGTACAAACGGGAGAAATATGAAAAATAAAAATGAAAAATGGAAAATAAAAAATAAAAAATAATGAAAAATGAAAGGGAAAGCAGGTATGAACCCATAAGACACAGGTATAATTTCAAGTATAAAACCTCTTAAGAGAAACAAGAAAATGTATATATATATAACGTTCATTGCCACCCTCAAAGTCTTCTATAAAACGTATGCAAAATAGTACATATATAAATATAGATAATAAATTTTAATGAATTGAAGACACTAATAGTGGAGAATAACATCTTGTCTTAGGTTCATACCGTTTGGATATCTAGTTTGAAGCTCTATTATCCCAAAAAACTTCCCTATCCAATAATTTCTGCCTGACACCCCCTCCCCTCATGGGGTTAACAATTTTTTCAATGCCGAGGAGAGACAGGGAGGAGAAATCTCCCCCGTGTTTCTCAACACAGTGTTTGGTGGCCATAGAGACATGGCGAGACAAAAGTGTGGGATATCAGACAGATGCTTTCTAATCCGAACCTTAAGAGCATTCGAAGTACAACCCACATATTGTACATGGCATTTTTCACAGGTTAATAGATATATAACATTCGCCGTATTGCAATTGATAAAATGTTTAATATTGTATTGTTGTTTGGTAACCATAGAAGTAAAAGTTTTACTGTTCTTCATAATGCCACAAACAATACATTTGTTATGTCCACATTTAAAACTGCCATTAGTGTCAAGCCATGTTCTAGTAGATGGTGTTTGGGAAATATAAAGACTTGGGGAGACAGATTGTCCTATTGTTTTGGCTCGTCTAGCAACACATTTGTACCCGTTTTCAAACACTTTTGCATATTGATTATCATTAGATATCATGGGAATATATTTATGTACAATGTTGCAAACCGCCCTGTAATTTTGACTATAGGTAGTAGAGAAAACCAATTGTTTATTGGTGTTCTTGTGGACAATACTAGAGTTTTCTCCATAGATAAGAGTATTTCTATTTTTGAGTCTAGCAATATTTTTGGCCTTCTCTAGGGTCCATTTTTTATAGCCCCTGGCTAATAAGCGATTAGTGATGTCGCCCGCCTCTTTTTCAAATAAAGTATCCGAGGAACAATTACGTTTAGCTCTTATCATTTCTCCAACTGGGAGATTAGAAATTACATGAGGCGGGTGGCATGACTCGGCTTGTAATATAGAATTGGCTGCCAGCTCCTTGCGAAATGTCCTGGTAATAATTTTAGCTAGTTCCAAGTTGCCACTCAGTGTTAGATCTAGAAAACAAATCTCCTCATGCTCACAATTTATAGTAAATTTTAATTCATAAGGATTATCATTAAGAAAGGCACCAAACTCATGTATGGCCGGCATAGACGACCCCCCAATAAATAGGAGGTCGTCTATGTACCGGCCATACCAAACTATGTGGTCCGCAAAAATGTTGCTATGGGAAAACAGATACTCTTTTTCCCACCACGCCATGTAAATGTTCGCGAGGGATGGTGAGAACTTGGCTCCCATAGAAGCTCCGGTGATCTGCAGGAAATAACATCTATCAAACATAAAAAAATTGTGTTTCAAAAGATAACTAACCACTAATATAATGTATTCCTGCAGATCACCGGAGTATGGGGCATAGGTGGTCAGAAACCATTTCAAAGAAAGAATTGCCTTATCGTGAGGTATCACAGAATATAGTGACGTGACGTCAGCCGTTATCCATCTCATGCCCGGCTTCCACCTGATGTTGTCCATGGCAACCAGAACATCTCTGGTGTCCTGGAGGAAGCCGGGCATGAGAGGGACCAACGGCTGGAGTCTCGAATCCACCCATTCACATAATTTTTCATTCAAAGATCCTATGCCCGCTACAATGGGGCGCATGGGGGGAGGAAAAACATTTTTATGTATTTTTGGCAATGAGTGAAAAATAGCCACAATCGGATCAGACACCTTCATATAATCTGCTTCTTTACCTGAAATATGCCCCTCTTTAACCCCATAATCAATAAGATCAAACATGATATCCTTAAATCGTGGTGTTGGATTCGAACTCAATTTAATATATGTAGTATTATCAGATAAGATATCCATATTTAATTTATAGTAGAGTCCGTCATCCAACACCACGATTGCGCCCCCCTTATCCACACTGCGGATCACAACATCCCTGCTTTCCACAAGTTCCTGTAAGGCCATTCTCTCCCGATAGCATAAATTATGTTTGACCGGAGGTGTGTTTTTGGAGAGGTTATACAACTCTTTTTCAACCAGTGTCTGGAAGTGTTCCAGAACTGGGGTTCTAGACATAATAGGATAAAGCCTGGGGTTCGGCACATAAAATTGTGGTAGAACCTCAGGTTTTTGATCACCTAAATGATGTAACTCTGAAAGGGTGGTGAGCTCACGGAAAGAAAGCCCCTCCACCCTGTCAGAATGGGTGGTGTGATCACTGCTAGAAAAAACATGGGTATCAGAAAAATGTTGGGTTTGACCAATATCATCGGACATGTCTCCATCTATCACACTCTGGGAAATTATGTCCCCCATATCACAATTAGAAATATTTTCTGAGTTCATGTTGGAAAAATGTTTTCGAACAGTAATGGAGCGAACAAACTTGTTTACGTCTAACATCGTTCTGTAGAAGTTAAATGAGCAGGCTGGGGAAAAGGTTAAGCCCTTAGACAGTACCTGGAGTTGGTAATCAGTCAGAGTCCTCGCCGATAGATTGAATACAGGGACAGTGTCTAGTTCCTCTTTATGTTTTGCCTCCTCGTGGTTTTTCTTGGAGGCGCGGTGTTTCCGACCGCCGCGTCGTTTTTTGATGATGGCATCTTGTTATTATGACCCTCTCGTACTGGTGAAGAGGCGGCATCTGGAGTATACGGACCGGCGGACATATCTGCTGATTCAACACCCGAGATGGACTCTGCATCGGTCTCATTGAAGCTTACTCTGGCAGGTTTGATTGTTGCTTATTGTTTTTGTTACTATACACTCATGACCTGATTTCTATGAAGGCATGGTACTGAGGATCAGGGCCGTTTGAAGGAATTTGGGGGCCCCAAGCAAAATGGACATGGAGCCCCCCCCCCCTGATGTTCACGCATGTCACGCTCTAGGGCCGGCGTCAGGACGTAGTAACCCCCCACATTAGGTGCAGCAGAGTTCCCCCCACAATAGGTGCAGCTGAGTTCCCCCCCCCCACATTAGGTGCAGCAGAGTTCCCCCCATATTAGGTACAGCAGAGTTCCCCCCACATTAGGTGCAGCAGAGTTTCCCCCCACATTAGGTTGGCAGTGTTCCCCCCACATTAGGTTGGCAGTGTTCCCCCCCCCACATTAGGTGCAGCAGAGTTCCCCCCACATTAGGTGCAGAGTTCCCCCCCCCCACATTAGGTAGGCAGTGTTCCCCCCACATTAGGTATAGGATAGTTCTCCCCACATTAGGTTAGCAGTGTTCCCCCCACATTAGGTGTAGCATAGTTCTCCCCACATTAGGTGCAGCATAGTTCTCCCCACATTAGGTTAGCAGTGTTCCCCCCACATTAGGTGTAGCATAGTTCTCCCCACATTAGGTTAGCAGTGTTCCCCCCCCCACATTAGGTGCAGCATAGTTCTCCCCACATTAGGTAGGCAGTGTCCCCCCCCCACACACACACATTTGGTGCAGCATAGTGCTCTCCACATTAGGTTGGCAGTGTTCCCCCCACATTAGGTGCAGTATAGTTCTCCCCACATTAGGCTGGCAGAGTTCCCCCCACATTAGGTGCAGCATAGTTCTCCCCACATTAGGTTATCAGTGTTCCCCCACATTAGGTGTAGCATAGTTCTCCCCACATTAGGTTAGCAGTGTTCCCCCCACATTAGGTGCAGCATAGTTCTCCCCACATTAGGTTGGCAGTGTTCCCCCCACATTTGGTGCAGCATAGTTCTCTCCACATTAGGTTGGCAGTGTTCCCCCCACATTAGGTACAGCATAGTTCTCCCCACATTAGGCTGGCAGAGTCCCCCCCCCCCCCCCCACATTAGGTGCAGCATAGTTCTCCTCACATTAGGCTGGCAGTGTTCCCTACAGACATACAGCCTCCAGCCATATACAGTGTATGGCTGGAGGCTGGATGCCTGTGTACTGCCCCACTTCAGTGCTCTGACCACCGTTCCTCCCATCCGCACATAGCATTAGTTCCAGGACCGGAGAAGTGGTGGTCGGAACACTGAAGATGACATGCCGCTGGTCACTTACCAAGCTGGCCAGCGCAAGTCTTCCTCCTCCTCAATGCTGCGATCTTCTGCACCTCCATTGCTATGGGCGCACGCACGGGACATCAGTTTTTAAACTTAACGTGGGGCCACAGAGAGTTAACGGAGGCATCCCTGTGTCCCAAAATTTTTTTTCGGGCCACAGGGATGTCTTTATAGTGATGAATTGCCCCGTCGCTACAGGACAGGCAAGCACCGGCTCTGCTCAGGGCCCCTGGCCAGCTCGGGGCCCCAAACAATTGCTTGGTTTGCCTGTCCTGTAGTGACGGGCCTGCTGAGGATGTGCAGGTTGTTTTGGGTACTTACATGGGGCTTACTGCTTCCTATATATCTTGAAACTAATAGGATTAATAGTTCTTACAATTATCTATGAAACAGACTTCTAAAGAATTCCCTTATGTACTGGTAAGTTTTTTATTGCCGTAATGAGACAATGTTGTACCTTTCTTGGCAAGGGCAGCCCCACACTGGAACCTTACCCTGTTAAACCCTAGAACCCCTGGCTTTCCTATATAATTCTTCTACCTTTATCGGTTGATTCCTCAGGGAAGACTAATTTAGAGAATTGTATTTTGAAAGAGAGAATTCAAAAGAAACAACTAGACCAAAGTCTATCAGTCCTGATTGGGAAGAGTACAAATGCGTCCAATATATTTCTCTCAGGACCACAAATGCATCTCAATGTCGCATTGATTCAACGTAGCTATGTTGCAGTTTTTTGGTTGGAAGGGGCCTGGTTATTTTAATTTTAGTAATCAAACCAGAGGTTGAATACCCACCAAACAATAGTATTATGATGTATCCTTTCAGGGTGTAGATAAAAGCTTTTTGCAATTAAAAGATATATATCATTATGTTTTCTTTTTTTTTTTTGTCTAGCCTAAGTACTAGAACCTTTGTTGTTGTCTCAGGTTCTAAGGCTTTTTCTACTTTCAGCATAGTAAAATATGTCACTATTTTCAGACAAATATGTACAACCTAAGTATTATTTCTACAACACAAAAGTATACAAAACCCATCTTGTCCAGTTGTCATTGTGTCATTTTTTTATTGTTAGTGTGTTCCGCAGTGTAACAGCAAAAAAGTACCCTTTACATCCAAACCTCCATAGTATTGCAGTGTAATCGGTCCATGGTCACCTCATCTAGTAGCTGTCACACATGTCAAGTGTAATTGTGGCCTACAGCATTTCCCATCTATATAATACTTACATGCTCTTTTGTCATTCCATCATTCCGCCAAACAGTTGTTTACTTGACAGTTTAGAGTCATTAAAGTATGTCCCAGTTACATCACTTTCCAGATACCAGCACATCTGAATGACTTCTGCTTAACCAGTACCTTTACTTACAAATATTAATAGTTGTAACATTTATGTAACTATTTACAGTACATCTGCACAAAGAAAAAGAAAAACCTTGTCAACATGGATACAGTATCATGGAATGACCAGTATCTTTACTTACATTTTCATTTTAGCTCCTCCTTACTCCCTGCCCCCCCCCCCCCCTTTATACCTTTGGTTTGTAAACTTAGAGGATTAAAAAATAAGAGACTAGAGATTCTATCATTTGTGGGATGAAAGAGAAAAAAAAATCAGACAGAAAGGGGGGGGGGGATGTAAAAAGTTGGTACAACATTTCAATTAGTTTGTGTTTTTCTCTAGTTTAAGTTCATGTACCTTCACCTCTGTAACAATGGCCCTGATTTACTATTGTAAGCCCGACATATTTTGTTGGGATGTGCTCCAGAAATTCTGTCTGCGCCAGAATGTGTGCCAGAATTTGTAACAATTGAAAAGAAAAAAAAAAAACATACTAACTCTCCATTTTACTGAGAAAACTCGAAAAAGGGTTGTGGCTATCGGGGAAAGTGGGCGTGATCACCGAAAATGGGTGTGTCCCCGAAATTTTCACAAAAAAAAACACCATATTTACTAAGGTTTACACAGAAAATGTGGTGGATTTCACCTGAGGAAAAACCTTACAGTTCAGAGCATGTGTAAAAAGCAAAATGTAGGGAAGTACCGTGGAAAAAAATTGTAGGGAATTAAAACCCACAAAGAAAACTACACAACACTCTTAGTAACTCAGGGCCAATGTATATAAATGACATACTGTCCTTTGCACAGTCTAGTGTATTATCTAGTGTATATGTGAACATATAGACAGAGTTATATTTGACAGGACTTGAAGGACATTAGGGAAGCACATCATATGCTCTCCAAAACCTTTCCTGTGCATTGTCTGAAGAAGCGCAAGTCTTATGACCCTTATATATGGGCCAAATATCAGAGAAATTAGCATTTCTAGAAACTTTGTGCTTATAATCAGCCCAAGTCATAGGGCCAGGGATTTGATGCGGCCATATAAATTATCGCTTTCGGCCACACATCGCTGTTTAAACAGGAAATGTGCAGCCGGAAGTGAAGAATTTCATGGGCTGCATAAGCAATCCGAGCCACACAATTGATAGTGCCATGTGAAAGCTCAGGAAACCTATGCCAATCTGCATATCATCAACTGTGTAAAAGTGCCCTTATAGAGACTGCCCTGTGTATCTCCTCACAGGATTGAGTAGGAAAAGAGAGTTCGGTGGTGAGTACCTGTAGTACTAAAAATAAATATTTCAACAAATCAGTTGCACTTAGTATTACCTTACAAAATAGTCTTATAAGAGGATATATTTAAAGGATATGGGGGAGATTTATCAAAACCTGTGCAAAGGAAAAGTTGGCCAGTTGCCCATAGCAACCAGACTGCTTCTTTCATTTTGCAGAGACCTTGTTAAAAATGAATGAAGCGATCTGATTGGTTGCTATCGGCAACTTTTCCTCTGGACAGGTTTTGATAAATCTCCCCCTATGTGTCCCCTAGACTTTTTATGAATGATTAGACCCAAATACTGAAACATTCTTTTTTGTCCAGTCTAAACTATAACATGTCAAAAGTTGTTTGTTCTTTTTTATGACAGTGATACTGTAAATTAATTTATAGGTTGAAGCTGCTAAATATACTCAGTGTTTTCAAAGATTATTCACTAAGCATTTTCTCAGGGATTCTTAGTCTCTTATATTTCAAGTACAAGTAAGACCTACATTTGCCTCCTAATATTTTACGCCACATTTGCCCCCTAATATTTTCCTGCTCCCTTCCTCCCCCATGTTGACAGCTCGTTGCTTATGTTACATACCCTTTAAACTTTAGAAGAGGTGATCTGACTGGTGTATGTATATATATATATATATATATATATATATATAAGAGATAATGGATAAGCAGCACAAACAGGCAAAAGGTAGCAATAGAGTAAGGTGCAAGCGTCCAATTGATCCCGGTCACGGATCCCAAATATATAGATATAAGATGGTCGCAGCACTCCAGGAGTAGTGAAAAAATATATATGTGGCTTTATTCCATATAAAAAACAGCAGCAACGTTTCGGCTTCCTGTGCAGCCTTTTTCAAGCATAGAAAGTGACCCAAGTGGTGGGTTTAAATACATGTTCACAGCAATCAATCAATTAATACAGTGGTACATTAATAAAACATCATTAAAAAATACAGAACAAAAATACAAAGTGGTATCGTGCAAAAAGTTAACTTAGTGTACTTTAGGTACGGGGCGGATTTCTCCGTCCAGGTGGTAGTGCAGTGATCTAGTGATACAGTGTTTAAAATCACATTGAAAAAGGCATAATCACTTAATAGACAGTATATATCATTATTAATATCAATAAAAGGGGCAGGGGTCACGGCAGGACACTCACCGGATGTTGAAATCATAATGGAGTATACACGCCATGTTGGCGTGTGTGTGAAAGCAATCGTGCAATGTCCGGCAATAGCCTCCACCAATTGGCAACCGAGCCGTGCGGTCACGTGATGCGCCATCACACAGGGCTACTGCGCATGCGCACCAACGTCACCAACAACAGCTGGGGCCATATTGATCGAGGGAAAAGCCGTCGCCGTGACTGAAGATCAGTGTACACCAATCGGCTACCCCCTGCGCGTCCGCCCGGCATGAAGCGCTGCACTGGTCAGTGCATGCGCATCTGTCTGAGGGCACACAGCAGGAGCCATATTGGAAGAGGGAAAAAGGCTCAAACAGATGTAGAAGTATGGGCATAGTATTGAATATTAAACATGAGATACAAAGATCAATCTATAGATAAATTAGAGTGGCAGAGGATTAATAGTAAAAAGATTAAAGGAAAAGAAAAAGTGAAAATAAGCGATTAACGATAAAAATAAAATAAAAATAAAAATTAAATAATAAAACAAAAATTTAAAAAGAAGAAATAAAATAAAAACATTTGCATAATTATGGAGAATAATAACAGAGCAATAGACAATGGTCTGTCCAACCTCCTCAATAGATAGATGAAATTACAAGTTTATGGTTTGCCCCCACTCTAGTGTCCGATCATCCGTGGGAAAACCCATGTATGGCCGGACTACTCGAGGCTTAAACCTGTCACAGGTTATGTAGCAGGTTGCCTGCTAGAGTAATGGGGTGGAGGCCTCAAGTCCCAGTGTTAAAGCATTAGAATTGGAGGAGGTCGGCTAGTGTTGTGGAGGGGCCATCGGCATCCAATGGACTCCACCTCCTGGTCACATTGCAGTGACCCAAAATAGGAATACTCATAAAAATAATAAACTAAAATTTAAAATAAAATAAAAATAAATAGTAAATAAAATAAAATTATAAAATGATAAAAATAATCAAATTAGTAGAAATAAGAACAAATAATAAAAAAGAGGGTTTTTGTATAGAAAATAGACAATAAAGAAAAAGAAAGTAAGGTCAATACAACAGAGTGAAAAAAGTGTCTGTTTTAATCAATAAGTTTTTTTTTTTTTAAAGTGTCTGTGTCAATAACAAAACTAGTATATGCATAACAGTTTAATAAAATGAAACATCTCGGTGAGAGGTCCAGCCGTCCACCCTTCTGACACCCTGTAAAGCCGTAAGTAAATGATAGGGTCACTTTCTGTATCCTCATGGGGTACTGAGAGAATCATCTGCCAGAGTAATAAATTTGACCCTCCTGGTCTAAGGGAACGTAATTTAAATATCCATTTTAACTCTCTGCGTTTAAGGAGATAAATTCGGTCTCCCCCACGTTTTAATGGTGGTATATGATCGACCAGTATAAACTTGAGTTCCTTCTCTGAATGTTCAACCTCGGTAAAATGTTTGGACACTGGTAGGTCCTTTCCGGATAGTGTATCGGTGATAATTAAATCTAGTTTTGAAATCCCATGTGGTCTCCCCTACATAGAGGAGACCACATGGGCAAGTCAAAACGTATACGACATAATCAGAAGTACAAGTGAGATAATGATGTAATTTGTAGATCTTGCCCTTCTGAGGGTGTATAAAGGTAGAACCCTTCAACATGTGACTGCAATTCACACATTGTCTGCACGGAAAAGAGCCCTTATTGCTTGTGGTAAGATATCTTTGACGGCTTTGTCTAACTGAGACATCGGACTTAACCACCTTGTCTTTAAGGTTTGCTGGTCTGCGATATGATAGTAACGGTGGCGGAACAAAATCCGGAATCTCAGGAAAACTGGACCTCAATATATGCCAATGTCGATTTAAGATTGTTGCTATTTGGCCAGAGTGATCATTAAATGTAGAGATAAATGGAACCCGAGGAGGTTTATTTTTAGCAGTCTGTGTCATAAGTACATCCCGGTCCATGTTCCTCACTTGATTTTTTTACATTGATTAAGTAATCTCCGTGGGTAACCTCTTTGTTCAAAGTCATGTGCCATTTTGCCTAAGGCGGGTTCTACTTGTTCCTCCAGGCCAATGATGCGTCTCGCCTGGATCATCTGACTGACCGGTAGAGACCACACCATTGGCCTGGGGTGGTTACTACTATAGTGCAAGATGGTGTTGCAATATGTAGGCTTCACATATAAATTGGTCTCTAATCTGCCATCCACTATCGACACATTCGTGTCTAAAAAGTGAATGGCAGAGTGTGATGAAGACAAAGCGGTTCTGGATAGGGCCCTACAAGATGATCTAATCGACAAAATGTTATACAACTATCTGTATGTACTACACCCGGTTGTGCCGTTGTTATATATTTTACCTAAGATACATAAGTCGATTTAGAACCTACCGGGCAGACCTATTGTGTCTGGCCGGGGGTCAGCCACCAGTCGACTCTCAGTATTTGCTGATCAGATCCTCCGGCCCTATGCAGTTAGAGCACGGTCATACCTGCAAGACACGACAGATTTTTTTACAGAAGATAGGATCAATTTCTGTGCCTATGCCATCATTGCCACGCTGGACATGGTCAGCCTGTACACCTCCATCCCACACTATGGGGGTGTGCAGGCTGTCAGGTCCAGCGTGGAGGGTGATTTTTCCGCCCAACAGAGGGAATTTATAATCACGTTACTTAAATTAATTTTGTACAATAATTACTTTTCATTTAACGACATCTTCTACCTCCAATCTTCCGGCACCGCCATGGGCATAAATGTGGCGCCCACATATGCAAATGTGTACATGGTAGTGCTGGAGGAGAAATTCGTATATATGCCTCCCGCCACTCCAGCCACTTGCTGGGGTGGTGGAGGTATTTCGATGATGTGTTTTTTTGGACCGGGACTGATGAGGAGCTATTAAGTTTTCACCTTTACCTGAATTCGGTGGACCCTAACATACAGTTTACTTTGTCTTCATCAAACTCTGCCATTCACTTTTTAGACACGAATGTGTCGATAATGGATGGCAGATTAGTGACCAATTTATATGTGAAACCTACAGATTGCAACACCATCTTGCACTATAGTAGTAACCACCCCAGGCCAATGGTGTGGTCTCTACCAGTCAGTCAGATGATCCGGGCGAGACGCATCATTGGCCTGGAGGAACAAGTAGAACCCGCCTTAGGCAAAATGGCACATGACTTTGAACAAAGAGGTTACCCACGGAGATTAATTAATCAATGTAAAAATCAAGTGAGGAACATGAACCGGGATGTACTTATGACACAGACTGCTAAAAATAAACCTCCTCGAGTTCCATTTATCTCTACATTTAATGATCACTCTGGCCAAATAGCAACAATCTTAAATCGACATTGGCATATATTGAGGTCCAGTTTTCCTGAGATTCCGCATTTTGTTCCGCTACCGTTACTATCATATCGCAGATCAGCAAACCTTAAAGACAAGGTGGTTAAGTCCGATGTCTCAGTTAGACAAAGCCCTCAAAGATATCTTACCACGAGCAATAAGAGCTCTTTTCCGTGCAGACAATGTGTGAATTGCAGTCACATGTTAAAGGGTTCTACCTTTATACACCCTCAGACTGGCAAGATCTACAAATTACATCATTATCTCAGTCGTACTTCTGATTATGTCGTATACGTTTTGACTTGCCCATGTGGTCTCCTCTATGTAGGGGAGACCACATGGGATTTCAAAACTAGATTTAATTATCACTGGTACACTATCCGGAAAGGTCGCATGGACCTACCAATGTCCAAATAATTTACCGAGGTTGAACATTCAGAGAAGGAACTCAAGTTTATACTGGTCGATCATATACCACCATTAAAACGTGGGGGAGACAAAGTTAGTCTCCTCAAACGCAGAGAGTTAAAATGGATATTTGAATTATGTTCCCTTAGACCAGGAGGGCTAAATATAGATTTTTCAGTGACAACTCAAATTTATTACTCTGGCAGATGATTCTCTCAGTACCTCGTGAGGATACAGAAAGTGACCCTATCATTTACTTACGGCTTTCTCTTTTTATCTTTACAGGGTGTCAGAAGGGTGGACGGCTGGACCTCTCACTGAGATGTTTCATTTTATTAAATTGTTATGCATATACTAATTTTGTTATTGACACAGACACTTTTTCCCAAAAAATTTATTGATTAAAACAAACACTTTTTTCACTCTGTTGTATTGACCTTACTTTCTTTTTCTTTATTCTCTATTTTCTATACAAAAAAACCCTCTTTTTTATTATTTGTTCTTATTTCTACTAATTTGATTATTTTTATCATTTTATAATTTTATTTTATTTACTATTTTTTATTATTATTTTTTATTTTTATAAATTTTTTTATTTTTGTTTATTATTTTTTATCAGTATTCCCATTTTGGGTCACTGCAATGTGACCAGGAGGTGGAGTCCATTGGATGCCGATGGCCCCTCCACAACACTAGCCGACCTCATCCAATTCTAATGCTTTAACACTGTCTCCACCCCATTACTCTAGCAGGCAACCTGCTACATAACCTGTGACAGGTTTAAGCCTCGAGTAGTCCGGCCCTACGTGGGTTTTCCCACAGATGACCAGACACTGGAGTGGGGGCAAACCATAAACTTGTAATTTTATCTATCTATTGAGGAGGTTGGACAGACTATTGTCTATTGCTCTGTTGTTATTCTCCATAATTATGCTAATTTTTTAATTTTATTTCTTATTTTTTAATTTTTGTTTTATTTTTATCTTTAAGCGCTTATTTTCACTTTTCCTTTCATCTTTTTACTATTAATTCTCTGCCACTCTACTTTATATGCTGGGCGGACGCGCAGGGGGTAGCCGATTGGTGTACACTGATCTTCAGTCACGGCAACGGCTTTTCCCTCGATCAATATAGCCCCAGCTGTTGCTGGTGACGTTGGTGCGCATGCGCAGTAGCCCTGTGTGATGGCGCATCGCGTGACCACACGGCTGGGTTACTAATTGGTGGAGGCTATTGCCGGACAGTGCATGACTGCTTTCACACACACGCCAACATGGCGTGTATACTCCATTATGATTTCCACATCCGGTGAGTGTCCTGCCGTGACCTCTGCCCCTTTTATTGATATTAATAATGATATATACTGTCTATTAAGTGATTATGCCTTTTTCAATGTGATTTTAAACACTGTATCACTAGATCACTGCACTACCACCTGGACGAAGAAATCCGCCCCGTACCTCAAGTACACTAAGTAAATTTTTTGCACGATACCACTTTGTATTTTTGTACTGTATTTTTTAATGATGTTTTATTAATGTACCACTGTATTAATTGATTGATTGCTGTGAACATGTATTTAAACCCACCACTTGGGTCACTTTCTATGCTTGAAAAAGGCTGCAAAGGCAGCCGAAACGTTGCTGCTGTTTTTTGTATGGAATAAAGCCACATATATATTTTTTCACTACCCCTGGAGTGCTGCAACCATCTTTTCTTCTATATATATATATATATATATATATATATATATATATATATATCTTTACAGTGGTGCAAAAAAAGTATTTAGTCAGCCATCAATTGTGCAAGTTCTCCCACTGAAAAAAGATGAGAGGTCTGTAATTTTCATCATAGGTATACCTCAACTATGAGAGACATAATAAGAAAAAATATCCATAAAATCACATTGTCTGATTTTTAAAGAATTTATTTGCAAATTATGGTGCAAAATAAGTATATGGTCAATAACAAAATGTAATCTTAATACTTTGTTATATACCCTTTGTTGGAAACATTTTCTTTAAGTCTTCACAAAGTTTTCACACACTGTTGCTGGTATTCTCTCCCATTCCTCTATGCAGATCTCCTCTAGAACAGTGATGTTTTGGGGCTGTCGCTGGGTAACACAGACTTTCAACTCCTTCCAAAGGTGTTCTATGGGGTTGAGATCTGGAAACTAGTTAGGCCACTCCAGGACCTTGAAATGCTTCTTACGAATCCCCTCATTTGTTGCCCAGGCAGTGTGTTTGGGATTAGAGATGAGCAAATTTTTTGATTAATTCGATTTGGCCGATTTGCCGAATTTTCCCAAAAAAATTGGTTCGGTCCAAATTTATTCACAGCAAATCTGTATTAAAAACAGCTTTTTCTGGCCTACAGAGAGCCTCAGTAGGGGAGTAGAACACTTTGCCTTGCTGTAACACGCATAGGGTGTGTGCTTGGTTAGTGAAATAATACTGTTATTCAGTATGACATGCAGACTAGAGGCATCGCTATTGGAATCACTGTTGCAAAGCGGCACAATGACAGAGCCTGGAGGTGGCATCAGTATCAGGAGACCATATAGTGGTTGAATGACACAGCGTAGAGGTGGCAGCAGCATGAGGAGACCATATAGTGGCTGAATGACATAGCCTGGAGGCGGCAACAGCCTGACAAGACCATAGGTCACAAGTGAAAAGATATTTTTTTGCATTTAAATTGAAGATTTCAAATAGATATACCTAAAAAGTTTTATTTAATGTGCCAGCTGCAAGAAGAGACCACATGGCGGTACAGTGACACAGCCTGGAGGTGGCGGAAGAATGAGGAGATCATATAGTGGCTGAATGACACAGCCTGGAGTTGGCGGCAGCATGAGGAGACCATATAGTGGCTGATTGACACAGCCTGGAGGTGGCAGCAGCATGAGGATAACATATGGAGGCGGTATGAGACAGCCTGGAGGTGGCATCAGCAGAATCAGGAGTCCTGAAAGTGACCTGGTGACATAGTGGGGCAGAGGGTGGCAATACCAGTACGCGGTTACAAAGGTGGGTGAAAAAAGGAGAACTTGGCATCAGATGTGTGGTATCAGGTGGGTGGGAGGATCAGAATAGTAGCTGAGGCCGTAGGCATAAGAAAACGGTCTCTTTTGTTAAAATGTTAGTGTGCACAAGTAAATATTGAGGATATGCACTACGTAAAACTTAACTTTTTATAATATTCATAGGATAAAATATATGTACTCAAACATGTTTTGAAATCAAACAAAAGGAAAGGTCTGCAAACACCAGCATGTGCCACCTACAACACCAAGTCTTGATGTGCTGCAAAGACCTCTAAAAGGGAACAATGTATAGTTCATTGTAACCGTGAGGGTAACAACTTCCCCTGTAAGGCCCTACGCTTGCATTATCAATTCCCTTCTTGGCAAGTGTTACTCGCTCTAAACAGGGAATCCCCACACAGGAACCTCTCCCTATTTTCACCTGCAAACACTGCCCTTTCCCAGGGTTTTTAGGTGGAAATAGGGAGAGGTTCCTGTGTGGGGCCGCCCTTTTCAAGATGAGTAATACTTTCCTTGAAAAGGTGGAAAGGAACAACATATTGTCCATTGTAGCAGGTGGGGGTAAAAAAATATCCTGTAAGGACCTACTCTCGCCTTATTAATTCCCTTCTTGGCAAGTGTTACTCACCCTAAAAAGGGCGGCCCCACACAGGAAACTCTCCCTATTTAAACCTAAAAACCCTGTGAAATGGCAGTGTTTGGTGGTGGAAATAGGGAGAGGTTCCTGTGTGGGGCCGCACTTTTTAGGGCAAGTAACACTTGCCAAGAAGAGAATTAATAATGCAAGTGTAGAGCGTTACAGGGGAAGTTTTACAGTTTACAATGGACCATATGTTGTTCCCTTCCACCTTTCAGAGGTCTTTGCATCACATCAATACTTAGTGGTGTAGGTGGTACATGGTGTTTTTTGCACACCTTTTCTTTTGTTTGATTTAAAAAAAATTATGGGTACATATATTTTACTCTAAGTAAAGTTAAGTTTTAGCTAATGCATATCCTCAATACTTACTTGTGGTCTGATGCCGAGGAATGTCTGTAACTCTGGAGCAGCACCTAAAATATGTTTTGCACTATCTATATTTGTAAAGTGTTGGTTTGGCACCATGGTCAATCTACTCTGATGCATCAGGCATTGGTGGGTGAAAATCCTGGCTTATCCATGCCTGATTCATCTTCACAAAGGTCAGTCTCTCCACATTTTTCGTGGACAGACGAGTTCTCTTTGGGGTTACTATGGCCCCCACCGCACTTAACACCAGCTCTGATGGCATACTACTGGCCGGGCAGGACAGCTTTTCCAGGGCAAACTCTACTAGTTGCGGCCACAAATCAAGTTTGGATGCCCAGAAGTCCAGTGGATCTTCAAGATGTGTTGGCATGGGCATGTCAAGGTATGCCACCACCCGCTGGTTCAGGTCCTGCTCCAGGTTTACCTGCTGCTGATGAGTTACTTCACTATGCAGGTGAAGAAAGCTACTCATCAGCGACTGTAGACTCAAGCTGCTGCTAATGGAAGTGGTACTGCTCCCCCCACCCCTCTCCAGCAACCATGGCAGTGGAAGGTGAGCGCAAACAAAAGGAAAGGTGTGGAACTGACTACAGAGGATGTCTCTGTAGTAGGTCAGTTTATCCTCCCTCTCAGTGGCTGTAAAAAAGGCCCCTATTTTGTGCCGGTAGCGAGGGTCCAATAAGGTGGAGAGCCAGAAGTCATCCCGCTGCTGAATGGTGACAATTCAGTGGTCACTAATCAAGTAAGTGAGCATGCATCGTGCCATTTGTGCAAGTGACTTGGACGGACTCTCTGCCTCCATCTCCACTGTATACTGCCATGATGTGTCTGGGTCCTCTGTCTTGCCTTCCTCATAACCATCCAGCTCCTCCAGCTTCTCCTGCTCCTTCTCTCCTGTCAGAGGACTAGAAAAACCACCCATATCGCAGAACCTAAACTGTGCTCCACTGTGCCCCTCCCCTCCTCCTCCAGTTCAACCACCACATGGCTCATGTGGCCGTGAGATGTAGGCGCCATGTCTTCAGTGCCCTGACCAGCCATAGTTTCCAACACGTGTTGTAGTAAATGAAGCAGTGGAATGACGTAATTCTTCCCGTAATCCTGGCGACTGACTAATAATGTGGCTTTCTCAAAGGGCCTGAGCAAACGGCAGGTGTCACGTATGAGCTGCCACTGGTTGACATTGAAGTTACACAGGGGAGTCCCCCTATCCACTTGGATCATTGAGAAATCGGTGATGGCTTTTCTCTGTTCATATAGTCGGTCCAACATATTAAGGGTGGAATTCAAACGTGTGGAAACTTCGCAAATCAGACTATGTTGGGGGATACCGTTCTGACACTGCAGTTCAAGGAGGGTGTGCTCTGCGGTGTATGAGTGGCTGAAGTGGCAAAGTTTCCTTCCCATTGTTAGGATGTCTTGCAGATAGGGGGAACACTTCAGGAACCGGTTGACAACCAGATTGAACATGTGTGCCATGCAAAGCGCATTTCTCAGGCTTCCTTGTAGGAGCCCAGACAAGATGTTCTTCCCGTTGCCAGTCACCATGGTTCCCATTTCTATTTTTCGTGGAGTAAGCCATTATTCGATTTCATGATGAATGACTTTTAGCAGTTCCTTCCCTGTGTGACTCACAATGCAAATCATGTGAAGAACAGCTTAATACCGCCGTGCCCTGCACACATGGTATGCTGGGGGGGCAGTGAGACTTGTCTGTGCAGTGGAGGCTGAGGACACTGTGGAGGATGAGGAGGCAGAGTCGCACACTGTCACACAACCAATGGCCTGAGAGCGTGGAGGCAGAAGCAGTGTGATCTGTCCAAGTTGCTGTTTCTTTGCAGGGTGCAAAGAAATGACTGCTTGCGACTCTCTACCTCGGCTCGGCACAAGCCATCAGTTCCCTGAAAGGTGCAGAATCCACCACTTGTAAAGGGAGGGACTGCAGCACCAGCAACGTGGAAAGGAGCACATTCAGCTTCTGCGCCCCTTGGATGAGTGGGCGCATACTGTTGTCTCTTGGACATGGCTTTGCCAATGACTGACTTGAAGTAGAAGGAGCAGGAGCATCTGGAGAGTATGACACAGCTCCCTTCGGCAGAAGTGGTGGAGCCTTAGCTAGCTGAAACAGAGAGTGGCGTGCCACTGGGGGATGCAGCAGGCTGGACCACCACCCTTTTGCACCCAGCTCCCAAGTGTGATCGGCTTCCTCATCATTGAGTTATGTCGGCACGTCACTGATGTCCTCCTCAGGTTCCTCAACAGAGTCTGCTTCAGGAGCCTGAACGCTCGCAACACGACCTCCCACGCCACTCTCCTCATCCCTACTTGCCCGCCTTGCGGAGGAAGCAGCAGATGTCTCCTCCACTTCTTGGCTGTGCAGTAGCTGCTGACTGTTCTCTAGATCGTCCTCACTAAATAGTGGAGCCGATCCCACAGCATAAGATACTTCTGTGGAGGAAGGAACAGAAAAGGACAGAGGCAATGGGAGGCAAGCTACTGCTCCCGGGCCATGCCAACTGAGGGTTGAGCCATGCCAACTGAGGAACCCACCGACTGTTGATTGGGGATGTCAGATGTCACTTGTGAGGAAGTGGATGACCATGTTAACCAATCGATGACGGCAGATGAGTTGCTGGTCGAGACACAACCGCTAGCTGATTCCGGGAGCTCAGGCCTCTCTCTGCGACTTCTGCTGCCACTCGCCCCTTGTCTGCTGCAACCTCTGCCTAATGAATTTTAGGCCTCTGCCACTCCTCTGTGCACATCCTGGCACTTCTCTGCCTGACATACTTAGTGCGTATATGAGGGGAGTACAATACGCTCCAGTAAGAGTATTTGTCTACAATACCAGCAGGTGTGTACTTTTGGCTGGCCTTTCAAAGTATCTAGGCCCTTAAGACTTTAACAGGAACAAAATGGTACACCACTTAGATGTACGCATGTGGTATGCACTTATGAGGGGAGGACAATGTGCTCCAGTACACTTAAAACAGACTTTGTCTTCAACACCAGCAGGTGTGTACTTTTGCCTGGCTTTTCACAGTATCTAGGCCCTTAAAGACTAACAGAAACAAAATGGTACACCACTTAGATGTACACACAGGTTACAATTAACCCCTTGTGGACAGAGGGTTTTCCAGTTTTTGCACTTTCGTTTTTTCCTCCTTACCTTTTAAAAATCATAACCCTTTCAATTTTGCATATGATGGCTTAATTTTTGCGCCATCAATTCTACTTTGTAATGACATCAGTCATTTTACCCAAAAATCTATGGCGAAAGGGGAAAAAATCATTGTGCGACAAAATTGAAGAAAAAAAGCAATTTTGTAACTTTTGGGGGTTTCCGTTTCTACGCAGTACATTTTTTGGTAAAAATGACACCTTATCTTTATTCTGTAGGTCCATACAATTAAAATGATACCCTACTTATATAAGTTTGATATTGTCGTACTTCTGTAAAAAATATGAAGGAAAATGTATACATTTAAAATCTTCTAACCCCTATAACTTTTTTATTTTTCTGCATATGGGGTAGTGTGAGGGCTAATTTTTTGCACCATGATCTGAAGTTTTTAGTGGTACCATAAATGTATTCATCAGACTTTTTGATTGGGACTTTGTAATTTTTTTGCGCGTACGCCATTGACCGTGCAGTTTAATTAAACGGTTAATAGCGTGTGGCACCGGCCGTTGTTAGAGGCCGGGCCCGACCCGCTATGACTCGTGTTATGTGTTATAGAAGGGGAGTGGGCTGAGGGCGTATAGGTCCCCAAGGAGTTAATAGAGGACAGTATGCTTTTAATGCTCTGCTTACCCTAACTGTCTGGCTACTATTAGCTTTTCAGTTGTTGTAAACACCAGAATGAAAACAGGTTAACACGTGTAATTTATGCAACATCCGTCTAATGAAAACTATGTCACATCAGTAATTAGGCAACCATACACAAAAGAAATCAATGTGGTCTTTTAAACGTTGGAGAAACTACCCAACGTGTAGGAGACCGCATCAATCAACACAAATCTAGCATCAGATGCAGCAATTAACTATTAACGATCCCCCCAACATTTTAAGGAAAAGGGTCATTCTATCACACAGTTAAAATATCAGGTGATAGATGAGGTACTCCTGCCTAGACGCGGGGGAGACATAAAAAAATTGCGCCTTAAAAAAAGAAACTTTCTGGATGCACCATTTGGACACTCTGGCACTACAGGGTTAAATCACGATTATGAGTTAACACAACTATTTTGAGTTTGTACAGTTGGCGATTACTAATTTGATATACTTTCACTTCGCAGAGGCCCATCTGAGATCCGTAACAACGGGATGCCACGGAATTAAAAGACACAAGTACGTGTTTTCTTTTTCTTTGTTGAGAATTGATTTCTTTTGTGTAGTTTTGCCTAGTTACTGATGTGACGGAGTTTTGATGAGACGAATGTTGCACGTGTTAATCTGTTCTCATTATGTGGTTGAGAAAGGCTGGTATAGTCATACCGCGTACTGCCGAGGTGTACCTGCTCTGGAGCTGTAATAAAAGCAAAGTTTGTTCAGCAATTCACGAGCCCCTTCTTTCTCTTTGGATACTTCCTGATCCACGGGCACCACCAGAGTGCAGTGCCGACCTGCATTGGCATTCTCTGTTGTACACACCAGTGCTGCAGCACACAATCGCTGTGTTCTACACCCAAAATCGCACTCTCTCTCTCTCTCAACCTCTCTCCCTTCCCTATCAGTGCTTCTAGGCTGGATTTAGGCTTGAGGTGAATCACTGCTGTAAAAAAGCTTTCCTGTGCAACACAAACTGCTGTCTGACCCTTTCTCTCTGTAATAGAATGCTGATGTGACTGGCCGCAAGATAGATGCTGAATATATAGGGCTGTGACATCAAAGAGGTGGCTGGCTGCTGATAGGCTGCATGCTGCACTTCATTCAGGGTCATCCCGCTGACCCTTGTTCCCGCCTTCCCAGGATTCCTTGCCCTTCACATGCGGATCCACCATTTGAGATGCCCGGGCCCTGGAGCCTGGACCGCACTAAATGGAGTTTAATGAAGTGATTTGCGCAATCAAATGGCGGCGATATTCGCATTCGTAACGGATTCCTAACAAATTTGGATTCATCAGATTCAATTCATGCTGAAAGACCCAGCCACGTTTCATCTTATATGCCATTGCTGATGGAAGGAGGTTTTCACTCAAAATCTCATGATACATGGCCCCATTCATTCTTTCCGGATCACGGATAAGTCGTCCTGGTCCCTTTGATGAAAAACAGCCACAAAGCATGATGTTTCCACCCTCATGCATCACAGTATGTATGGTGTTCTTTGGATGCAACTCAGCATTCTTTCTCTTCCAAACACGATGAGTTAAGTGTTTACCAAAAAGTTCTACATTGGTTTCATCGGACCATATGACATTCTCCCAATCGACTTCTGGATCATTCAAATGCTTTCTAGCAAACTTCAGACGGGCCCGGACATGTACTGGCTTAAGCAGGGGGACATGTCTGGCACTGCATGATTTGAGTCTCTGGCCGCGTAGTGTGTTACTGATGGTAGCCTTTGTTACTTTGGTCCCAGCTCTCTGCAGGTCATTCACTAGGTCCCCCAGTGTGGTTCTTGGATTTTTGCTCACCGTTCTTGTGATCATTTTGACACCATGGTGTGAAATCTTGTGTGGAGCCCCAGATCGAGGGAGATTATCAGTGGTCTTGTATGTCTTCCATTTTATAATAATTGCTCCCACAGTTGATTTCTTCACACCAAGCTGCTTGCCTATTGCAGATTCAGTCTTCCCAGCCTGGTGCAGGTCTACAATTTTGTTTCTGGTGTCCTTCGATAGCTCTTTGGTCTTGGCCATAGTGGAGTTTGGAGTGTGACTGTTTGAGGTTGTGTACAGGTGTCTTTTATACTGATAACAAGTTCAAACAAGAGCAATTAATAAAGGTAACAAGGGGGAGGACAGAGGAGACTCTTAAAGAAGAAGTTACAGGTCTGTGAGAGCCAGAAATATTGCTTGTTTGTAGGTGACCAAATAATTTAACCGAGGAATTTACCAATGAATTAATTAGAAATCCTACAATGTCACTTCCTGTATTCTCCCCCCCCCCCCCATTCTGTCTCTCATAATTGAAGTGTACCTATGATGAAAATTACAGGCCTCTCTCATCTTTGAAAGTGGGAGAACTTGCACAATTGGTGGCTGACTAAATACTTTTTTGCCCCCCTGTATATATGCATACATGCAACAAGCAACAAACTGTAAACAAGGTGAGGAAAGGAGCAGGAATATTAGGGCTAAGAGGCATAGGTTAGGAGTCACGCCGCGGTCAGACATGCTGGCCATGGACGCACTCCTCCTCCACTGCCCGACACCGCACTGCGATTCTTATCCTGCAATGTGATCGCACTCAGCCCTACAATCCTCACCTCCCTCTTCATCCTTGTGTGCTTCCTGCTTGCCAGCACGTGCGTCCCCACCTCCTAGGGCGTGTGCGTACTGGCTCTGTGAAATTTAAAGGGACAGTATGCAGTTAATTGGCTCTTGCTTCCCCATTACCCTATAAGTACATGCACTTCCTATTGACCCTTGCCGGATCTTTGTGCCTTATCAGCCTTAGAGAAAGCATTCAGATTTGTGTCTGGCCTTGCCGTGTATCTGACCTTATTGCTACATATCCTCACCTTGCTCCTGTGCCACCAACCCTGACCTCCTGCCTGTCCAGACTTCATGTTGCCTCTTTCTTCCTGTGCCATGTTACACCTTGGCCGCCTGTGTAGACTAGTGTTGAGCGGCATAGACCATATTCGAATTCGCGAATATTCGCGAATATATGAACGAATATTCGTCATATATTCGCGAATATTCGCATAATCGCAATATTCTCGTTTTATTTTCGCAAATGCGAAAAATTCGCGTATGCGGAAATTAACATATGCAAAAATTAGCATATACAAAAATTAGCATAAGCGAAAAGTCGCATATGTGAAAATTAGCATATGCAAATGTATGCATATGCGAAAATTCGCACGCCAGTCTCACACAGTAGTATTAGAGCCTTCTTTACACCACACAAGCTGGAAGCAGAGGGGTGATCACTGTGATGTGTACTGTGAAAAAAAAAAAAAAAAAACAATATTCGTAATTACGAATATATAGCGCTATATTCGTGATATTCGCAAATTCGCGAATATGCGATATTCGCGAATAATATTTGAATTGCGAATATTCGCGAGCAACACTAGTGTAGACGAGACGTATCAGGGGTAGCAACCTGGGTGCCACCTGCTGCAGCAAGTCCATCCGGCTTTGCGGTAGGCTCTGGTGAAAACCAGTGACACCTTAGACTCCGCTCCCTGGTACGGCCCACGTCATCATCCACACAGGTACAGAGGATCCACTTCATCACCAGTCGTGACAGCTTATTTGCTAAATGAATGTATTTGCTAAAAAGGTTTACCTTATAAACCATACAGGTTTAACTATGATGGAAGGGAATACACCTTTAATGTGGCCTATTATGAGAAATACAGGGGCTCTCAAGGACACATAACTGTAGTTCTGCAAAATAAAGGATTCCCATTACCAATAAACAAAATAATACCAATTACCAATATACAGTACAGTGAACTTATCTTTTTCAAGAGCAACATAACAGACATAGAAAGAATGTGTATTTCCATAGGGGATGCTTTTTAAACTGAAGCATAACTTGAAGTTCCTGGGTCCAAATGCTAAATCTGTAACAGGGACCCAACTACCATGTTACACTTAATATACTGTACTGGTGTCTTCTTGATGTTGAGCCCAGACAACCCTGCTACCTGTCAACTCCATATAGTAATGCCTTAATTTTTTACTATTTATAACAATGTAGGTTAGCTTTTCCAACTTTCCAATTTTTCTTTACATTTTTAGATTTAAAAATGTAAAGAAAAATTACGAATCAAGATTCCCAGGCAAGAGATATAATTTTAATTATAGATTTGCGAGCTATCTGTATAAGAGATAATAGCATGAAGCATTAATGGAGTTTGTGACGCTATTGTAATACATTCGGCCCAAGCGATTATTAATCAGGGAAATTTTAATGTACAGAAATAGTGTAAAGGGTGTAAGACTGATAGGGACGTGCCATGAATTTAAACATCAATGTATAACAGGGTTTGTGCTCAAAGTCCAGAGATAACACTCTCTTGTATTACACTTCATTATACAGACATCATTGTAGAATTCTTTATCAAGTGTTCTAGTGGCTAGTTCCCCTGAGCTTAGACAGAAGCAATTTGTTATATGGAGAAGAGTAACCCCATCTTCAGATGCACAGTCAGTCTTTTATCATTTCACCTGCCACAGTGTTTTCATTCTACTTCTCTGCTCTCTATACCGTGCTGAAGAATATTTTCACAATACACTGAATTCCACAAAGCATTAGGGGAGCTACTGATGCAGATATATGAATGTACAAATCTACATATTTGTATAGATACTGTATAAATTGTGAGTATATATTTACTTTTTAATCCTAATACTTTCTCTAAACTATGGAAACAATTTCAGCAATAAAATGAATAGATCTTATTTTTACTGTATACATTTCTATATTTTTAGAAATTTATGTTAATCTATTAAAAAGGAAAAACTAATTTGTCCCACAGACATAAGTATTCAGACCCTTTGCTATGACACCTGAAATTCAGCTCGGGCTCCTCCCATTTCTCTTGATCATCTGTGAGATGTTTCTTGATTGGAGTCACCTGTGGCAAATTCAGCTGATTGGACAGGATTTGGAAAGACACAGCCCTGTCTATATGAGGTCTCACAGCTGACAATGCATATCAGAACTAAAATCAAGCCATGAGGAGGAAGGAATGACCTGTAGAGCTCAGCAACAGTATGTTACAGAGACACAGATCTACACAAAAAAAAAAAAAAAACTACTGCACCTGGAGCACAGTGGCCTCCATAATTCTTAAATAGAAGATGTTTGAAACAACTAGAAATCTTCCTAGAGCTGGTCCAACCAAATAAAGGAATCAGGAGAGAAGGCCCTTGCTAGGAGAGGTGACCAAGAACTCTGGTCTGGTTACTCTGGCAGAGCTCTAAAGGTCCTGTGGGTAGATTGGAGAAACTTCATGAAGTTCATCCATCACTGCAGCACTTCACCAATCTGGGCTTTACAGCAGAGTGGCTAGAAAGAAGCCTCTCCTGTAAAAGACCATGAACACCCAAGTAGAGTTTAAAAACTTTTAGACTGTTAGAAACAAGATTCTTTGGTATTATGATGCCTACATTGAACTTTCTAGCATCATGTTTGGAAGAAACCAGACATTACAATGAAGCCTGGTGGTGGCAGCATCATGTTATGGGGTGTTTTTCAGTGACTTCAACAATGTGACTGGTTGGGGTTGACGGAAAGCTTAACCTTTTAAGGACGCAGGGCGTACCTGTACGCCCTGAGTCCGCCATTGGCCTGTGTCATTGCAGGTCAGGCCCGGCCTCTAACCTCTAACCAGCATCAGTTGTAAAGACCCGACTGTAATAGATTCCTGTATTTACAGCGTTCCCCCATCCTGCCTGCAGAAGTGGGCAAAGGACCTATAGACAACTGATGTACTTCACCAACAGTTGTCGCATCAGTTGTGACCAGTTTACTTAGCCGGATCGCTGGATATAGGTGAATCCAGCACAATTAATGAAGATATGCCTTTTTAAGTTGTTGGGCCCCCAAAACAACAGCTACGACTGCTACCCATAACTATATTATAGACATCAGTCAAACATAGGAGTTCCTCAAGAAAGAAAACTTTCTAGTAAAATTGTTTCTCTAAAGCAGTGTTTCTCAACCAAGGTGACTCCAGCTGTTGCAAAACTACATCTCCCAGCATGCCCAGACAGCCGACTGTCCAACATGCTGGGAGTTGTAGTTTTGCAACAGATGGAGGCAGGGGCGTACCTAGAGCATTTGGCACCCGGGGCGGACCCTTTGTTTAGCACCCCCCCCCCCACACACACACACACGACCCCCCCCCTTAATTACACCCCCTCCCCTCCCCCCAGGGGCGGACTGTCAACGCTCGGGGCCCCTGGACCAAAAAAAAATCAAGGGCCCCTGTTAGGCTCTGCAGCTCATCAATCTTCTGCCACGCTCCTATTCCACCCAAATCCCACACACAATTAATTTAAATTTATATACCATATTTATCAGCATATAACATGCACTGGCGTATAACACGCACACCCATTTTAACAGGGAAATTTAAGTAAAAAAAATAAAATGTTAAATAGACTTGTGCACTAGAAAAATTTTCGTTTAATTTCGTTTCGTTTTTTCGTTTTGGAAAAAAATTTCGGTTCGGCAATATATTCGGTTTAGATTTTTCGGATACATTCGGTATTCGGGTATTCGTGTTGTTTTTTTCGGATACATTCGGTATTCGGGTACATTCGGTAAATCTTTTTAGTCTTTTTTTTGGACTTTAGCGATCCTAATAAATAATGGAGATACCTTTTTTATTAAAATTTCGCAGGGTATCATAAAAAAAATCATAATAAAAAAGATACAGTGGTGATGAAAAAAATTGTATCTAACGAAATGTATCTTTTTTATTATGAAATGTTTATTCATTTTTAAACAGGGATCAATTTATGTGAGCGGGTAAAGCACTAAAAATGTAGCCGACAATAATAAAAATGTAGTGTGTGCGTGTTTTTCACTTTTTTTAAAAACATTTTTTAGGTAGTACTACTACTCCCAGCATGGAACACACTCTTCCATGATGGGAGTAGTAGTTACCTGTACTAATTGACAGATCGCAGGGGTCCCTTGCGATCATCTTGTATAATGTATAGATGCGCCGGCTGCTCTTCTATGGTCCCCTGCACTCACGTATATGTACACATATTCATATTTCCCGCAGAGCTGTGATTGGCCAGATGGTTCCAGCCAATCACAGCTCTCTTTGAGAAATAGGAATATGTGTATATATACGGCCGTGCAGGGGTCCATAGAAGAGCGGCCGCCGCATTCATACATTATACTGGAGGATCGCAGCGGGCGTCAGGAGTAATACCCGCAGTGATCTTTCCTTTACTACAAGTACTAATACTCCCAACATGGAGCACACTCTGCTCCATGCTGGGAACTGTAGTACCTGTATTAATAGACAGATCGCAGCGGTTACACTCGCTGCGATATGTCTATTAATGCAGGTACTACAGCTCCCAGCATGGAGCAGAGTGTGCTCCATGTTGGGAGTATTAGTACCTGCAGTAAGGGACAGATCCCAGGGATGTCACTCCTCCTGACACCGCTGCGATCGTCCTTATGTGAATGTCGGGATCAGCTGTTCTCAGGGCTACAGAGCCGGGAGAACAGCTGACTCTGAGCCGTAGGTATACATGGTATATCTACTGCCCAGCAAGAACTTACAGTGAGCTTGCAATGTGTATACAGTATACACATTGCTGGCTCACTTAACCCCTTCCCAGCAAGGGAAGAGTTAACTTACACTGCTGGACAGTGTAGGTTAACCCTTTGTGCGGTATACACTTTATACAGCTATCTATAGATAGCTGTATACAGTGTATACAGAAGACAAAGTCCAGCTTACTTCCCTCGAGTCCCGGGCGGGGTTCGTGTAGCTCCGCCCCCTAGTTATGACGTCATTAGGGGGCGGAGCTACAGAAGGGAACAAGGCTAGTTTATCTGAAGCTCTGTTCACATTGTACGTTTTGTATAATGTGAACAGACCCTTCTGGCAGTGTCTACCCAGACTGGGAGACTCCAGCTGTTGCTAAACTACAACTCCCAGCATGCCCAGACAGCCAAAGGCTGTCTGGGCATGCTGGGAGTTGTAGTTTTGCACCAATTGGTTGCTCCCTGTTTGGGTAGACATTGCATCATGGGTGCTCTCCCCAGCGGACTGCGCCAAAAATGTCATAACCAATTTTTTGTGGTTTTTTTTCTTCTCGTTTCAGATCCGTGTATGCAGAGGATTACTGCGGATTCGATGGATTACGGCGGATAATTTTTTTTCCCTTTAATAAAATGGTTAACGAGGGCTGTGGGGGAGTGTTTTTTTAAATAAAATAATTTTTCCAATGTGTTGTGTTTTTTTTTTATTTTTATTAAATTTTCAGGGTTAGTAGCGGAAGCTGTCTTATTGACGGAATCCATTACTAGGCCAGGGCTTAGTGCTAGCCCCAAAAACAGCTAGCGCTAACCCCCAATTATTACCCCGGTACCCACCGCCACAGGGGTGCCGGGAAGAGCCGGTACCAACAGGCCCGGAGCGTCAAAAATGGCGCTCCTGGACCTAGGCGGTAACAGGCTGGCGTTATTTAGGCTGGGGAGGGCCAGTAACAATGGTCCTCGCCCACCCTGGTAACGTCAGGCTGTTGCTGTTTGGTTGGTATTGTGCTGAGAATGAAAATACGGGGAACCCTATGCGTTTTTTTTTTAAATTTAAATAAAAAAATTTAAAAAAAAAACGCATAGGGTTCCCCGTATTTTCATTCTCAGCCAGATACCAACCAAACAGCAACAGCCGGCTCTTCCCGGCACCCCTGTGGCGGTGGGTACCGGGGTAATAATTGGGGGTTAGCGCTAGCTGTTTTTGGGGCTAGCACTAAGCCCTGGCCTAGTAATGGATTCCGTTAATAAGACAGCGTCCACTACTAACCTTGAAAATTCAATAAAAAAAAAAAAACACAACACATTGGAAAAATTATTTTATTTAAAAAAACACTCCCCCACAGCCCTCGTTAACCATTTTATTAAAGGAAAAAATAAATAATCCGCCGTAATCCATCGAATCCGCAGTAATCCTCTGCATACACGGATCTGAAACGAGAAGAAAAAAACACAAAAAATTGGTTATGACATTTTTGGCGCTGTCCGCTGGGGAGAGCACCCATGATGCAATGTCTACCCGAACAGGGAGCCACCAATTGGTGCAAAACTATAACTCCCAGCATGCCCAGACAGCCTTTGGCTGTCTGGGCATGCTGGGAGTTGTAGTTTAGCAACAGCTGGAGTCTCCCTGTCTGGGTAGACACTGCCAGAAGGGTCTGTTCACATTATACAAAACGTACAATGTGAACAGAGCTTCAGATTAATTAGCCTTGTTCCCTTCTGTAGCTCCGCCCCCTAATGACGTCATAACTAGGGGGCGGAGCTACACGAACCCCGCCCGGGACTCGAGGGAAGTAAGCTGGACTTCGTCTTCTGTATACACTGTATACAGCTATCTATAGATAGCTGTATATAGTGTGTACCGCCCAAAGGGTTAACCTACACTGTCCAGCAGTGTAAGTTAACTCTTCCCTTGCTGGGCTTGCGCATAGCGCACAGCTCAGCAAGGGGTTAAGTGAGCCAGCAATGTGTATACTGTATACACATTGCAGGCTCACTGTAAGTTCTTGCTGGGCAGTAGATATACGATGTATACCTACGGCTCAGCGTCAGCTGTTCTCCCGGCTCTGTAGCCCTGAGAACAGCTGATCCCGACATTCACATCAGGACGATCGCAGCGGGTGTCAGGAGGAGTGACATCCCTGGGATCTGTCCCTTACTGCAGGTACTAATACTCCCAACATGGAGCACACTCTGCTCCATGCTGGGAGCTGTAGTACCTGCATTAATAGACATATGGCAGCGAGTGTAACCACTGCGATCTGTCTATTAATACAGGTACTACAGTTTCCAGCATGGAGCAGAGTGTACTCCATGTTGGGAGTGGTAGTACTTGTAGTAAAGGGAAGATCACTGCAGGTATCACTCCTGACACCCGCTGCGATCCTCCAGTATAATGTATGAAAGCAGCGGCCGCTCTTCTATGGTCCCCTGCACGGCCGTATATATACACATATTCCTATTTCTCACAGAGAGCTGTGATTGGCTGGAACCATCTGGCCAATCACAGCTCTGCGGGAAATATGAATATGTGTATATATACGTGAGTGCAGAGGACCATAGAAGAGCAGCCGCCGCATCTATACATTATACAAGAGGATCGCAAGGGACCCCTGCGATCTGTCAATTAGTACAGGTAACTACTACTCCCATCATGGAAGAGTGTGTTCCATGCTGGGAGTAGTAGTACTACCTAAAAAATGTTTTTAAAAAAAGTGAAAAACACGCACACACTACATTTTTACTATTGTCGGCTACATTTTTAGTGCTTTACCCGCTCACATAAATTGATCCCTGTTTAAAAATTAATAAACATTTCATAATAAAATGATACATTTAATTAGATACAATTTTTTCCATCACCACTGTATCTTTTTTATTATTATTTTTTTATGATACCCTACGAAATTTTTATAAAAAAGGTATCTCCATAATTTTTTAGGATCGCTAAAGTCCAAAAAAAGAATAAAAAGATTTACCGAATGTACCCAAATACCGAATGTATCCGAAAAATCAAACTATCTATATCCTTTTTTATTATATTTGTTATCAGAATGAATTCTTCACGTTCGTTTACAGATAACGAATGCATTCGTTATTTACAGCATTATGGTCGGGAAATAACGAATGTATGTCCGAATGCACGAAAACGGTAAAATTCGTTAATTTAGACATTCGTGCCGAACCGAATTGCACATGTCTAATGTTAAATAAATGACTTGGACTAAATGCCACATCATCCCCCCAACTTCGTTTTCTTCTGCACCTGTTTGGTCCCGTCCCCTCCTGTGCCACATCATTCCTTCCCTTTTATCAGTCAGTCCCTGTGCCATATTTACCCCTCTCATCGCCACCCCCCCATTCCTCATCATCCCCCCATGTCTCATAATTTCCCAATGTCATAGGCCACCACTAGCCAAACAGACATTAAGCATTTAGTGCCTCCCCCACCATTATTTCCCCCTGTCTCATCATGTTCCCCATCATTCCCCCCTCATCATCTCCCCACCCTGTCTCATCATCCCCCACCCTGTCTCATCATCCCCCCACCCTGTCTCATCATCCCCCACCCTGTCTCATCATGTCCCTCATCATTCCCTCTCATCATCCCCCCACCCTGTCTCATCATCCCCCCACCCTGTCTCATCATGTCCCCCATCATTCCCCCCTCATCATCCCCCACCCTGTCTCATCGTCCCCCACTCTGTCTCATCATGTCCCCCATCATTCCCCCCTCATCATCCCCCCACCCTGTCTCATCGTCCCCCACCTTGTCTCATCATGTCCCTCTTCATTCCCCCTCATCATCCCCCCCACCGTCTCATCATCCCCCCACCCTGTCTCATCGTCCCTCCACCCTGTCTCATCATGTCCCTCATCATTCCCCCCTCATCATCCCCCCACCCTGTCTCATCGTCCCCCACCCTGTCTCATCATGTCCCTCATCATTCCCCCTCATCATCCCCCACCCTGTCTCATCATCCCCCCACCCTGTCTCATCATCCCCCCGCCCTATCTCATCATGTCCCCCATCATTCCCCCCTCATCATCCCCACCCTGCCTCATCATCCCCCCCTCATCATTTCCCTCTGTCTCATCCCCCCATCATTCCCCCCCATCATTTCCCCGTCTCATCATCCCCCCCATCATTCCCCCCCCTCATAATTTCCCCATCTCATCATTCCCCCCCCCTCATCATTTCCCTGTCTCATCATCCCCCCCATCATGTTCCTCCTATGGTATTCAGTGGTCTTCAACCTGCGGACCTCCAGATGTTGCAAAACTACAACTCCCAGCATGCCCGGACAGCCAACTGCTGTCCGGGCATGCTGGGAGTTGTAGTTTTGCAACATTTGGAGGTCCGCAGGTTTAAGACCACTCTTCCCCTTTCCTTACTTGTCTGCGCTTCGGCTGTCTTGCGGGCTGCGGGATCAGTGAAGCAGATGAGTTACGTCCTCTCACGGCTTCCCTGTGCGGCATCAGGGATGTCACTTTTCGGTGGCGACTACAGGAAATGAAAAGTGACGTCAGTGATGCCACACAGAGAAGCCGTCATAGGACTAACTCATCTGCTTCACTGACCCCGCAAGACCCCCCCCCCCCCCCCCTCCCCGCCTGACCTGACCTGCCGAAGCACAGCCAGGTAAGGAATATAAACAAAACTATAAAAAGCAGGAAAAGGGGGAATGATGAGGGAGGGGGGAGGTTCTCCCGCACTATACACAGGTACTGGTGGATAGTGCGGGAGATGCTGATTAAAAGGTAGGGCAGATCCGGACAAGGTAGGGCTCATTTTAATCAGCGTCTCCAGCACTATCCACCACACCAGTACCTGGGTATAGTGTGAGAGAAAACAAGTGACAGAGCGGGGAGGAGTCGCCGCTGGTCACTGATTTAAAGTGGCTGCGGCCGTGCTGTTAATACTTAACAAGCAGACGCTGCTGCGGCCGCTTTAAATCAGTGACCAGAAGACTTATCGGCGTATAACACGCAGGCAGACTTTTTGCCTTAAATTTAAGTTTTAAAAGTGTGTGTTATATGACGATAAATACGGTATGTACGAAACACTTTAAAGTAGGTAAATTTCAATGACCAATAATGCTGGTATACAAGGAGTAAATATATACCACCAAACAATAACTGAATAATACCACCATACTGTACTGAATAAAACCACTATATACAGACCAGTATACCATAAAGAATCTGTATACAATATAAGTGATTATATACAGGACCATATGGCGGTAGATATTAGCTATACACAGGATGTGTATGCCATTACAGTTACATTTTGGGACTCACAATTACGTCTTTTCTGATCAGCGGCGTCCTCTTTCCTTTTCTTCTCCGTCTGGATAAGACCGCCATGTGGATCTCTTAACATCTGCAGAAAAAACATGTCAGACTCTGTATATATTCAGTGCCCTCCTCTACACAATCTTTCCACAAAGTGTAATAATGCCCTCCTTGGAGTCCTGCACAGTAAAAGGGTAGGTAGGTAGGTAGCCAGGTAACCCCCTCTTTCTCACAGGTATATGCAGCGTTACACCCCCCCTCTTTCCCATAGGTATATGCAGAGTTACACCCTCCTCTCTTTCCCATAGGTATATGCAGAGCTACGCTACACCCCCCTCTTTCCCAAAGGTATATGGAGAGTTACACCCCCCTCTTTCCCATAGGTATATTCAGAGCTATCACCCCCCTCTTCCCCATAGGTATATGCAGAGAAACACCCCCCCCTCTTCCCCAGAGGTATATGCAGAGCTACACCCCCCCTTCCCCATAGGTATATACAGAGCTACACCCCCCCTCTTCCCCATAGGTATATGCAGAGCTACACCCCCCTCTCCCTCCCTTTCCCATAGGTATATGCAGAGCACGCCCCCTCTCCCTCCCTTTCCCATAGGTATATGCAGAGCACCCCCCTCTCCCTCCCTTTCCCATAGGTATATACAGAGCACCCCCCCTCTCTCCCTCCCCATAGGTATATGCAGAGCACCCCCCCTCCCTCCCTTTCCCATAGGTATATGCAGAGCACCCCCCTCTCCCTCCCTTTCCCATAGGTATATGCAGAACACCCCCCCTCTCCCTCCCTTTCCCATAGGTATATACAGAGCACCCCCCTCTCTCCCTCCCCATAGGTATATGCAGAGCACCCCCCTCCCTCCTATTCCAATAGGTATATGCAGAGCACCCCCCCTCTCCCTCCCTTTCCCATAGGTATATGCAGAGCATCCCCCATCTCCCTCCCTTTCTCATAGGTATATACAGAGCACCCCCCCTCTCTCCCTCCCCATAGGTATATGCAGAGCACCCCCCTCTCCCTCCCTTTCCCATAGGTATACACAGAGCACCCCCCTCCCTCCCTTTCCCATAGGTATATACAGAGAACCCCCCTCTCCCTCCCTTTCCCATAGGTATATACAGAGCACCCCCTCTCCCTCCCTTTCCCATAGGTATATGCAGAGCGCCCCCCCCTCTCCCTCCCTTTCCCATAGGTATATGCAGAGCGCCCCCCCCCCCCTCTCCCTCCCTTTCCCATAGGTATATACAGAGCACCCCCCCTCTCCCATAGGTATATACAGAGCACCCCCCTCTCCCATAGGTATATACAGAGCACCCCCCTCTCCCTCCCTTTCCCATAGGTATATACAGAGCACCCCCCACTTCCTCCCTTTCCCATAGGTATATACAGAGCACCCCCCTCTCCCTCCCTTTCCCATTGGTATATGCAGAGCACCCCCCTCTCCCTCCCTTTCCCATAGGTATATGCAGAGCACCCCCCCTCTCCCTCCCTTTCCCATAGGTACATACAGAGCACCCCCCCTCTCCCTCCCTTTCCCATAGGTATATACAGAGCACCCCCTCTCCCTCCCTTTCCCAAAGGTATATACAGAGCACCCCCCCCACTACCTCCCTTCCCCATAGATATATACAGAGCACCCCCCCTTCCCCATAGGTATAGGCAGGGTTAATAAAATAAAAAAAGTATGCTCACCTGATATCCCACGCAGCGATCTCCTCAGCTGCAGGGCCCGCGTCTTCTCCCCTCCACAGTACAGGCGCCAGATGAGTGACGTCACCGGCGCCTGTACTGCGTGCTGCATGGGGCGGAGGTCACGTCTCCTCTGTGTGAGCTGCAGATGCGGCTCACACAGAGAGGATGCCTTCTCCTGTATGTGCGTATATCGCGCATACAGGATAACGTAGCGCTGTCTGCTGGGGATCTGGGACGAGTCCCAGATCCTCAGTAGTTGCAGCGGCGCCGGGTCAGTCCGCCCCTGGCACCCCCCTTGAGAGTGGCACCCGGGGCGGGACGCCCCCCCCCCCCTCTTGGTACGCCACTGGGTGGAGGCACTCTTGTTGGCACTGCTCTAAAGTCTCATATTTGAGACCTAAATCTCACCTACAGATACCATTTATTTGGTGTAACTAAACTAAATAATAATCTAATAGATCAAGCCTCATCCCAGCCAAATCTTTTAGGCCCAGATTTCCAGATTTATCAAACTGTGTGAGAGAAAAAGTGGAGTGATTTTTCCCCAGAAACCAATCACAGCTCAGCTTTTACTTTACCAGAGCTCGTTAGCTCAGCTGTGATTCGCTGCTGTAGAAAAATACCTCCACTTTTCCTCTCACTCAGTTTCATAAATCTGGGCCTAATATTAGTCCTTTTAAACTAGAAATATTTAGTCACTTTACTGTCATTGCCACTTCAAATATATATTTTTTTACATTATGCTATCTATGCAAGTTCTACCATTGTAACATATAATAAACAAATTGAGAATGTTTACCAACATAATCCCCTTTTGCATCCATTAGGCTCCATTTGGAAAGCTTTTTCATCCTATATTTCTATGTGTAGGCACACATAGAAAGGTTTATTGCTTTTCCTTTCTACTGATAACAATATAAGAATCAGTAGGAGGGAGTACATTGAGGATGCTAAAGGAAAGTAATCTGCTTTCTTGCATAGTTTAGAGAGGTTGGGGTCCAATTCATTTTACCGCTGCCACCAATCGATGACTGAGAACACCACAGCAACTTACTGATGGCGTTTTCTATTAGAATGCAAATAGTGTCCTCAGTTCTTATTTTTTGATTAGAGCTAAATTACTCCATTAAATCTCATCCAGTACTTTTCTTTGCTCTGTGGAAAAGCGCAGATGACAAGACCTTTTACTACTTTAATATCTAAACTTTCCTGACATACGGAGGATCTTCCTGACGTTTATTATTGTTCCCATAGCTCTCCCTCTTTTTCTTTCCACTGAATTTAATTCATAACATGATTGTACAAACATAAATCATCAGATCACTAGTGTTAAAAGGGTACTCCGGTGGAAAAAAAACATTTTCAAATCGTCTGGTGCCAGAAGGTTAAACATATTAGTAAATTAATAGAGGTGAAGAAAGGTGGAGCCAGCACTGCATAAATGTTCTTTATTGATTCCAAATTAAAATTCCCTGGCAGGCAAGAAGTCCAATACAAGGACAAAATTGCAAGTAGGCATAGTTTGTAATTCTAAAACTCCGACGCGTTTCAGGCCATAAGGCCCTTAGTCATGGCATACATGTGTATACTTCAGCACAATCTTTTATACTGACATAGTCCAGGTGTACACCCCGCACAAGGGGAGGGTACACCGGAACTGATCACCTAGGACAAGCAACTTTATTGTCCAATTTGCATAAAAACATATATGAAAAATATATAGAGAAACAATGCAAATACAAACAAGAAACTTAATATTGAATGTCTGTACCAAGAGGTTGACTGAATTTATACAGCAAAACTGAAATTCAATATATCAAATTGGAAAAGATTTAAAAAATATATTTTTAATATTTTTCAAGATATTTTACATTATTATTTTGTTTGTTACATTGATTTTATCTTAGTTTTTTTTAGGTTTACCTAATTTATTAGAGGTAACGTATATATATAACTTTTTTAATTTTTAATTGTTTTATTATTTATGAATACTGAAAATTGCAAAAAGAACCAACTTTCCACATGAATCTAAATAGTCAATAGTGGAGGATCAAATCAGTTCTATTGTTAAGACCATGGGGATAAATACTATTAGACAAATAAATCCACATAGCTTCTCTATTGTGTAAAAGTCAAATATTGTCACCCCCTCTCTTACTGGGTATCATTTTTCAAGAGCACAAAAAGTAAAACTAGAAACATCACCCTTATGAACCGAAAAAAAGTGTTTAGATACATTAGACATACCAACTCTGAGGGGACCACCAGAATGCCGAATATGCTCCTGTGAAGCATATGCCTTGATTTATATTGGTAGTACCAAATGTCCACCTGAAAAACGCATTCAGGAGCATATTCGGCATTCTGGTGGTCCCCTTAGTGGTGGTATGTCTAATGTATCTAAACACTTTTTATCGGTTCATAATGGTGAAGTTTCTAGTTTTACTTTTTGTGCTCTTGAAAAATTATACCCAGTAAGAGAGGGGGTGACAATATTCGACTTTTACACAATAGAGAAGCTATGTGGATTTATTTGTTTAATAGTATTTATCCCCATGGTCTTAAAGGGGTACTCCGCCCCTAGACATCTTATCCCCTATCCAAAGGATAGGGGATAAGATGTCAGATTGCTGCGGTCCCACTGCTGGGGAGCCCCGGGATCCCCGCTGCAGCATCCCGCTATCATTACAGCACAGAGTGAGTTCGCTCTGTGCATAATGACGGGCGATACAGGGGATGGAGCAGCGTGACGTGATAGCGCAGTGCCGCAGCGGGGGTCCCGGGGCTCCCCAGCAGCGGGACCGCGGCGATCTGACATCTTGTCCCCTATCCTTTGGATAGGGGATAAGATGTCTAGGGGCGGAGTACCCCTTTAACAATAGAACTGATTTGATCCTCCACTATTGACCATTTAGATTCACTTGGAAAGTTGGTTCTTTTTGCAATTTTCAGTATTGATAAATATTAAAAGAATTAAAAAATTAAGTAATATATACGTTACCTCTAATAAATTAGTTAAACCTAAAAAAACTAAGATAAAATCAATGTAACAAACAAAATAATAATGTAAAATATCTTGAAAAATATTAAAAAAATATTTTTTTAAATCTTTTCCAATTTGATATATTGAATTTCAGTTTTGCTGTATAAATTCAGTCAACCTCTTGGTACAGACATTCAGTATTAAGTTTCTTGTTTGTATTTGCATTGTTTCTCTATATATTTTTTATATATGTTTTTATGCACATTGGACAATAAAGTTGCTTGTCCTAGGTGATCAGTTCCGGTGTACCCTCCCCTTGTGGGCGGTGTACACCTGGACTATGTCAGTATAAAAGATTGTGCTGAAGTATACACATGTATGCCATGACTAAGGGCCTTATGGCCTGAAATGCGTCGGCATTTGAGAATTACAAACTATGCCTACTTGCAATTTTGTCCTTGTATTGCACTTCTTGCCTGCCATGGAATTTTAACTTGGAATCATTAAAGAACATTGTTACGCCTAGCGCTCCGGGTCCCCGCTCCTTCCCGGAGCGCTCACGGCGTCTTTCTTCCTGCAGCTCCCCGGTCAGCGCTGACCGGGAGCGCTGCTCTGCCATGCCCGTTGGGGATGCGATTCGCACAGCGGGACGCGCCCGCTCGCGAATCGCATCCCAGGTCACTTACCCGTTCCCGTCTCCTGCGGTCATGTGCTGGCGCGCGCGGCTCCGCTCTCTAGGGCGCGCGCGCGCCAGCTCCCTGAGACTTAAAGGGCCAGTGCACCAATGATTGGTGCCTGGCCCAATTAGCTTAATTGCTTCCCACCTGTTCCCTGGCTATATCTAGTCTCCTCCCTTGCACTCCCTTGCCGGATCTTGTTGCCTTAGTGCCAGTGAAAGCGTTCCTTGTGTGTTTAATAGTCTGTGTACCAGTACCTTTGCTATCTCCCCTGACTACGAACCTTGCCGCCTGCCCCCGACCTTCTGCTACGTCCGACCTTGCTACTGCCTACTCCTTTGTACCTCGCCTATCTTCAGCAGCCAGAGAGGTGAGCCGTTGCTAGTGGATACGACCTGGTCACTACCGCCGCAGCAAGACCATCCCGCTTTGCGGCGGGCTCTGGTGAAAACCTGTAGTGGCTTAGAACCGGTCCACTAGCGCGGTCCTCGCCATCCCTCTCTGGCACAGAGGATCCACTACCTGCCAGCCGGCATCGTGACAGTAGATCCGGCCATGGATCCCGCTGAAGTTCCTCTGCCAGCTGCCGCCGACCTCCCTACATTGGTCGCCCGACAAGAGCACCAGCTGTCGTACTTGACCACCATGACACAGCAACTCCAGTCGCAGCTACAGCAGCTCCAGTCACAGCTACAGCAAGTTCAGTCTCAGCTACAGCAGCAACAACCATCTCCTCCGCCAGCTCCTGCACCCCTTCCGCAGCGAGTGGCCACTCCTAGCCTCCGCCTGTCCTTGCCGGACAAATTTAATGGGGACTCTAAGTTTTGCCGTGGCTTCCTTTCGCAATGTTCTCTGCACTTGGAGATGATGTCGGACCAGTTTCCTACTGAAAGGTCTAAGGTGGCTTTCGTAGTCAGCCTTCTGTCTGGAAAAGCCCTGTCATGGGCCACACCGCTCTGGGACCGCAATGACCCCGTCACTGCCTCTGTTCACTCCTTCTTCTCGGAAATTCGAAGTGTCTTTGAGGAACCTGCCCGAGCCTCTTCTGCTGAGACTGCCCTGCTGAACCTGGTCCAGGGTAATTCCTCCGTTGGCGAGTACGCCATACAATTCCGTACTCTTGCTTCTGAACTGTCCTGGAATAATGAGGCTCTCTGCGCGACCTTTAAAAAAGGCCTATCCAGCAACATTAAAGATGTTCTGGCCGCACGAGAGACTCCTGCTAACCTGCACGAACTCATTCATCTTGCCACTCGCATTGACATGCGTTTTTCTGAGAGGCATCAAGAGCTCCGCCAGGAAAAAGACTTAGATCTCTGGACACCTCTCCCACAGTCTCCACTGCAATCTGCGCCTAGGCCCCCCGCCGAGGAGGCCATGCAAGTGGATCGGTCTCGCCTGACCCTGGAAGAGAGGAATCGCCGTAAGGAAGAGAATCTTTGTCTGTACTGTGCCAGTACTGAACATTTTTTGGTGGATTGCCCAATCCGTCCTCCACGTCTGGGAAACGCACGCTCGCACTCTGCTCTCGTGGGTGTGGCGTCTCTTGATGCCAAGTCGGCTTCTCCACGTCTCACGGTACCTGTTCGGATTTCCACTTCAGCCAGCTCTCCCCTCTCAGCCGTGGCCTGCCTGGACTCTGGAGCTTCTGGGAATTTTATTCGGGAGTCCTTTGTGAATAAATTCCGTATTCCGGTGACCCGTCTTGTCAAGCCACTCCACATTTCCGCGGTCAACGGAGCCAGGTTGGACTGTACCATACGTTTCCGCACGGAGCCCCTTCTTATGAGCATCGGATCTCATCACGAGAGGATTGAACTTTTGGTCCTCCCCAATTGCACCTCGGAAATTCTCCTTGGACTTCCCTGGCTTCAACACCATTCCCCAACCCTGGATTGGTCCACTGGGGAGATCAAGAGTTGGGGTCCCTCTTGTTCCAAGGACTGCCTTCTACCGGTTCCCAGTACTCCCTGCCGTGACCCTGTGGTTCCTCCTCTATCCGGTCCCCCTAAGGTCATTAAGGACTCTGCCTGCCACAGGAAATGCCCCTCCCCCCCTCCCAGTTCCATCAGGCAAGCTTCTGTGTCCCCTCATGGCCCTCGTCCTGGTGTCACACTGCCCCGTGCCAGGTCTCGCCCTCTGCCCTCTCTCCCCATTCCTACTCCTGCGGTTCTGCCTGCCGTTGAGGAGTCCCTCCATCCTTTCCCGGTGTCCTCATCCCAGGGGAGGCAGTTACCCGATAAAGAGAAGGGGAGACCTAAGGGGGGGGTACTGTTACGCCTAGCGCTCCGGGTCCCCGCTCCTTCCCGGAGCGCTCACGGCGTCTTTCTTCCTGCAGCTCCCCGGTCAGCGCTGACCGGGAGCGCTGCTCTGCCATGCCCGTTGGGGATGCGATTCGCACAGCGGGACGCGCCCGCTCGCGAATCGCATCCCAGGTCACTTACCCGTTCCCGTCTCCTGCGGTCATGTGCTGGCGCGCGCGGCTCCGCTCTCTAGGGCGCGCGCGCGCCAGCTCCCTGAGACTTAAAGGGCCAGTGCACCAATGATTGGTGCCTGGCCCAATTAGCTTAATTGCTTCCCACCTGTTCCCTGGCTATATCTAGTCTCCTCCCTTGCACTCCCTTGCCGGATCTTGTTGCCTTAGTGCCAGTGAAAGCGTTCCTTGTGTGTTTAATAGTCTGTGTACCAGTACCTTTGCTATCTCCCCTGACTACGAACCTTGCCGCCTGCCCCCGACCTTCTGCTACGTCCGACCTTGCTACTGCCTACTCCTTTGTACCTCGCCTATCTTCAGCAGCCAGAGAGGTGAGCCGTTGCTAGTGGATACGACCTGGTCACTACCGCCGCAGCAAGACCATCCCGCTTTGCGGCGGGCTCTGGTGAAAACCTGTAGTGGCTTAGAACCGGTCCACTAGCGCGGTCCTCGCCATCCCTCTCTGGCACAGAGGATCCACTACCTGCCAGCCGGCATCGTGACAAACATTTTATGCAGTGCTGGCTCCACCTTTCTTCACCTCTATTGCTTTAAAGAGGCTGGCCGTGCACGTGTGGGATCAGGTGAGCTGAAATCTACCTTTCTATTACCTATATTAGTAAATTACTTTAATATAAAAATCTTAAAGGGGATCTCCGGTGCTTAGACATCTTATCCCCTATCAAAAGGATAGTGGATAAGATGCCTGATCGCGGGAGTCCCGCCGCTGGGGATCCCCGGGATTTTGCATGCGGCACCCCATTTGTAATCAGTCCCGGAGCGTGTTCGCTCCGGGTCTGATTACCGACGACCACAAGGCCGGCGGCGTGTGACGTCATGCCTCCGCCCCCGTGTGACATCACGCTCTGCCCCTCAATGCAAGCCAACGGGAGGGGTGTATAACACGCACTGGCATATAACACGTACCCTCATTTTCACAGGAAATTTGGAGGGGAAAAATTAAATGGAAAATAAATGACTTGGAAGCTCTGAACTATATGCCTCATCATCCCCCCAACTTTGATTCCCTTGATCCTCAGTTTGCCCCCCCCTTCCTCCCCCTTTTATCAGCCCCTGTGCCAAATACCCCCCCCCGCCTCCTTTCCCGTGTTTTCCCCTGCTCATCATTCCCCCCTCTGCTCATCATCCCCCCTGCTCATCATTCCACCCCCCTGCTCATCATTCCACCCCCTGCTCATCATTCCCCCCTGCTCATCATTACCCCCCCTGCTCATCATTCCCCCCTGCTCATCATTACCCCCCTGCTCATCATTACCCCCCTGCTCACCATTACCCCCCTGCTCATCATTACCCCCCCTGTTCATCATTACCCCCCCCCCCGCTCATCATTACTCCCCCTGCTCATCATTACACCCCCTGCTCATCATTACCCCCCCTGCTCATCATTACCCCCCTGCTCCTCATTCCCCCCCTGCTTGTCATTACCCCCCTGCTCATCATTACCCCCCTCTGCCTCATCATCCTCCCCCACTCATAATCCTCCCCCCTCCTCCTCCTTCTATTTTTCATATTTCCTTACCTGGCCGCGCTCGGCAAACTCAGGTAATGCGTCAGGTCTTGTGGGCTATGACGAGTGACGTCTCCTGCGGCTCCTCTGCATGGCATCAGGGACGTCACTCCTCATTTCCTGCAGCGCTGGGGTGTAATGAAGAAAGCTGCCCTGTAGCTGCCGCGGCTGCAGGAAATGATGAGTGACGTCCCTGATGCCGAGCAGAGGAGCCGCAGGAGACTTCACTCGTCACATCCCACAAGACCCGACGCATTACCTGAGCCTGGTGAGCGCGGCCAGGTATGGAAATATGAAAAATAGAAAAAGCAGAGGGAGTCCGGGCCCACAGGAGCCGCCACTGGTCACTGTTTTAAAGTGGCCGCGGCCGGGCTACGTACTGATCTTTAACAAGCAGCTGTGCCCCCCCGATCTGCTACTCAGCAGCCCGCAGGGATGTCCTGAATGTGACAGGGCCCCCTGCGGGCACAGGGCCCGGAGCAGGTGCTCCATGAGCGCCAATGATGATCCGGCCCTGCCCTCCACGCCCCCACCCCATACAGTTCTATGGGAGAGTCAGAGAGGCATCACATTAACTGCTATCCGACAGCGCAAAATGCTTAAGCTGCTGTCGGATAGCAGTTTAAGCATCCCGGACAGGTTCACTTACATATCCCCGCTGCTCTGGGTCCACTTCGCGATCCTCCGGCGTCTTCTGTATCATCTCCAGGGTCCGAGCCTCACTTTCCAGAGTCGTTATGACGTCAGTGCGCACGCTGTGCCGGCGCAGCAACGTAATAACGTCACCAGAAAGCGAGGCCCAGACCCTGCAGAAGATGTGGAAGAAGCCGGAGGATCCCGAAGAAGACACCGAAGCAGCGGAACAGCATCAGGAGCCCCTGGGACAGCATTGGGAGCGGTGAGGACGCGGTAAGGAGTGGCGGGGACAGGTGAGTGTAACTTCCTATACTTTACATTGCACGGATCCCTCAACATACGATGGATTCGACAAACGATGGGTCATTTGGAACGAATTAACATCGTATGTTGAGGGATCCGTGCACTGTACAACTTCTTCTGTAGTATACAGCAGCTGATAAGTGCTGGAAGGAGTAAGATTTTTAGGTAATTTACTAATCAGTAACATTTTCTGGCACCAGTTGATTTGAGAAAAAAAAAAGTTTTTTCCACTGGAGTACCTAATCTCTTAAGGACCAAGGACGTACCGGTACGTCCTTGGTCCTGCTCCCAAGATATAACGTGGGGTTACACGGTAACCCCGCATCATATCACGGCGGGCCCGGCGTCATAGTGAAGCCGGGACCCGCAGCCAATAGCGCTCAGAGCTGAGCCACGCAGCTAAAAGTGAAAGTAAAAACTGCCGCTTAGCTCAGTGGGCTGTTCGGGATAGCCGCGGCGAAATCGCAGCATCCCGAACAGCTTGCAGGACAGCCAGAGGGTCCCTACCTGCCTCCTCGCTGTCCGATCGCCGAATGACTGCTCAGTGCCTGAGATCCAGGCATGAGCAGTCAAGCGGCAGAATCATCGATCACTGGTTTCCTATGAGAAAACAGTGATCAATGATAAAGATCATTGTGTGCAGTGTTATAGGTCGCTATGGGAGCTATAACACTGCAAAAAAAAGTGGAAAAAAAAGTGAATAAAGATCATTTAACCCCTCCCCTATTAAAAGTTTGAATCACCCCACTTTTCCCATAAAAAAAAAAAACAGTTTAAATAAAAATAAACATATATGGTATCACCGCGTGTGGAAATGTCCGAATTATAAAAATATATTGTTAATTAAACCGCTAGGTTAATGGCGTACGCACAAAAAAATTCCAAAGTCCAAAATAGTGAATTTTTGGTCACTTTTTATATAATTTTAAAATGAATAAAAAGTGATCAATAAGTCCTATCAATGCAAAAATGGTACCGTTAAAAACTTAAGATCACGGCGCACAAAATTAGCCCTCATACTACCCCATACGTGGAAAAATGAAAAATTTATAGGGGTCAGAAGATGACAATTTTAAACGTATTAATTTTCCTGCATGTAGTTATGATTTTTTCCAGAAGAAAATGTACTACGTAGAAACGGAAGCCCCCAAAAGTTACAAAACAGCGGGTTTTTTTTCAATTTTGTTGCACAATGATTTTTTTTTCCGTTTCACCGTAGATGTTTGGGCAAAATGACTGACATCATTACAAAGTAGAATTGGTGGTGCAAAAAATAAGCAATCATATGGATTTTTAGGTGCAAAATGGAAAGAGGTATGATTTTTTAAAGGCAAGGAGCAAAAAACGAAAATGCAAAAATGGAAAAAAACCCCGGTCCTTAAGGGGCTAAGTACGATACACCCCACCCCACACCTCAGTGCTCCTTTCTTTTATTGTTTTATTTTATTACATATTTCTTACCATAATGCCCTCTAGTGCCTGTGTCTGTTTATTTTTCATTACTTAGGCTACAGTTTCTTTTTCATGTAATGTTAAATTATGTTTTCTTGAACAAATGTCCCTTTCTTAAATACATTTTCTATATTACCAACATCTGTGACTTAAAGTATACCTGTGATGTCACAGAAAATGATAATGCTTATATATGTTACTCACTGTGTCATACAAATACTTTACATGTCTTTTTTTACGTGTCTAGCTTCTCTATTTGTCTCACAAGTCCCTCTGTTCTGCTGCTCACTCATTTTGGCAACCACTGCTCAGAAAGGGGTGTGTCCGAGGCAAGCAATGAACCCACCCCCTCACTCACAATTCATTCACTTCTTCTCTGAGTCTGCTGTGCTGGGTCTTTTCATTCAATCACTGCAGGCTGCTCTGTATCCATCTCCTCTCTGTTTTTAGACTGGAGTCTGATAGACAGGAAAGGAGTGAGCACAGAGGAACGTTAGTCCCGCCCTCACTTCCAAGACTTTGTCCCAGCCTGTGCTTCAGATGGGACAAAGATGACGCTGCAGTCGAACAGGATTATATTCTGGAAGGTATAGGGTCCTCTAGTGGTCCTTATTATAAATCATGATTTCTATAAAAAGGCGAGTCATTTTTTAGGCAGTATATTCGAAAGGTTAATGTTTTGCCAAAATGTTCATTGTAAGTTGTTGATTCTTACAGTGCTCATTTCAAGAAACAATCTTTTTTTTGCCCATATCATGCCATCACAATTCCTACAGTGCCAAAGGTGCATCTATATGTTTCATTATAGTAGATTGGTCATGTGATCACCAGTCTGACTCTCCAAACTTTCTAGTGCTTGGAGAGTACCTGTCATAAAAAAAAAGTTTTAATATGTTGCACATTAAGCCTTTCCTAACAAGTTCCTTAATATATTTTATTTAAAAAAAAATTATATTTATATGTTTAATGTCATTTTGTAAAAACCCATCACTAGGGGGTCTCCCTACATAAGCCAGCCACTAGTCTCTGATTGAGTCCGAAATCCCAGACTGCAGCAACAGCTCCAGACATGGCCGGCCGGCTGGAGACAGCACTGAGTCCGCAGCAGCATCGGACATGGCCGGCCTGCTGCTACAGGTGACAGATCGGTTTCACTTTCTCCCGACTGCTGCTCCTCGGTGAAACGTGAAGTGAGGGCGGAAGCAGTCCCCCAGCAGGCTTCAGTGACGTAGCGCCTGCTGGGGCATGCCCATATCCTTCTGTCGGCAGCTAACACTATGTGAACAAGAAGAAAGGTAAGATACAGAGCTTTTTAAAGCTCTTAAAAATGTTTTAAGGGCATTAGGTGTAGTTAGGGGACATATATTTAGTGACAGGTACTTTTTAATGTGTCAGAGCAGGATGTCAGTTCTTGGTTTTAACTTCCTGTGAACTACCTACCAGATCCCCTCTCAGCAACTCACAGATTTCTCCTCTTCCTTTCCAGCTCCATCTTCCATCTTTGTGGGATCAGCATATATAGTAGTTAGACAACAATCCTGAGGCTGTGTTAAGTCTAATGAGCTCACCTGGATAAGCTCGGGCACCGTCAGCCTAATGAGTGGACCAGGTGCAGTGATCAAACTCCACACCCAGTCTCTCAGAAGAGCCAGAGGATCCATGAGAAATGTAGGCATCCTATACAAGTGATTTTAGTGATCAATTTACATCAAACATGGAACATAACTCATGCCTGCCACATCAGCTGAAACAGGTAAACACAAGGCATACACATGAACCTCTGCTTTATTCTCTAATAATAGCATAACCCGAACTATATAAGAAAAAAAAAACGCTTCTTTAACAATACCTGAGAAACAATAAAAGCAAGTTGGCTAACATCAAACTCAAGACATGTTCTTTTTTCATATTTGGAAGACTGACACAAAACATTGCAACAAAAACGTTGTGCAAAACTATCAAGTGTGGTGGGTGGTTTAGCAATTTTCCCATGCAGAACCCAGGGGTAAAAATTACTACCAACAGGCAGGGAGTGAGACCACCTAAAACCACCCAGATAACATATAGGTTCTCCCAGTCCCATTAATTAAACCCTTACTACTACCTGACCATACAGAATGAGCATCAAACAAATAATGCATCCCCTATTTTATTTTTTGTTCTCATGACATTGGTTTGCTATGACATCTCCTGCTATCTTACATTACAGTGACATTTATGTATATCCCCTATGATATTTCAATATTGAAATGTGCCAGACAATATACACTTACTTTGTACACTACATCGTGTTAGGAACAAAAGGTGAATGTTTTTTTGTTGGGCTACTTTGTATCAGAAAAACAGTTTTGTTACCAGCCCTTGTATGTATTGTATTATATTTTTATTGAGGGAAACATATGACACCAATAAACAGACTATTCTGCAGTCCAGATAAACAGCTGAAAAGGCAGATGTTAATGCATGAATGGATGGTTAGGCACAATGGCTGATATTGCCATTCTGTAAAGTTCAAAGAGGCGATTACGGACCTCACCAGATGATGTTCTCTAGCTGTGTCTATGCATGAGTATTTGTGTAGGTCAGTTGCTACGTACATATGTGCTAATCGGCTCCTTTTACCATCATCTAATTCTCTCATTCGGACAGCCCCAATATCTTTTAATGTTCAAAGCTTCCCACCTCTGTTGTTCTTTTATCAAGGTTACCATGCTGGAGACACTGAGACAACCATACAAATGTCACCAAATGGACTGTTCGCAAATAAAGTGTAAAATAATCATCATCATACAGATATACAAGCACAGAGTCCATTGGAACTACATGTATCATACCATAACAATTATGTTTAGCAACATTAGAGAGAGTCATAATCAGTGGGAAAGTAATCACTGAAGATGTATCTATTTATTTATCTGTCCTGTTTCAGATTTTCTAGGCTACAGGTTTATAGATTTCAGTTTGACAAGATAACTAGTTAAATTGTAACTGACATTGAAACAACTTTGCATGAATCAATAGTACACTGAATATAAGAGACCCTGTAATATATCCTATCAGAAAAAATGTGCTTTCTTTTGCCACTTCCCTCCATCAGTAAAATAAATTTATCTTCAGCAGAGTTAAGACAGGTTTTCAGCTGCATTGATATTTTATTACAGGTTACACTGCCCATAGAAGTCTATGGAGAGGGGAGGAGTAGGGGTGGTGAGTATGGAAGAGAGGAAGTGCAGCTAGGAACACAGGTACAGGCTCTGCAGGCTTACTGTCTCACAGAAAGTACTATATCACCAGTTTAGTACTATATGCTTCTGAAACATCTGAGATTTTGTTACAGAGAGGCAGGAAAGCATGATTCCTTGTATTCTGTATAGGAGCCCTCATAGAGGCTAGTCTTCATCCTCTCTGGAGCTGACCTCAAGGAAAGCAGACACAAAGATGGAGCCTGCAGAGGGGGTAACCAAGGGGGAAATGGAATATACTAGTCATATAATGGCCAGAAATAATGCTTTTCCTGATGTACACACACATTAGCTAATCCTGAAAAGTACCTGAAATTACAGTTACACTGTAAAAGAAATCTGCACATTTCAGTCTGTATTGAGCCTGTATATAGTCCAGTCAGGTTCATACAGGCAATACATTGATCAGCAATAACATTATAACCTCTGAGTGCTCTTCTGAGTGTTGCTGTGTAAGAGGGGGCGTGAAAGAGGAGTTACAAAAACTGTGATTATCTGTTGTGCGGAGTGAATTTGTGGAGTGGGTGCGACTGCCTATAGTCCACATTCATATTTTGGGTAAGTCTTTCTCTTTTGCACATAGTGGGATAACTGTTAGAGTTTAAACACCCTTTTTCATTTTTTTTTTCTCTGTTCCACCTCTAGGGGGAGGAGGAGTAGATTGGGCACAGGTGTATAAATCTTAGCTTGGGACTCTTATTGAGAGCTTGCTCTTCTGAGTGTTGCTGTAAAAGAGGGGGCGTGAAAGAGGAGTTACAAAAACAGGAGTTTGAAAGCAGGAGGTTGAGATCGCTGTGAGTGTTAATTTCTGAACCCAAAAGGTCTACAAAAAAATTTTAAGTGTAATTTTGACTGTCTGTTTTTTCCTATACATTTGTGAAATCCCCATAACTAGATGGCCTCCATGTTGGAAAATGCAGTCCAATGTACATCCTGTTCAATGTATGCAATCCTTGAACAACAGTTTGAGGGTGCATATTGTTGTGCGAGATGTGTGCTAGTTGTCCGTTTGGAAGCCCAGATCCTGCATCTAGAGGGGCGACTGGCAACAATGAGAAGCATTAACAACATGGAGAGGAGTCTCGTGCTCACTGAGCAGGCACTCTCGGGAATAGAGGTGGGGGAGGACAGTGGGACGGAGTTGCAGGACAGTCAGGCAGTTAGCTGGGTTACAGTTAGAAAGAAGGGTAGGGGAAAAAATGTCAGGGAGGCTAGTCCTGAACTGGCACACCCCAACAAGTTTTCCCGCTTGGCAGATGAGGGGGATGCCATTACAGAGCTAGCAGAATTGCAGCAGGATACCGCCTCTGACCGCCAGGGGGGTGTCTGCTCCAGTAAGGAGGGAGGGAGGAGTACAGGGCAGGCCAGACAGGTACTAGTGGTGGGGGACTCAATTATTAGGGGGACAGACAGGGCAATCTGTCACAAAGACCGGGATCACCGAACAGTGTGTTGTCTGCCTGGCGCACAAGTTCGGCACATCACGGATCCGGTTGACAGGTTGCTGGGCGGGGCTGGAGAGGACCCAGCAGTCATGGTACATATTGGCACCAATGACAAAGTAAGAGGTAGGTGGAGTGTCCTTAAAAATGATTTCAGGGACTTAGGCCGCAAGCTTAATGCAAGGACCTCCAAGGTAGTATTTTCTGAAATACTACCAGTACCACAGCCGCACCAGAGAGGCAGCGGGAGATCAGGGAGGTAAACAAGTGGCTCAGAAGCTGGTGTAGGAAGGAAGGGTTTGGGTTCATGGAGAACTGGGCTGACTTCGCTGTCGGTTACCGACTCTACCGTAGGGACGGGCTGCACCTCAATGGGGAGGGTGCAGCTTTGCTTGGGGAGAAGATGGCTAGAAGGGTGGAGGAGTGTTTAAACTAGGGACTTGGGGGGAGGGAACCTACAGCAAAGAGGGAGAAGATAGTGTAGATAGAGAGGTGGGAATTATAAATGTACCTGGGGGTGGAGCGGAGGGAGGGGTTAGAATAGTTAATAGGAATAGGCTTCATAGGAAAATAAAACTTACACCCTTGAATCCCATTAACCCCAATAACATAAAGGATGGAAATGTAAAGTGTATGTTCACAAATGCCAGAAGCCTAGCAAAAAAAATGGGGGAGCTTGAGGCCTTGATACTGGAGGAACATATTGATATAGTTGGGGTCACTGAGACATGGCTGGACTCCTCGCATGACTGGGCTGTCAATCTGCAGGGGTTTACATTGTTTCGCAAGGATAGAATGAACAGAAAAGGTGGTGGAGTCTGTCTGTATGTAAGAAGTGGTATGAAAGTCAGTGTGAACGATGCCATAGTGTGTGATGATTCTGAGGAGGTGGAATCACTGTGGGTAGAATTACAAAAGGAGGGAAATACTGAAAAAATAACATTTGGGGTAATCTACAGACCCCCTAATATCACTGTAGAGAAGTTCGGCTTCATAAACAAATAGAGAGGGCCGCCCGGGCAGGTACAGTGGTAATAATGGGAGATTTTAACTATCCAGATATAGATTGGGGTCCGGGGTTGGCTAAAACTACAAAGGGGCGTCAATTCCTAAATTTATTGCAGGATAATTTTATGGGCCAGTTTGTGGAGGACCCAACAAGAAGTGATGCCTTGTTGGATCTGATCATTTCCAACAACGCAGAGCTGGTTGGTAATGTAACTGTGCGGGAAAACCTTGGTAATAGCGACCACAATATAGTTACTTTTGACTTAAAATGTAGAAAACAAAGACAGGCGGGGAAGGCAAAAACATATAACTTTAAAAAAGCAAACTTCCCTGGGCTGAGAGCTGCACTACAGGACATAGACTGGGGGGAGGTGTTGTCAAATACTGATACAGAAGGTAAATGGGACATCTTTAAATCAACTCTAAATAACTATACAGCTAAATATATACCAAAGGGGAACAAGTATAAACGGTTAAAACTAAATCCTACATGGCTGACAAATGATGTTAAAAGAGCAATAAACAACAAAAAAATAGCCTTCAAAAAATACAAATCTGTTATCAGCGATAACATTTAAACAGTACAAAGAGCTTAATAAAATCTGTAAAAATGTAATAAAAACAGCAAAAATTCAAAACAAGAGACAGGTGGCCAAAGAAAGCAAAACTAATCCTAAATATTTTTTTAGATATATAAATGCAAAAAAACCAAGGACAGAGCATGTAGGACCCCTTAATAATGATAATGGGGAGGTTGTCACAGGCGATCAAGAGAAAGCCGAGCTACTAAATGGGTTCTTTAGTTCTGTATACACTATGGAAAAAGGAGCTGACATTGGCCAGGTCAGTGCTGGTAACACATCATGTAATGTACTGAACTGGCTTAATGTAGAGATGGTACAAGGTAAGTTAAGTGATATAAATGTAAGCAAATCTCCAGGGCCAGATGGATTGCACCCAAGAGTTCTTAGAGAGGTAAGTTCAGTAATATCTGTACCCCTGTTCATGATATTTAGAGATTCTCCGGTGTCTGGTATTGTGCCAAGGGACTGGCGCAAGGCGAATGTGGTGCCAATCTTCAAAAAGGGCTCTAGGTCTTCCCCAGGAAACTATAGACCGGTAAGTTTAACATACATTGTGGGTAAATTGTTTGAAGGACTTATAAGGGATTACATACAGGAATACATAGGGGATAATTGTATTATAAGTGATAGACAGCATGGGTTTACTAAGGATAGAAGTTGTCAAACCAATCTAATTTGCTTTTATGAAGAGGTGAGTAGAAGCCTTGACAGAGGAATGGCTGTGGATATAGTGTTTCTGGATTTTGCTAAAGCATTTGATACTGTCCCTCATAGACGTCTGACAGGTAAGTTAAGGTCTTTGGGTTTGGAAACTTTAGTTTGTAACTGGATTGAACACTGGCTCATGGATCGTACCCAGAGAGTGGTGGTCAATGATTCGTACTCTGATTGGTCCCCGGTTATTAGTGATGTACCCCAAGGTTCAGTACTGGGCCCGCTGTTGTTTAATTTATTTATCAATGATATAGAGGATGGCATTAACAGCTCTTTTTCTATCTTTGCAGATGACACCAAGCTTTGTAGCACGGTACAGTCTATAGAGGATGTGCATAAGTTACAGGATGACTTGGATAGACTAAGTGTCTGGGCATCCACTCGGCAAATGAGGTTCAATGTGGAGAAATGTAAAGTTATGCATCTGGGTACTAATAACCTGCATGCATCGTATGTTTTAGGGGGGATTAAACTGTCAGAGTCACTGGTAGAGAAGGATCTGGGTGTACTTGTAGATCACAGACTACAGAATAGCATGCAATGTCAGGCTGCTGCTTCCAAAGGCGGCAGGATATTGTCATGTATCAAAAGAGGCATGGACTCAAGGGACAGGGACATAATACTCCCCCTTTATAAAGCGTTGGTACGGCCTCACCTGGAATATGCTGTTCAGTTTTGGGCGCCTGTCCATAAAAGGGACACTGCGGAGTTGGAAAGGGTGCAGAGACGCGCGACTAAACTAATATGGGGCATGGATCATCTTAGCTATGAGGAGCGATTAAAGGAGTTACAATTGTTTAGTCTTGAGACGTTTAAGGGGGATATGATAAACGTATATAAGTATATTAATGGCCCATACAAAAATATGGAGAAAAACTGTTCCAGATTAAACCCCCCCCCCCCCAAAGGACGAGGGGGCACTCCCTCCGTCTGGAGAAGAAAAAGTTTAGTCTCAAGGGGCGACACGCCTTCTTTACCGTGAGGACTGTGAATTTATGGAACGGTCTACCTCAGGAACTAGTCACAGCAGGAACAATTAACAGCTTTAAAACAGGATTAGATAAATTCCTGGAACAAAATAACATTAATGCTTATGAAGAAATATAAAATCCCATCCCTTCCCCAATATCGCGCCACACCCCTACCCCTTAATTCCTTGGTTGAACTTGATGGACATATGTCTTTTTTCGACCGTACTAACTATGTAACTATGTAACCTGATCAGTCTAATGTGTAGTGCATACTGTGTAGGTTCCTCTTGTGCAACCAAAAAAGCTCGATATCTTGCACCAAGATGATAGCAGTTGATCTTTCAAGTTCTGTAAGTTTGAGATTGTTTTTTATGGATCAGACTTTAAATTTACTAACAATCCTGGAACACCCTGGGTGACAAAAGTAAATATTCTAAGCCCCAGAGGTGTAGGGTGGGACAGAATTTTAACTGGGTGTGGCTTTGTAAGGGAGGAGCCAAAAGGGGAGGGACCCAAAGAGGAGGGGCAAGGGGGCCATTCAATCTTACATAACACTACAAAGTTTAGTGTCAGGCTCCTCATTACAGGTACCGCCAGGAAGCCATGATTTCCCGGAGACAGCGATTCAGGCAGGACTGCGGAAGGCATGCTGAGTGAGTGGGAGGTTAGGACGGGGGGCTTCTGTACCCTGTATTATACTCCAGAGCTGTATTCAGTATTGTGGTGGTGAAGTCCCTGTGTATATACATTACATATGTACATTGTGTATATATATATATATATATATATATATATATATATATATATATTTAGGTTCCATACATAAAACTAACCACAATGTCACAATTCACAGTTAAAGTTATTTTGCACAGTTTGAATCAAGAGGGATAAAAAAAAAAAAAAAAAGCATAATAACTTCCAGAGAAATACAATGAGTTGTAAGCAAATTCAATTCTCAGGAGATTTTCATGCAAATAGGACAAGATACCAGTGGGGTTTAAAAAAATGTGTCAGGCTTCTGAAATATTCTACCAAAAGCTCTCAATTGCAAGTGGTGTGACAACTGCTTTAGAGGCTGTAGCACTACAAAGCTCTGTTGACTTTTAAACACCATGTACAGCCTGTCCACCTTTAAACACCATGTGGTTCAAAATTACAACAGAAAATTTCCTAATATATCCTTAAATGTGCCAATGTTCATTGATATCTTCAATTAATATTATTATTATTATTTTCATTTAAATGGGTACTGTCCGATCCAAAAACATTTTATTTGTCACTGATCAAAATTTAAGACCTTTTGTAATATGGTTGGTTGAAAAATTTGGAATATTTACTAAAGAAAATGGCTCCTAAAAATCCCACCACTAGGGGCCCCCTGTACCTACTGAGACGCTAACCAGTCCTGCAGCAGCATCAGGCTTGTCCATGAGTCATGGACAGTAGATGATTCATGGACATGGCTGCATGAGTGGACCAACCAATCACCTTCCTTCACCACAAGGAGGGACACATCCCCTTACCCTGAGAGGATTTCTAACACTGTAAGCTAATGAAAAGAGGTATTTTTTATAATAAATATAGGTAAAAAGGACATAAGAATTAGATGCACATTGTCAGGATTAGATACTGAGTAACATATTTTATTGTGCGATCTGACAGATACGCTCTAATTGCTCTATGTCACGCCAAGCATTATTCATTTGTGTAATAAATATTGCTATTTTATGTGATCTGTTCAGTGCATACATGGGTTATCTTGCTAATAAAAGGCCTATATCAGCACAAGAGGGGCTATTTCAATTGTGGTAGATGGCAGAAGGCTAACAGCATGACTATCTTTGGGAAAGCTGTGACATGCCCATGCCAGGTGTAAAACCCTCCAAAAGGTGTCAGATGAGTTGCTTAGAAGTCTGGACTCCAGGCAACCAGATGTTTATCTGCCATATGTTGTGGCCCACAGCAGTAAGGAAACCATTGCTTATGAGCATATTAGCAAAAAATAAAAAAAATAACCCAAAAGGTTAATAACCATGCATATTTTTACATATTCAGAACAGAGAAAGCATACCCTACAGAAAGAGTGAGAAAATGGCTAGACTACCATAATCCATTCAGGAGGAACTGTAAAGTCCTTCATACTAAGTCATAAGTAAGGGGTGTGACGTATCTATTTCCTACATTGTGAGAAGGATATAGGGGGGGGGGGCATTTATCATTGTCTTTAGAGCTGTTTTTGTGTGTAGATTTGTCTCTATTTAGGCGCAGCGCTTCACCTAAGGCTATTTTTTGCATCTTTTCAATTTACACTTTTTTTTTTTAAGAATATACAAACCAGCTGTTAAGGGTTAGTCTTGTGCAGTGGTAATGAATTTATCAACTCTGACTTTCATAAAAAAGTCGCAAAACCCACCAAAAAGTTGCAATTCTAGACCAGCCCAGACCTACATAGCTTTTTGGTGTATGTGAAGAGTGACATTTCAGAAAATGTGTATCCTCCACAAAATGTATTAAATGCCCTGCGACGATTCAATAAATTTGGTGGAGTCACGCAAAAAAAAAAGCAAGAAAAAAAAGAATAAAATCTAATGAACTAAATGACACACATCTTAGTAAATGCCCCCTATAAATATTATTTCTGTGACAAGTACCAGAATGAAGATATGCTCAATATCTGTTATTTGTGTCTAACACTCCAGTGGGAGGCCACGTATTATTCTATAAGCACGTGTTTCCTCCACCTCTACCATCCATGGGCCAGCTTGGAAAATGGAGATGAACTCCAAGGGTATAAATCCAGTGAGTGGCAAATGGCTCGTGTGCGTCAAAATCAAATTTTCAGTGGGTAACTGTCTTGATCGCCAGCACCCTCTGACCAGGAAATTCCAATGATTACTGTCTAAGTGAGTAGTTAGGTTTTATTTTATCTGATGGGTGTAAATAATCTGTTTTGTTATCTGTTATTTTTCTGTATTTATTTTTACTATTATTTGTTCATAATAAAAAAATGATAGTGACAAATTCAGGCAGGAAGCGAAGGTCAGCAGAAATCAGACACAGACCAGGCACCATGATATTGGAGACTGTGGTGAAGCGGGGGAGGTAAGTATAGGCTATTTTACAGTATGTTATCACACAGCCTGGACACATTTATTGAAAAAAAACGTTTTGCTGGATAACCCCCTTTAAGAGGCTGATACATATGTTCATAATATACATAGAAAAAAACAGCGACATACACACGCTTGCACCCACACACACACACTACTAATAGACACAATTATAAACAAGTGTAGCACATGTATGCACTTACCAAACTCATAAAATATACCAGTGGTCTCCAAATTGTGGACATCCAGCTGTTGCAAAACTACAACTTCCAGCATGCCCGGAGTATGCTGGTAGTTATAGTTTTGCAACAGCTGGAAGTCCACAGTTTGGAGACCACTACAATACACTAACCTCGGTGTTTCGTGCAGCCAGTCTCCTCCCTGTTCCACAGTTTCATGTTGCGGACATAGACAGGACAGATGTACCAGGGTCAAGGTGTCACCCCGCACCCCCTAGCAACGCCACTGGTGGGTGGTGATAAAGAGGGATTTTTTTAAATCATTATTTCCAGTCTACTGTAGTTATTTTAGAAATTACCATATATCAACATTTCACTACTTTACTTAGAGGAGAACTAAATGTATGATATTTGACAAAGGTTGATAAACAATTGTGCTAGATAGCAGGCAACACCAGTGGCAGCTTATGAGTTTACCAGATATGTACAAGTATAAACAGTATGCAGTAAGCTCCTAAGCTCCCCCTAGTGATGGATGCAGGTGGAACTCTAACTGCTGTAGAGTTATAAAGAAATTTGGCAATTAATTTTTGCACAATTGTCACACATTTAATGAACTGACAGCCTAATTCAATGTACCTTCACCTTTACCACCTTCCAAGTAGACATGAACATTGCTCTATGCATTGACTCTTCGGTCAAATAGTATGAACGGACTTGTATATCAGTGGTATTATAATGCCAAAACAAGCGACAAGATTTACTCATTCTTGATTCAAGACTTAAGGTCAAAGCAATTGAGGAAATTGCCTCAGGCTCCTAGTTGCTAAAGACAGCAATTACCAATAAATTTTAATGTGTTGACTTTTAAATGAAGCTGTGAGTGATGTTTTGTTTCAAGAGAAAAATAGAAAATTGTATGTTTTTTTTTTTTGTTCTTTTTTTGTGGATAGAGATTTTTTTCAAACAGTTGAATTACAAATGGAAAATAAATACAGCGGCCATTTTGATAAGCACAGTTTTCTTTTTCTCCTAGGTCCTGCATGTGATGGATTTTACCTTATGTTTTTCCCCTTATTGCTTCCATGTTACACCACTTACTTATATTTTTAATTATTTTACATATTTTGTTCTAATTCCTCCTTTACTGTTCACAGTTGTCTATGGGTTATTATAAGGAAGGTGATAGAGGAATTGTACACAAACCTTGAAGCCATGAGTCATGGTGGAGGGACTACTGTTGTGTCTGCCATCTGTAGATTCATTGTCTATATTGTAGTGTCCCAGCACCAAAGACCGTCCTGTGGGCTAAAGATTTCCTCTGGCATCCCTGCCATCTATCTGTTTGGCCCACTGCTCAATTGTCTAACCCGTTACACTGTGATGATTTGTTGTGTTATGTGTTGTATTCATTTATACTCTGTATCTTTGAGGGATTGTGGCAGAGAGACCAGGTGACCCTGACACCACAATGGGGGACCCCCAAACCTAGCCCTTATGTAGTGTAGGAGCTGTTGAGTTCTAGTCAGTGTTGGAGTGACAGAGAGTGTGTTCCAGCTAGTAAGCTGAGGTACAGAGGAGAAGCCTAGGGAGAAGAAAACTACATAATTTCACAGCCACGCCAATGTCAGGAAAATACTGGCGCACAGGTGCATGTCAAAGCCTGGCGGTAAGAAAAGCTCTTGAGGAAAATCTCTTCTTCAGTCAGTCAGTCAAGCTAGATCTTTCAAGTCACCGTGTGTTGCTAATAATCTTAAAGCTGCATCCAACAGCAACTTCAACTTCCAGCAAGGTGACAGGCTCCCCAGTGTATTCCTGGCCTAGGAGAAGCTATCTCACCCTCGTGCTGTGGAGTTTAATGGTGCCCTGGTGTCATGAACTACACCTTACCAACTGCTATCCATCACCTCAATCATCACCCAGTGGTCGCCACAATATTATGGTAGTCTGCAAGAAAATATCCAAAAAAAAACACTCCAATAACACATAGCAAGCAGTGTATAGATTCTCTCCCATATGATTAAATATTAGGAAACAACACTAATGTTCTATAATTAAGCATGTAGCAAATGTTAGGGAGGGTGAGGCAGGTGAAGATAGTGGGATAAACCAAAACGCTATTCTGCCTTGGCCAGAGTTTTTAACTGCTCATGGAACACTAAACGAATTTAGATGTTAACCTACATATAGCTCAACATAGATATTTTTCAGGGCAAATGTGGTACATTACTGTCTCTGCCTACGTGCACATTGTGTGCATAGTTCAGTGATCACACGGTGCAGGGTAACTGCGGGAGGTGCTACATCCTATCAGACCCAGGTCAGCTTTGTTGTGCAAGCTATTAAGCTGTATTTCCTCTGTAACTAGAGTGAACATGTCAGCACCAGGCTACAGGAAAAATCAGCAATGAAAAAAAAAAATTGACAAAAAAAAATGTAAAAAATCCAGTGCGAGCCTAAACCACATCTGTTGACATGAAACAACTTACAATTGCGTGGTCTGCAATGGCAAGAGATACTCAACCCCAAGTGCAGTTGTGCACCTATACTGGGGTGGAGCTCCTGCACTTGTGGTCCATTGCTATGGGCGATCCCCAGCATGAAAATATGCATACAATGGAGGACGCTTGCAAATGGTCACAAGTACCACAAAGGCATCCTACACATGATAAACGTATGGATGCATGAAATTTAAACATTAGACAAATTCACCGATGTGGTCTAAAATAACAGATGATCCTCAACCCCAAGTGCAATTGTGCACTGTAAGCTGGGGTAGAGGTCCTGCATTTATGAACTACAACATAGGTGCACTACTGTGGTAGATGTAACAACGACATTAAATAACCCTCAAAACTGATGTTAAAATTGAGACATTAGCCAGTATATCCTTACATTAAGGACATACATGAGCCCGCACACATCTGTACCTTACCCCCAACAACCAAAAACTGCACAACTCTTGTACAAAAATAAAAATATATTTTATTTCCAATTTGTTTAACATTGATTTGCTTTCTTACAGCTTACTGAGATATTAAAAATAATAATTATATATTTTTGTACACTGTATTCATTAAAGCCCAGCTATAGCTTTGTGTAACATTCTTATTTGTAAAACCTTGTTTTTCTCAGATATTTATGCTATATGTTAATTTTTGTTTGTACATCTCATCTACATCCAGAGTCGTATCTTGTAGCTTCGGGGCCCCCATGCAAAATCTGCAACAGAGCCCCATATGCCAATTATTGTACTGCTCTATTTTGGGGCAGATGGGTTTTGGGGCCCGCTTAAGCACCAGAGCCCTGGTTCGACTGCTACCTCTGCTACCTCTATAGCTACGCCCCTGTCTATACCTACTTTTCAGGAGAACTAAGAAAAACATCCTGGATAGAAAGAAAAAATTACAACAAAATGCAAGATCAAAGACATCACTCAGATAGCACTATGAGCACAGCAGCATTTACTGTGAACTGTAAAATGATACAGGAGCCTGCTTTACTGCGCACTGCTTAAAAAAAATTACTGTTACTTGCCAAAAATACCCTGTTTTGGGGGAGTTTCCTTAAACTTTCAGACAGTAGGCCATTCTTGGACTATTTTGAAGGGGTTATCCTACAATCAAAGGTTATACACTACCACTGCTTGATTCTCTATTGGAGTTGCAGGGTATCTCTGGCAGCAACGATAAAGAACGAATGAAGCACAGAGGTCCCAATTCACTAGATCGCCGATTGTCCCAGTGGATCCCCTGCAATCAGACATGTATTCCCTATACTGAGAATTGGGGATAACTTTTAACTGTTGGACAACCCTTTGAAATTCAAAGTCTCCATAACTCCTCAGTTGACCTTATGTTTTACAGATTTGGATCACATTCCCTTGCCCATTAGAGTGGTTGTGTCATGATTTTAGGACAGGGAACAGGGAGTAGTGAGCCCTAAAACTGTTCCTAAGACTACTCTCCCTGCCTACTTGCTTAGACACCCTAGCGTTGAATGATAACTGGATGTAGGTCCCTTCCTGCACTAAAGTGCATGGGCGTAAGAGTCAAACAAAACAAACTGTACATGTCGGGAAACAAGTCAGGAACATAATGGGAATACTACAAATCTACAAACAGATATACCAGGCAGGATATAGCATACTAACATACAGTTCAGAAAGCAGGATCAAGATATATGGCAGATATGATAATATGAACAAGACTAGATATGAGGATAAGTATACAGCAGACAAAACCAGGAGATGCAGGGGAGGAACAGGTTAACTGAATGTCAGAACACTAAATGGGTCAGGAAATCAAGAGCACTGTTCACACTGGATTCAGAACAAGGAACACACTGGACACCCCACTCCAATCCCACTCCAATCCTAGGAGGAAACAAAAATCCTAAAAACAAGCAAAGACGGGTACAGACACAAGACCAACACACTCATAGATAGACGGATTAGCACAAGGTTCAGAACAATATTCTATCCTAGGATATCCAAGATGAAATAAGGGTCAAAACAGGACTGACAAAACAAGAACGAACAATACAAGAATACTAAAACCCGACAAAGGGACAGACATAGTGAACATAATGCAAACATGGTCAGAGTAACAGGTGTAGTTACCAGCCCCGAGCAGCACCTGAAGAGGCCTTATATATCCTCCCAGTGCTGAAGGGTTAACTCTTCCCAAACCAGGGAGAATAAACACAGAAACTGTTTAGACACAAACCTAATGTGTGAACAGGACCCAAAGCAGAATAATGCAAAACACAGACAAACGGACATTACAGGTTGTTAGCCATAATATTTTAGCTGCATGTACTGCTATAGCCAAACATCATAAAGCCTCCTCCCCTTCTTACAGAGATGAAGATCCTTACCTAGTTTCTTTGAATTCTCACATGGAACAATCGCTAATATACACTCTAAGATGATTGTTTTTAAAGAAACGAAAACAGCTAAATATTTGCAATTTTTTTGGGGCAAATTCCAGTTATGCCAGTATTTTCCATTTTGGCTATAGCACCCACCTCCCCCCAGCTTGCCAAATTTATGAAAATACAGCATAAACTGCCGTTGAAATCTCCGGTAGTTCCAAGCTAGTGGAGAATTCAGCATAGGCACATGACTTCCCTGGATTTATGTGTAGACATATGTGCCTCTACATAAATACAACGAGACTAAAGACACAGGGTAAGGGACTTTTGTATTTAGATTTAGAAAAACAGACTCTCATAATATAATCTTGCATATCGTAGGACTTTACAGCCCTTAAAACACCCCTGAAAGACTTGTCTTATAATATGTAATTTGTATTGATGTGTAATTTAGATTTTTTTTCCACATCCCACGTGATATAAATAGGTTTATAAGAGGCCTAACCTCAAACTAAATTTCTTTTATACTAGTCCCAAAGAGAATTCTGTGTCAGCTGGTGATACGTCACATGTCCTGCCACAGAATCCTTTCAGGGAGTCAGACTTTGCAGAAAAGATGTGTCTTGTGGTGTTTATGGAGACAGAAAGGAAAGAAGAAGGTATCTCAATAATTTCTGTGTCGAACACCGGTTTTAAAATTGCAAACCTCCCCCTTTATCCAATAAATTCAAAGGCTCCCATTATAAACACTTTTCAAGAACTGTTATGAAAGAACTTAAATTGCTTCAGAGCAACAAAAACATTTCGGAAAAATAAAATGTGTCCAAAAGAGAATTTACGGAGGATTATATACACCAAAGCTTATTGGTACAGCTCACCCACTAGCCTCCAATGCGACTCAGACGACACCGGACCCGTGTCTCATAGACTATGCAGAAGAAGTAGACAAAGTCCAGCACAATCTCGAAGCAATGCATTTTACTTTATTCGGCAATCAGCCAATATAGAGAACAGGTGACACGTTTCGACTACGATAAGTAGCCTTAGTCATACAACGAAAAGACATTTGTGAAGTATATTTATGAGGGAAAGGGTGGGGTCACCACACAAAGGGGAAAACCTTTGGTGATTGACCTCATCATTTCCACCACTATAACAAAGATAAAACTGCATGTCTCCATACATATAGTGTGAATCCAGTATATAAAATAAAAAACATATAAGAATTGTTATCTTTGTTTCTTCCAATGTTTTTTTTTTACCTTGATCTCTTGTAGTTTACTGCTTGATTGTTATAAACAAGAATTAAAGTTTATGCATTATGATAAATAAGAGATACATATATCAGACTATATCAAGCACAAAAATATATAATTAAACATACCCTGTGCATAATGGAGGAAGAAAAAGGGGGGGGGGGAGAATAGGGACAGCAGAGAATTGATATTCAGAAATACACATAAAAATTTTAATATAAAACCTTTGATATTTTCTACTCCTTATTGCCACAATTTCAAAGATGTGTGTAAAATAATAGAAACATATATTCCTATGATAGCCATTGATAGTCAATATATGAAAGCATTTGAATATGGATACAAATGTGTATAGAAAAGGGCTAAAAATATAGGACAATATATTTCGCCTAGCCTCTTCTGTTCCAAAACTGAAAAGAAAACAACATGGCTCAATGTCAAGGGAAACTACAAATGCAGATATTCGAAATGTATATATTTCGGTATAATGAAAAATACTAAAACATTTTATCAGTAACAACAATACAATATTAAACATTATATTAATTGCAACACTGCTAATGTTGTTTATCTCTTGACATGTGAAGCGTGCCAGGTTCAATAGGTAGGGTACACTTCCAATCCCCTGAAGGTTTGTATCAGGAAACACCTGTCAGATATTCCAGACTTTTTGCCTAGACATGTGTCCATGGCCACCAGACATTGTGTTGAGGCTCATGGAGGGGATTTTACCTCCTTGAGCCTTCAGGGGATTGTTAAAATTGTAACTTCAATAAGAGGAGGCAGCCTTAAAAAAAATTATTAGACAGAGAAGTCTATTGGATAATACAACTATAAACACTGTATCCAAAAGGACTTAAACAAATACAAGATGTAATCCTGCACTATTAAAATTGTCCCGGTACATTTTCCACTATTCTCTTGTGTATACCTTTATTAGTCTGAAGAACATGTAATAAATAGGATTTTATATATTCTTCCCTCCTTCCCCCTTTTTTCCTTTCCTCCATTATGCACAGAGTATGTTTAATGATATATTTTTGTGTTTGATATAGTCCGATATATGTATCTCTTATTTAGCATAATACATAAACTTGGATTCTTGTTTATAACAATTAAGTAGTAAAACATGCATTTTTATGTGTATTGGATAAAGACACATTTAGATTTAAATGACATTATTCAAGTGGTAGAAAATTACAAGAAATCATGGTAAAAAAAACATTGGAAGAAACAAAGATAGCAATTCTTATGTTTTTATTTTACAAACTGGATTCACACTATGGGGTTTATTTATTAACGTGATCCCGACTCTTTTTTGTCAGGTTTTGTGCCCAAATTGTGTTGCACGTCTCTTGGGACACAATTTGCGACCAAAAAATAAACAAAACCCTCCATTTTACAAGAAAAACCCGAAAATGGGGCGTGGCCACGTGATAAAGTGGGAGTGGTACCGATACAAGGGGCGTGGTCCCGACAGTTTTGAAAATCCCAACATATTTATTATGGTTTCCACAGAAAATGTGGTGGATTTGAGCTGAGCAAAACCCGACAGATCAGAACAGTTGTAAAAAAAGCAAAACGTATGGAAAAGTGCAAAATGTAGGGAAACCTTAGTAAATACCTTGAGAAAATAAAAGGCGGAAATCAAAACTTACAAAGAAACCTACACTCCACTCTTAGTAAATAAACCCCTATATGTTTTGAGATATGCAGTGTTATCTTTGTTATAGTGGTGGAAATGATGGGGTCAATCACCAAAAGGTTTTCCCCTTTGTGTGGTGACCCCACCCTTTCCCTTATAAATATACTTCACAAATGTCTGTTCATTGTATGACTAAGGCTACTTACCGTAGCCGAAACACGTCACCTGTTCTCTATGTTGGCTTTATTATTGCTGAATAAAGTGAAACGCATTGCTTCGAGATTGCGCTGGACTTTTTTTTACTTCTTCTGCATGGAGGATTATGCTATCATAAAAAAAAGTCATATAAAGGAGTTACCGTTGTAGTGCTCAACAAGAGTACATATATCTCAAAAATAAAGGTATTTCTACCTATTCATCTGCCCCTAAGGTGTAATTTAGCCCAATAATTCTTTTTAAAAATACAAAAGGTACTTCAAGATGGAATCACAGTAGGGGTTCTTTCTACAGAGGACAAATCCCACCTCCTATAAGACCAATTGTCTCAGGAGTTGGTGACTTCGTGCATGGGTTGACCATCTACTGCAGCCCCTGGTTAAAAAAGTTTCTGTCTTCTTGAAAGATATTAGGAATGTCCTATCAGCAATGAAGGTGAGTGTGGTGCCATGATACTTGTATACAATGGGATCACATCCCACATAATCCAAGTATCTCACATAGCGTGGCAATGGAAGCTTTTATACTATCTTGAAACTCACAGTGAATATAACTCAAAAATGGAGAAAAAGAACATGACCGCACATTAACAACTTGATTTAATTGTTTAACAGCATAATTTTAGAAACTAACAGGTTGTTAGTTTACCTTTTGATCAAGAAGTGCAAGCCGACTCGCCATCTTACGGAAATCTGATAAAATGGGTCCCTAAACTAACACTGGCATACCGCTGGGCTGCAACCACTGTCACCGCAACACCAAGCCCACAGGGGGAATGACCCAGCGGCCAGACAGCCCCACTTTGATCGACTATAAATGCAGCATCTAAGGGGTTAATGCAGGAAATTAGTGATCACTCCACTGTCCTTCATTAGCAGTAAGGTAGTGCTTACCAGGTATGAAGTGTGCTCAACTTGTAAGCAGGCGCTCAGCAGCAAAAATTAACCCATAGTTTTTTCAAGCAATGTTTGCACTGAAGACATTATTAGATAAAAAAAAATGCTCACTTTTTGAATTAGAAAAATAAACATTATTACAGAGAGAGAGAGGGACAGACAGCAGTGTCTTGCACAGAAAAGCATTTTTACAGCAGCAATTTTTTGGGGGTGTAGTACACAGCGACTGTGTGCTGCAGCACTGGTGTGTACAACAACTGAAAAGCCAATACAGTGGTCCCTCAACATAATGTTGAGGGATCCATGCAATAATAATAGACAAAGTTATACTCACATGTCACCGCCGCTCCAGACCGTCACCGCTGCCCTGGATCGTCGTTCTCCATCGCAGTCATCGCGTCACCACGCACACCGCCCCTATTGGATGACGGGACGGCATGCGAGGTGATGTGATGACAACGAAGGAGAGTGACGGCCATGCAGCGGAGCATGAAGAGGACCGTCCGAAGCGGCGTGGACAGCTGAGTGACACTCACAGGGGCACACGGGGCACATTAAATGGCTATCCAACGGCCGCGTAAGCAGTCTGCACTGACAGATAGCCGTTTATGCGATTGCGCCGACACACAAAAGCATTGTATGTTGATGCTGCCTCCAACATGCAATGGCCTCTGAAACGCCATTGTATGTTGAAATGATCATATGTCGGGGCCAACGTAAGTGGGGGGCTCACTGTAGTAGCCAGCCAGTTAGGGTGAGCAGAGCACTAAAAGCTTATTTTTCTCTTTTAAGCATAACCTGTAAGTACAGCTAAGTGTTGTACCATTTTGTTCCTGTTAAAGTCTTAAGGGCCTAGATACTATGAAAGGCCAGCCAAAAGTACACACCTGCTGGTGTTGTAGACAAATACTGTTTTAAGCATAGTGGAGCGTATTGTACTCCCCTCATATACAGTATACACTAAGTATATCAGGCAGAGAACTGCCAGGACGTGCACAAGAGGAGTGGCAGAGGCCTAAATTCATCATGCAGAGGTCGCAGCAGACTAAGGGCAAGCGGCAGCAGGAGTCACAGCGAGAGGCCTGAGCTCCCAGTATCACCTAGCGGTTGTGTCTCGACCAGTAACCCATCTGCCATCATCGATTGGTTAACATGGTCATCCACTTCATCATAAGTGACATCTGACACACCCAGTCAAGTCGTTGGGTTCCTCAGACACAACCCTCAGTTGGCATGGCCCGGGAGCAGTCCCTGTCCTCCCATTGCCTCTGTCCTACACTGTTCCCTCTCCCACAGAAGTATCTTATACTGTGGGTTCAGCTCCACTATTCAGTGAAGACGATCTAATAGAGGACAGTCAGCAGCTACTGCCCAGCCAAGAAGTTGAGGAGACATCTGCCGCTTCCTCCACTAGGCGGGCAAGTAGTTATGAGGAGAGTGGCGTGGGAGGTGGTGTTGCGAGCGTTCAGGCTCCTGAAGCAGACACTGTTGAGGAACCTGAGGAGGACCTTAGTGACATGCAAACACACCTTGTTGATGATGAAGACAATTGCCCGTGAGACACCAGCTGAGCCAGCAAGGTGGTAGCATGGTTGGCAGTCAGGATGGTGGCAGAAGTGGAAAGTCTGGAGCCAAATGTGCCCAGGGAAGACCACCTGCTTTGCGGCAGCCTACCTTCCTGGGAGGCATTGGAACATACAGGATGTGTCGGCAGAAGGTAAAGCGTGGCCAGAGTCCCAATGTTGGCATCACGGCCCTGCGTCAACATATGCAGAGTCACCATAAAGTGGTCTGGGAGAACAGTGGCTCTGATGTGGTGGTAAACCCTGCTGCATCACCCAGTGGCTGCTTCCTGTTTCAGCCAGCCAAGGCTCCACCACCTCAGCCGAAGGGAGCTGTGTGTTATACCCATCTTCTGTCGCTCCAGATGCTCCTGCTCCTCCTACTTCAAGTGAGTCATTCCGCCAGCAATCCATCGGTGAAGCCATGTCCAAGAACAACAGTATGCGCCCACTCATTGTCACGATTCGGCTGGCAGGAGGTGGATCCTCTGTGCCAGAGAGGGATTGGCGTGGACCGTGCTAGTGGACCGGTTCTAAGTTACTACTGGTTTTCACCAGAGCCCGCCGCAAAGCGGGATGGTCTTGCAGCGGCGGTAGTAACCAGGTCGTATCCACTAGCAACGGCTCAACCTCTCTGACTGCTGAAGATAGGCGCGGTACAAGGGAGTAGACAAGAGCAAGGTCGGACGTAGCAGAAGGTCGGGGCAGGCAGCAAGGATCGTAGTCAGGGGCAACGGCAGGAGGTCTGGAACACAGGCTAGGAACACACAAGGGAACGCTTTCACTGGCACGATGGCAACAAGATCCGGCGAGGGAGTGCAGGGGAAGTGAGGTATACATAGGGAGTGCACAGGTGAACACACTAATTAGACCAACTGCGCCAATCAGCGGCGCAGTGGCCCTTTAAATCGCAGAGACCCGGCGCGGGGCCGCGCGCGCCGGGACAGGACCGACGGAGAGCGAGTCAGGTACGGGAGCCGGGGTGCGCATCGCGAGCGGGCGCCACCCGCATCGCGAATCGCATCCCGGCTGGAGGCGGTATCGCAGCGCACCCGGTCAGTGGATCTGACCGGGGCGCTGCAGTAGCGAGGATGTGGCGAGCGCTCCGGGGAGGAGCGGGGACCCGGAGCGCTCGGCGTAACAGTACCCCCCCCCCCCTTGGGTCTCCCCCTCTTCTTGGGGCCTGAGAACCTGAGGACCAGACTTTTGTCTAGGATGTTGTCCTCAGGTTCCCAGGATCTCTCTTCAGGACCACAGCCCTCCCAATCGACTAAAAAAAAATGTTTCCCTCTGACCGTCTTGGAGGCCAGTATCTCCTTAACTGAGAAGATGTCAGAAGAACCGGAAACAGGAGTGGGAGAAACAATTTTGGGAGAGAAACGGTTGATGATGAGTGGTTTAAGGAGAGAGACATGAAAGGCATTGAGAATACGAAGAGAAGGAGGAAGAAGAAGTTTGTAAGAGACAGGATTAATTTGGCACAAGACTTTGAAAGGACCAAGATAGCGTGGTCCCAGTTTGTAACTGGGGACACGAAAGCGGACATATTTAGCGGAGAGCCATACCTTGTCTCCGGGAGCAAAAATGGGGGGAGCTCTTCTTTTCTTATCGGCAAACTTTTTCATGCGAGATGAAGCCTGTAAAAGAGAATTTTGGGTCTCTTTCCATATGGTGGAAAGATCACGAGTCACTTCATCTACAGCGGGCAAACCAGAGGACAAGGGAATAGGGAGGGGGGGAAGAGGGTGACGGCCGTACACCACGAAAAATGGGGATTTAGCAGAAGATTCAGAGACTCTAAAGTTGTACGAGAATTCGGCCCAAGGTAGAAGATCTGCCCAGTCATCCTGGCGGGAGGAAACAAAATGCCGTAAATAGTCACCCAGGACCTGGTTAATTCTTTCTACTTGCCCATTGGATTGAGGATGATAAGCAGAAGAGAAGTTTAATTTAATCTTGAGTTGTTTACAGAGAGCCCTCCAGAATTTTGACACGAATTGGACACCTCTATCCGAGACAATCTGCGTGGGCAAACCGTGAAGACGAAAAATGTGTACAAAAAATTGTTTTGCCAACTGAGGCGCTGAAGGAAGACCAGGAAGAGGAATAAAATGTGCCATCTTGGAAAATCGATCAACGACCACCCAAACAACAGTGTTGCCACGGGATGGGGGTAGGTCTGTAATAAAGTCCATACCAATCAGAGACCAAGGCTGTTCGGGGACAGGCAGAGGGTGAAGGAGACCAGCAGGCTTCTGGCGAGGAGTCTTATCCCGGGCACAGACAGTACAGGCCCGCACAAAATCAACAACATCTGTTTCCAGAGTCGGCCACCAATAGAAACGAGAGATGAGTTGCAAGGACTTTTTGATGCCCGCATGGCCTGCGAGGTGGGAGGAGTGACCCCATTTGAGAATCCCGAGACGCTGGCGTGGAGAAACAAAGGTCTTCCCTGGAGGAGTTTGCCTGATGGAGGCTGGAGAAGAGGAGATCAGACAGTCAGGAGGAATGATGTGTTGCGGAGAGACCTCTACTTCCGAGGCATCCGAGGAATGAGAGAGAGCATCGGCCCTAATGTTCTTGTCGGCAGGGCGAAAATGAATTTCAAAGTTAAAACGGGCAAAGAACAACGACCACCTGGCCTGGCGAGGATTCAGCCGTTGGGCAGACTGGAGATAGGAGAGATTCTTGTGATCGGTGAAAATGATAACTGGAAATTTTGATCCCTCCAGCAGATGCCTCCATTCCTCAAGTGCCAATTTAATGGCCAGTAGTTCTCGATCCCCGATGGAGTAGTTCCTCTCCGCCGGAGAGAAGGTCCTAGAAAAAAAACCACAAGTAACAGCATGCCCGGAAGAATTTTTTTTGTAGAAGGACCGCTCCAGCTCCCACTGAGGAGGCATCAACCTCCAATAGGAAGGGTTTAGATGGGTCAGGTCTGGAGAGCACGGGAGCAGAAGAAAAGGCAGACTTGAGCCGTTTAAATGCGTATTCCGCTTGAGGAGACCAGGACTTAGGATTGGCATTCTTCTTGGTTAAAGCCACGATAGGAGCCACAATAGTGGAAAAATGTGGAATAAATTGTCTGTAATAATTGGCGAACCCCAAAAAACGTTGGATAGCATGGAGTCCGGAGGGGCGTGGCCAATCTAAGACGGCAGAGAGTTTATCTGGGTCCATTTGTAGTCCCTGGCCAGAGACCAAGTATCCTAGGAAAGGAAGAGATTGACATTCAAACAGATATTTCTCCATTTTGGCATAAAGTTGATTGTCTCGAAGTCTCTGAAGAACCATGCGGACATGCTGGCGATGTTCTTCTAAGTTGGCAGAAAAAATCAGAATATCGTCCAGATACACAACAACACAGGAATATAAGAGATCACGAAAAATTTCATTAACAAAGTCTTGGAAGACGGCAGGGGCGTTGCACAGGCCAAAGGGCATGACCAGATACTCAAAGTGTCCATCTCTGGTGTTAAATGCAGTTTTCCATTCGTCCCCCTCCCTGATGCGGATGAGATTATATGCTCCTCTTAAGTCCAGTTTGGTAAAGATGTGGGCACCTTGAAGGCGATCAAAGAGTTCAGAGATAAGAGGTAGGGGGTAGCGGTTCTTTACCGTGATTTTATTAAGTCCGCGGTAATCAATGCAAGGACATAGGGAGCCATCTTTTTTGGACACAAAGAAAAATCCAGCTCCAGCAGGAGAGGAGGATTTGCGGATAAACCCCTTTTCCTGGATGTATTCAGACATAGCAAGAGTCTCTGGGGCGGACAGAGGGTAAATTCTGCCCCGGGGTGGAGTAGTGCCCGGGAGGAGGTCAATAGGACAGTCAAAAGGCCTGTGAGGGGGTAAAGTCTCAGCTTGCTTTTTGCAAAATACGTCAGCATAGTCCATATAAGCCTTAGGGAGACCGGTTACAGGAGGAACCACAGGGTCACGGCAGGGAGTACTGGGAACCGGTTTAAGACAGTCCTTGAAACAAGAAGTACCCCAGCTCTTGATCTCTCCTGTGGACCAATCAAGGGTTGGGGAATGGCGTTGAAGCCACGGTAGTCCAAGGAGAATTTCGGAAGTGCAATTGGAGAGGACCAAAAACTCAATTTTTTCGTGATGAGGTCCGATGCACATTAGGAGGGGTTCCGTGCGGTAACGCACGGCACAGTCCAATCTTTCATTGTTAACACAATTGATGTAGAGGGGTCTGGCGAGACTGGTCACAGGGATGTTGAACCTGTTGATGAGAGAGGCCAAAATAAAATTTCCTGCAGATCCGGAATCCAAGAAGGCCTTAGTAGAGAAGGAGAAGGTAGAGGCAGATATCCGCACAGGCACAGTAAGGCGTGGAGAAGCAGAGTTGACATCAAGAACTGTGTCACCTTTGTGCAGAGTCAGCGTACGTCTTTCCAGGCGGGGAGGACGGATAGGACAATCCTTCAGGAAGTGTTCGGTACCGGCACAGTACAGGCAAAGATTCTCCATGCGGCGTCGTGTCCTCTCTTGAGGTGTCAAGCGAGACCGGTCAACTTGCATAGCCTCCACGGCGGGAGGCACAGGAACGGATTGCAGAGGACCAGAGGAGAGAGGAGCCGGGGAGAAAAAACGCCTCGTGCGAACAAAGTCCATATCCTGGCGGAGCTCCTGACGCCTTTCGGAAAAACGCATGTCAATGCGAGTGGCAAGATGAATGAGTTCATGTAGGTTAGCAGGAATTTCTCGTGCGGCCAGAACATCTTTAATGTTGCTGGATAGGCCTTTTTTAAAGGTCGCGCAGAGGGCCTCATTATTCCAGGATAATTCGGAAGCAAGAGTACGGAATTGGATGGCGTACTCGCCAACGGAAGAATTACCCTGGACCAGGTTCAGCAGGGCAGTCTCAGCAGAAGAGGCTCGGGAAGGTTCCTCAAAGACACTTCGAATTTCCGAGAAGAAGGAGTGTACAGAGGCAGTGACGGGGTCATTGCGGTCCCAGAGCGGTGTGGCCCATGACAGGGCTTTCCCAGACAGAAGGCTGACTACGAAAGCCACCTTAGACCTTTCAGTAGGAAACTGGTCCGACATCATCTCCAAGTGCAGGGAACATTGTGAAAGAAAGCCACGGCAAAACTTAGAGTCCCCATCAAATTTATCCGGCAAGGAAAGTCGTAGGCCGGAAGCGGCCACTCGCTGCGGAGGAGGTGCAGGAGCTGGCGGAGGAGATGATTGCTGAAGCTGTGGTAGTAGCTGCTGTAGCATCACGGTCAGTTGAGACAGCTGGTGGCCTTGTTGCGCTATCTGTTGCGACTGCTGGGCGACCACCGTGGTGAGGTCGGCGACAACTGGCAGTGGAACTTCAGCGGGATCCATGGCCGGATCTACTGTCACGATTCGGCTGGCAGGAGGTGGATCCTCTGTGCCAGAGAGGGATTGGCGTGGACCGTGCTAGTGGACCGGTTCTAAGTTACTACTGGTTTTCACCAGAGCCCGCCGCAAAGCGGGATGGTCTTGCAGCGGCGGTAGTAACCAGGTCGTATCCACTAGCAACGGCTCAACCTCTCTGACTGCTGAAGATAGGCGCGGTACAAGGGAGTAGACAAGAGCAAGGTCGGACGTAGCAGAAGGTCGGGGCAGGCAGCAAGGATCGTAGTCAGGGGCAACGGCAGGAGGTCTGGAACACAGGCTAGGAACACACAAGGGAACGCTTTCACTGGCACGATGGCAACAAGATCCGGCGAGGGAGTGCAGGGGAAGTGAGGTATACATAGGGAGTGCACAGGTGAACACACTAATTAGACCAACTGCGCCAATCAGCGGCGCAGTGGCCCTTTAAATCGCAGAGACCCGGCGCGCGCGCGCCCTAGGGAGCGGGGCCGCGCGCGCCGGGACAGGACCGACGGAGAGCGAGTCAGGTACGGGAGCCGGGGTGCGCATCGCGAGCGGGCGCCACCCGCATCGCGAATCGCATCCCGGCTGGAGGCGGTATCGCAGCGCACCCGGTCAGTGGATCTGACCGGGGCACTGCAGTAGCGAGGATGTGGCGAGCGCTCCGGGGAGGAGCGGGGACCCGGAGCGCTCGGCGTAACACTCATCCAACGGCTTAGAAGTTGAATGTGCTCCGATCCAAGTTGCTGGTGCTGCAGTCCCTCCGATTTCAGTAGAGAACTGAAGGCTTGTGCTGAGCCGAGATGGGGAGTCCCAAGCAATCATTTCTTTGTGAAGAAGGCCGTACCAGACCTGCACAATTTTGTGGAACAGAAGGTGGGCCAGTCCTTGAGCCTGTCAGTGTGTACCAAAGTGCACTACAGAGCGGACGTGTGGAGCTGTAATGCTGTAACTACGGTCAGGGACAATACATGTCATTTACGGCCCACTGGGTGAATGTGGTTCCTGCACAGCCACAACAGCAGCTTCGACAGGTCACGCAGCTTCCGCCTCCACGCTCTCAGGCTATTGGTCCTGTGACACTGTGCGACTCTGCCGCCTCATCCTCCACCATGCCCTCAACCTCCACTGCACAGACAAGTCTCAGTGCCCCTCCAGCATACCATGTTTCAGGGTACGGCGGTGTCACGCTGTTCTTCACATGGTTTGCCTTGGCGAATGGAGTCACACAGGGGAGGAACTGCTAAAAGTAATTCATCAAGAAATCGAATAATCCCATATAGAAGGAAATAGATGGCACTTCGCAACATGGATGGAGTAAAGGATTTTATTCACTTACCTGAGACAGGACAACGACATTGGTATAGGCGGAGAGAGCAGACAGATTGAAACAACGTCCATTTTGCGGCTGCGTGCCACTTCTACTGGTTTCAGTAGTCTGCTCCCTCCCCCTATACCGAGGTCGTTGTCCTGTCTCACATAAGTGAATAAAATCCTTTACTTCATCTGTGTTGCGAAGTGCAATCTATTTCCTTCTATATGGGATTATTTGCTATCACTATATCTTTGGATTGAGCACCGCCATTAATGGACTGTGCCTCCGTAGGATCTAAAACCCTGTGTTGGAGTCAGTAGTGCTGAACCCAACTTTTTTCTTGTGTCTTGTTCATAAAGAAATCAAATCATGGCTTACTCCACAAAAACTGGAAACGGGAACCATGATGACAACAAGAAGAACATTGTCACGATTCGGCTACAGGTAGTGGATCCTCTGTGTCAGCGAGGGATTGGCGTGGACCGTGCTAGTGGACCGGTTCTAAGAGGCTACTGGTGTTCACCAGAGCCCGCCGCAAAGCGGGATGGTCTTGCTGCGGCGGTAGCAACCAGGTCGTATCCACTAGCAACGACTCAACCTCGCTGACTGCTGAGAAGGCGTGGGACAGAAGGACTAGGCAGAGGCAAGGTCAGACGAAGCAGCAGGTCGGGGCAGGCGGCAAGGTTCGTAGTCAAGATGGATAGCAGGAGTTCAGGTAACACAGGCTTTGGACACACTAAACGCTTTCACTGGCACAAGGCAACAAGATCCGGCAAGGGAGTGCAGGGGCAGTGAGCAGATATAGTCTGGGAGCAGGTGGAAGCCAATTAAGCTAATTGGGCCAGGCACCAATCATTGGTGCACTGGCCCTTTAAGTCTCAGAGAGCTGGCGCGCGCGCGCCCTAGAGAGCGGAGCCGCGCGCGCCAGCACATGACAGCAGGGGACCGGGACGGGTAAGTGACCTGGGATGCGATTCGCGAGCGGGCGCGTCCCGCTGTGCGAATCGCATCCCCGACGGCCATGACAGTGCAGCGCTCCCGGTCAGCGGGACTGACCGGGGCGCTGCGGGGAGAGAGACGCCGTGAGCGCTCCGGGGAGGAGCGGGGACCCGGAGCGCTAGGCGTAACAGTACCCCCCCCCCTTAGGTCTCCCCTTTTCTTTGTCCGGTAACTGCCTCCCCTGGGATGAGGACACCGGGAAAGAATGGAGGGTTTCCTCAATGGCAGGCAGTACAGCAGGAGTGGGAATGGGGAGGGAGGGCAGAGGGTGAAGCCTGGCACAGGGCAGTGTGTCACCAGGACGGGGGCCATGAGGAGGCACTGAGGTTTGCCTGACGGGACTGGGAGGGGGGGAGAGGAACTTCCTATGGCAGGCAGAGTCCCAGTTCTTGATCTCCCCGGTGGTCCAATCAAGGGTGGGAGAATGAAGCCGGAGCCATGGCAGACCGAGGAGGACCTCAGAGGTACAGTTGGGGAGGACGAAGAGCTCAATCACTTCGCGATGGGGTCCAATACACATCAGGAGGGGTTCTGTGCGATAACGCACGGTGCAATCCAATCTGACTCCGTTGACCGCGGAAATGTAGAGCGGCTTGACGAGACGGGTCACCGGGATGCGGAATTTATTCACCAGAGAATCCAGAATAAAATTCCCAGAGGCACCAGAGTCCAAGCAGGCCACGGCTGAGAGGGAGGAGTTGGCTGAAGGAGAAATCCGCACGGGCACCGTGAGACGTGGAGAAGCAGACTTAGAACCAAGAGACGCCACACCCACGTGAGCTGGGTGCATGCGTGCGTTTCCCAGACGTGGAGGACGAATAGGGCATTCCACCAGGAAATGCTCGGTACTGGCACAGTACAGACAAAGATTTTCTTCCCTACGGCGATTCCTCTCTTCCTGGGTCAGGCGAGACCGATCCACTTGCATGGCCTCCTCGGCGGGAGGCCCAGGCGTAGGTTGCAACGGAGACTGTGGGAGAGGTGCCCAGAGATCTAAGTCTTTTTCCTGGCGGAGCTCTTGATGTCTCTCAGAAAAGCGCATGTCAATGCGGGTGGCCAAATGGATAAGTTCTTGCAGGTTAGCAGGAATCTCTCGTGCGGCCAGCACATCCTTGATGCGACTGGATAGGCCTTTTTTAAAGGTCGCGCAGAGAGCGTCGTTATTCCATGATAATTCGGAAGCAAGAGTACGAAATTGGATGGCGTACTCGCCCACTGAAGAATTACCCTGGACCAGGTTCAGCAGGGCAGTCTCGGCAGAAGAAGCTCGGGCTGGCTCCTCGAAGACACTACGGACCTCAGCGAAGAAGGACTGGACTGTGGCTGTGGCAGGATCATTGCGGTCCCAGAGCGGTGTGGCCCAAGACAAGGCCTTTCCTGAAAGAAGGCTCACTACGAACGCCACCTTAGACCGTTCTGTAGGAAACAAGTCCGACAACATCTCCATATGCAGGGAACACTGAGACAAAAATCCACGGCAGAGTCTAGAGTCCCCATCAAATTTGTCCGGCAGGGACAAGCGGAGGCTAGGAGCGGCCACTCGCTGCGGAGGAGGTGCAGGAGCTGGCGGAGGAGATGGTTGCTGCTGTAGCAGAGGCAGAAGTTGCTGTAACGTGGCGGTCAACTGCGACAGCTGCTGTCCTTGTTGGGCAATTTGCTGCGATTGCTGAGCGACCACCGTGGTAAGGTCAGCGAGACTTGGCAGCGGCACCTCAGCGGGATCCATGGCCGGATCTACTGTCACGATTCGGCTACAGGTAGTGGATCCTCTGTGTCAGCGAGGGATTGGCGTGGACCGTGCTAGTGGACCGGTTCTAAGAGGCTACTGGTGTTCACCAGAGCCCGCCGCAAAGCGGGATGGTCTTGCTGCGGCGGTAGCAACCAGGTCGTATCCACTAGCAACGGCTCAACCTCGCTGACTGCTGAGAAGGCGTGGGACAGAAGGACTAGGCAGAGGCAAGGTCAGACGTAGCAGAAGGTCGGGGCAGGCGGCAAGGTTCGTAGTCAAGATGGATAGCAGGAGTTCAGGTAACACAGGCTTTGGACACACTAAACGCTTTCACTGGCACAAGGCAACAAGATCCGGCAAGGGAGTGCAGGGGCAGTGAGCAGATATAGTCTGGGAGCAGGTGGAAGCCAATTAAGCTAATTGGGCCAGGCACCAATCATTGGTGCACTGGCCCTTTAAGTCTCAGAGAGCTGGCGCGCGCGCGCGCCCTAGAGAGCGGAGCCGCGCGCGCCAGCACATGACAGCAGGGGACCGGGACGGGTAAGTGACCTGGGATGCGATTCGCGAGCGGGCGCGTCCCGCTGTGCGAATCGCATCCCCGACGGCCATGACAGTGCAGCGCTCCCGGTCAGCGGGACTGACCGGGGCGCTGCGGGGAGAGAGACGCCGTGAGCACTCCGGGGAGGAGCGGGGACCCGGAGCGCTAGGCGCAACAAACATCTTGTCTGCGCTGCAAAAAGGAAGCCTGAGACATGCGCCCTGCATGGCACTCGTGTTCAATCTGGTTGTCAAGCGGTTCCTGTAGTCATCTGCAAGACATTATAACAAATGAAAGGAAACTTTGCATGCATTTCAGCCACTCGTATACCGCAAAGCACACCCTCTTTGAGCTGCACAGTCAGAATGGTTTCCGCCAACATAGTCAGATTTTGCAACGTTTTCACAAGTTGGAATTCCACCCTCCATATGTTGGGCCGACTATACGAACAGAGAAAAACCATCACCGATTTCTTGATGATCCAAACGGATCTCACGGCCACATAAGCCCTGTGGGGGCAGAACTGGAAGAGGAGGGGGAGGGACACAGTGGAACACAGTTTAGGTTTCGCGAGATGGGTGGTTTTTCTAGTATTCTGACAGGAGCAGCCAGAGGAGCTAGAGGGTTATGAGGAAGGCGAGACAGAGGACCCAGACACACCATGGCAGTATGCATGTCACGGTTCAGCTCGCTGGAGGTGGATCCTCTGTGCCAGAGAGGGATTGGCGTGGACCGTGTCGGTGGACCGGTTCTAAGTTGCTACTGGTATTCACCAGAGCCCGCCGCAAAGCAGGATGGTCTTGCAGCGGCGGTAGCAACCAGGTCGTATCCACCGGCAACGGCTCAACCTCTCTGACTGCTGAGATAAGCGCGGTACAAGGGAGTAGACAAGAGCAAGGTCGGACGTAGCAGAAGGTCAGGGCAGGCAGCAAGGATCGTAGTCAGGGGCAACGGCATGAGGTCTGGAACACAGGCTAGGAACACACAAGGAAACGCTTTCACTGGCACAATGGCAACAAGATCCGGCGAGGGAGTGCAGGGGAAGTGAGGTATAAGTAGGGAGTGCACAGGTGAAGGTACTGATTAAAACCTGCTGCGCAGGTCTTACCGGGGCGCTGTGAATAAGAGAACGCTGTGAGCGCTTAGGGGAGGAGCGGGGACCCGGAGCACTCGGCGTAACAGTACCCCCCCCTTGGGTCTCCCCCTCTTCTTGGAGCCTGAGAACCTGAGGATAAGACTCTTGTCCAGGATGTTGTCCTCAGGTTCCCAAGATCTCTCCTCTGGGCCGCAATTCTCCCAGTCAACCAAAAATAATTTTTTACCTCTGACCGTCTTGGATGCTAGAATTTCCTTCACCGAAAAGACGTCAGAGGACCCGGAAACTGGAGTGGGAGAAACAACTTTGGGAGAGAAGCGGTTAAGGATGAGTGGTTTAAGGAGAGAGACATGTAAAGCATTGGGAATATGGAGAGAAGGAGGAAGAAGGAGTTTGTAAGAGACAGGGTTGATCTGGCACTTGACTTTGAAAGGACCAAGATAACGTGGTCCCAGTTTATAACTGGGGACACAAAAGCGGGCATACTTGGCGGAGAGCCATACCATGTCTCCGGGAGAAAAAATGGGGGGAATTCTTCCTTTCTTATCAGCATATTTTTTCATCCGGGATGAAGCCTGTAAAAGAGAATTTTGAGTTTCTTTCCATATGGTGGAGAGGTCTCGAGTCACTTCATCAACAGCGGGCAAACCAGAGGGCATGGGAGTGGGGAGGGGGGGAAGAGGGTGACGGCCGTACACCACGAAGAATGGGGATTTAGCAGAGGATTCGGAGACTCTGAAATTGTACGAGAATTCGGCCCATGGTAGAAGATCTGCCCAGTCATCCTGGCGGGAGGAAACAAAATGTTGCAAATAGTCACCCAGGACCTGATTAATTCTTTCTACTTGCCCATTGGATTGGGGATGATAAGAAGAAGAGAAGTTTAATTTGATTTTGAGCTGATTACAGAGGGCCCTCCAGAATTTAGACACAAATTGAACGCCACTATACGAGACGATATGCGTGGGCAACCCGTGAAGGCGAAAAATGTGTATAAAAAATTGCTTCGCCAACTGAGGCGCCGAAGGAAGACCTGGAAGAGGGATAAAATGTGCCATCTTGGAGAATTGATCAACGACCACCCAAACAACTGTGTTGCCATGGGATAAAGGTAAGTCAGTAATAAAGTCCATACCAATCTGAGACCAAGGTCATTCAGGAACAAGCACAGGATGGAGGAGACCAGCAGGCTTCTGGCGAGGGGTCTTGTCCCAGGCACAGACTGTACAAGCCCGCACGAAATCAACAACATCAGTCTCCAGGGTAGGCCACCAATAAAATTGAGAGATTAGTTGGATGGATTTTTTGATGCCAGCATGGCCTGCGAGGTGAGAGGAGTGTCCCCACTTGAGAATGTCCCTGGAGGAGTTTGTCTGATGGAAGCTGGAGAAGTGGAGATCAGACAGTCCGGAGGAATAATATGTTGCGGGGAAGCTTCCACTTCAGAGGCATCTGATGAACGAGAGAGGGCATCGGCCCTAATGTTCTTGTCAGCAGGGCGAAAATGAATTTCAAAGTTAAAACGGGCAAAGAACAACAACCACCTAGCCTGGCGAGGGTTCAGCCGTTGGGCAGACTGGAGATAAGAGAGATTCTTGTGGTCAGTGTATATAATAACTGGATATTTGGATCCCTCCAGCAGGTGCCTCCATTCCTCAAGCGACAATTTTATGGCCAGTAGTTCTCGATCACCAATGGAGTAGTTTTTCTCCGCCGGAGAGAAGGTCCTAGAAAAAAACCCACAAGTAACAGCATGCCCGGAAGAATTTTTTTGTAGGAGAACTGCTCCAGCTCCCACCGAGGAGGCGTCTACCTCCAATGAGAAGGGTTTAGATGGGTCAGGTCTGGTGAGTACGGGAGCAGAAGAAAAGGCAGTCTTGAGATGTTTGAATGCGTCTTCCGCTTGAGGAGGCCAGGACTTAGGATTGGCGATTTTTTTGGTTAGAGCCACGATAGGAGCCACAATAGTGGAAAAGTGTGGGATAAATTGTCTGTAATAATTGGCGAACCCCAAAAAACGTTGGATAGCACGGAGTCCGGAGGGGCGTGGCCAATCCAATACGGCAGATAGTTTATCTGGGTCCATTTGTAGTCCCTGGCCAGAGACTAAGTATCCTAGGAAGGGAAGAGACTGACATTCAAAGAGACATTTTTCCATTTTGGCATATAATTGATTGTCCCAAAGTCTCTGAAGAACCATGCGGACATGCTGGCGGTGTTCTTCTCTTCTCGTGCGGACAGCACATCTTTAATGTTACTGGATAGGCCTTTTTTAAAGGTCGCGCAGAGGGCCTCGTTATTCCAGGACAATTCGGAGGCAAGAGTATGGAATTGGATGGCGTACTAGCCAACAGAAGAATTACCCTGGACCAGGTTCAGCAGGGCAGTCTCGGCAGAAGAGACTCGGGCAGGTTCCTCAAAGACACTTCGAATCTCCGTAAAGAAGGAGTGTACAGAGGCAGTGACAGGATCATTGCGGTCCAAAAGCGGTGTGGCCCATGACAGGGCTTTCCCAGACAGAAGACTGACTACGAAAGCCACCTTTGACCTTTCAGTTGGAAACTGGTCCGACATCATCTCCAAATGCAGGGAACATTGCGAAAGAAAACCACGGCAACATTTAGAGTCCCCATCAAATTTATCCGGCAAAGATAATCGGAGGCTGGATGCGGCCACTCGCTGCGGAGGAGGTGCAGGAGCTGGCGGAGGAGATGATTGTTGAAGCTGTGGTAGTAGCTGCTGTAGCATCACGGTCCGTTGAGACAGCTGGTGGCCTTGTTGCGCTATCTGTTGCGACTGCTGGGCGACCACTGTGGTGAGGTCAGCAACAACTGGCAGCGGGACCTCAGCGGGATCCATGTCCGGATCTACTGTCACGGTTCAGCTGGCTGGAGGTGGATCCTCTGTGCCAGAGAGGGATTGGCGTGGACCATGTCGGTGGACCGGTTCTAAGTTGCTACTGGTATTCACCAGAGCCCGCCGCAAAGCGGGATGGTCTTGCAGCGGCGGTAGCAACCAGGTCGTATCCACCGGCAATGGCTCAACCTCTCTGACTGCTGAGATAAGCGCGGTACAAGGGAGTAGACAAGAGCAAGGTCGGACGTAGCAGAAGGTCAGGGCAGGCAGCAAGGATCGTAGTCAGGGGCAACGGCAGGAGGTCTGGAACACAGGCTAGGAACACACAAGGAAACGCTTTCACTGGCACAATGGCAACAAGATCCGGCGAGGGAGTGCAGGGGAAGTGAGGTATAAGTAGGGAGTGCACAGGTGAAGGTACTGATTAAAACCTGCTGCGCCAATCAGTGGCGCACCGGCCCTTTAAATCGCAAAGACCCGGCCCGCGCGCGCCCTAAGGTGCGGGGCCGCACGCGCCGGGACAGCACAGACGGGGAACGGGTCTGGTAAGGGAATCGAAATGCGCATCGCGAATGGGCGCGTCCCGCATCGCGAATCGCATCCCGGCTGGGAGCAATATCGCAGCGCACCCGGTCGGCAGGTCTGACCTGGCGCTGTGAATAAGAGAACGCTGTGAGCGCTCCGGGGAGGAGCGGGGACCCGGAGCGCTCGGCGTAACAATGCAGTGGAGATGGAGGCAGGGAGTCCCTCCGAGTCACTTGCACAAATGGCACAATGCATGCTCACTTGCTTGTGTGGTGACCGCCGAATTGTCACCATTCGGCAGCGGAATGACTTCTGGCTCTCCACCTTATTGGACCCTCGCTACTGGCACAAAATGGGGGCCTTTTTTTTAAACACCCACTGAGAGATAGGACAAAGTGACCTACTACAGAGACATCCTACATAGTCAGTTGGCCGATGCCTATGTGCGTCATCATCCATCCTCTCGCAGGGTCCTTCTGCACTCACCTTCCACTGCCATGGCTTCAGGGGAGGAGGGGTGTTGTGACAGGAGCAGTACAGCTCCATCAGCAGCAGCCTGAGTCTACAGTCGCTGATGAGTAGATTTCTTCACCCGCATAGTGAAGCAACTCATCAGCAGCAGGTAGACCTGGAGCAGGACCTAAACCAGCGGGTGGTGGCATACCTTGACATGACCATGCCAACACACCTTGAAAATCTGCTGGACTTCTGGGCAGCCAAACTTGATTTGCTGCCACAACTAGCAGAGTTTGCCCTGGAAAAGCTGTCCTGCCCAGCCAGTAGTGTGCCATCAGAGCAGGTGATAAGTGTAGTAACCCCAAGGAGAACTTGTCTGTCCACGAAAAATGTGGAGAAACTGACCTCTGTGAAGATTAATCAGGCATGGATCAGCCAGGATTTCCACCCACCAATGCATGATGCATCAGAGTGGATTAACCATGGTGCCACACCAACACTTCAAACATATGCATAGTGCTAAACATATTTGAGGTGCTGCTCCCTAGTTACAGACATTCCTCCGCATCGACCAGAAGTAAGTATTGAGAATATGCATTAGCTAAAAATTAACTTTTTCTTAGGATAAAATATATGTACCCAAATTTTTTTTGAAATCAAACAAAACCAAAGGTGTGCAAAAAACCCCATGTGCCACCTACACCACCAAGTATTGATGTAATGCAAAAACAAAAGGTGGAAGGGAACAATGTATGGTCCATTGTAACTGGTGGGGGTAAAAATTTCACCTGTAAGGCCCTACTCTTGCATTATTAATTCCCTTCTTGGCAAGAGTTACTTGCCCTAAAAAGGGAAACTTTCCCTATTTCCACCTAAAAACCCTGTGAAATAGCAGTGTTTGTAGGTGGAAATAGGGAGAGATTCCTGTGAGGGGCCATCCTTTTTAGGGCGAGTAACACTTGCCAAGAAGGGAATTAAGAATGCGAGAGTAGGGCCTTGCAGGTGAAGTTTTTACACCCACCGGTTACAATGAACCATACGTTATTCCCTTCCACCTTTTAGAGGTCTTTGCATTACATCAATATGGGGTTATATATTAAATTGGTGCACACTTGGGACGACTGACGTGGAAAAGGACTTAGGAGTCTTAGTTAACAGTAAATTTAGCTGTAGTGACCAGTGTCGGACAGCTGCTGCCAAGGCAAATAAAATCATGGGGTGCGTCAATAGGGCATAGATGCCCACGACAAGAAAATAATTCTACTGCTGGACAAATCACTAGTCAGACCACACATAGAATACTGTGTACAGTACTGGGCACCAGTGTACAAGAAAGATATAGTGGAGCTGGAGAGGGTTCAAAGACAGGCAACCAGGGTAATACGGGGAATGGGAGGACTACAGTACCCAGAAAGATTAGCAGAATTGGGGTTTTTAGTTTAGAAAAAAGAAGGCTTAGGGGAGACCTAATAACTATGTATAAATATATCAGGGGGCAGTACAGAGATCTCTCCCATGATCTATTTATACCCAGGACTGTATCTATAACAAGGGGGCATCCTTTACGTTTAGAGGAAAAAAGGTTTCTACACCAGCACAGACGGGGGTTCTTTACTGTAAGAGCAGTGAGACTGTGGAGTTCGCTCCCGGAGGAGGTGGTCATGTTGAACTCTGTAAAAGAGTTCAAAAGGGGTCTGGATGCCTTTTTGGAGAATAATAACATTGCTGGTTATGTATACTAGATCTATAAGGACAGAATGTTGATCCAGAGATTTATTCTGACTGCCTTATTTGGAGTTGGGAAGGAATTTTTACCTCTAGTATGAGGGTTTTTTGCCTTCCCCTGGATCAACTCACTAGGGACTCACTAGGGTTATAGGTTGAACTTGGTGTACTCTGGTCTTTTTTCAACCTTATGAACTATGTTACTATGTTATTATGTTACTTGGTGGTGTAGGTGGCACATGGTGTTTTTTGCACACCTTTCCTTTTGGTTGATTTAAAAAAAAAATTTGGGTGCATATATTTTATCCTAAGAATATTATTAAAAGTTACGTTTTACGTAATGCATATCCTCAATACTTACTTGTGCACACTAACACTTTTACAAAAGAGCCAGTTTACTTTTGCCTACCTGCCTCAGCTACTATTCTGACCCTGCACCCACCTGATGCCAAGTTCTCCTTTTGTCACCCACCTTCATCACCGGGTACTGGTATTGCCACCCACCGCCCCACTATGTCACCGGGTCACTTTCAGGACTCCTGATGCTGCTGATGCCACCACTAGGCTGTCTCATACTGCCACTATATGTTCTTCTCATGCTGATGCCAGCTCCAGGCTGTCTCATTCTGCCACCATATGTTCTCCTCATGCTGCTGCCACCTCCCAGCTGTGTCATTCAGCCACTATATGGTCCGCTCTTGCTGCCACCAACTCCAGGCTGTGTCATTCAGCCACTCTATGGTCTCCTCATGCTGCCGTCACCTTCAGGCTGCGTCACTGTACCGCCATGTGGTCTCCTCGTGCTGCTGGCACATTAAATAAAACTCTTTAGGTTCATCTATTTGAAATCTTCAATTTAAAATGTTAAAACATATCTTTTATCTTTTCAATTGTGAGGCCCTATGGTCTCGTCAGGCTGTTGCTACCTCCAGGCTGGATCAGTCAGCCACTATATGGTCTCCTCATGCTGACACCACCTCCACGCTGTGTCATTCTGCCACTAAATGGTCTCCTCATGCTGCCGCCAACTCCAGGCTGTGTCATTCAGCAACTATATGGTCTCCTCATGCTGCCATCAACTCCAGGCTGTGTCATTCAGCCACTATATGTTCTTCTCATGCTGCCGCCAACTACAGGCTGTGTCATTAAGCCACTATATGGTCTCCTCATGCGGCCGCCACCTCCGCGCTGTGTCATTCAGCCACTATATGGTCTCCTCATGCTGCCGCCACCTCCATGCTGTGTCATTCAGCCACTATATGGTCTCCTTATACTGATGCCACTTCCAGGCTCGGTCATTGTGCCCCTCTGCTACAGTGATTCTAATAGCGATGCCTCTAATCTGCATGTCATACTGAATAACAGTATTATTTCATTAACCTAGCACATACCCTATGCATGTTACAGCAAGGCAACGTGTTCTACGCCCCTATTGAGGCTCTCTGTAGGCCAGATATAGCCATTTTTTATTCAGATTTGCTGCAAATAAATTCGGACCGAACCAAATTTTTTCGGAAAATTCGTCAAATCTGCCGAATCAAAATTTTCTAAAATTCGCACATCTCTAGAGTTCAACATCTCTGAAACAGAGAAATAATGTGGATCTATCTTTTGAACAGTATACAGCCTAATGGCTAAATAATAGAACATATTTGATACTGCATTATTGATTTGGTCTCCATTTTTTTTAAGTTATCCTTGTATATATTTTTAAGTGTTTTTATCTGCACAGGAAAATAAAGTTGCACTTTTTGTAGATACACCAGACACTTTCTCCTCCCCCTCCCTTTTTGGGTGGGAGGGGATTCAGTTTAATATAAAAATGTTGTTCATTGTATTAACATACATGAGTAAAAGTCAGTAGACCTGAAACGCGTTGGCATTATGAGGATTATACTTTAACCACGCTTAGTTGCCCTAGTGTACTTTCTTTTTACTGGATTTCTAAAGGAATCAATAAACTCAAGTTTTAACCAGTGCTGGCTGCCGTTCCACTTGTACATGAGTTTGTTCTTAGGATTACCGTGCACCATTGACCAGGTAAACTGATTTTGCCTTCCCTTTCTCAGTGTAAAATGGGCTAGATTTTCAAACAGCCACTGTTAAAAATCTGTCACTTTGTTAGACTGCTAGTCTAGATAAGACTAAGGCCATTTTTATACTGCTGCTTAGCCCTGTTATAAGCCGCTCCGTCAGACACAGACTACTCTAATACATAGACTACTTTTTTTTCTCCGGTAAACTTCCGGATTTCCAATTAACCCAATGCAAGTCAATGGGGTCCATCGGGACAGAGTGGTGATCCGATGGTGTCAGTTTTGCTCCACCCCCGTTTTGGGGTCGTTTGGCACAAAAAAAAAGACAAAAGCACACAGAATGGGACAGAGCACAACGGCAAAATGAACCAGACCTCAGCCTGTTTGTTAAAATCTTTCCAAAAATGTATTAAAGGTAAACGTTTAGATGAGAGATCCATGTCTCAAGAGAGTCAAGGGTACTGGGTTACTTCTTTCTTACACTACAATAAATATTATAAGTCACATAAAAGAAAATATTGAAATTTGCTCAGCATTCTACATGTTAGGCTTGAACAATAATAAAAAGTTAATTATATAATACAGTGGTAAATTACCATTTAGATTACAGTGGCGAGGTTCTGCTTCACCTATCAACACCTAATCCATTTCCTGACATTTTTGTAGATAACCTAAGTGTCACGAGCACGCCCTTCTGCAGCCTTTAACATTTCAGTTTTTTTCAGGTTTTTTTCAAATTCTAAGAAGGCTTTATTATAATTTCATGTTACACTTACAGAATACAAATTTGTCTCCAGAATAGTTAATCGTATAGCCTTGAATTTTGCCTGCTAAAACGGAAGTTTTTCTCGACAAGAACACAATTTAAATACATTCACATTTGAGAAACAAAAAGTATAAAGAACCTGAAATATTGTTCCCGGCTTCACAGATGTCTGTCTTCCTCTTGTGAATACTTCTTTGTCAAAGCTTATAAAATATCCATAATCTAACTACAGCCTTAAGCATGCTTCATGCCACCAAGGCTGAAGTTTAGCCATTCATGAAAAAAGAACTTGTGCAATGCATTTCTGTACACGCAGGACTGGATACAATTGTGTAGCTCTATTGCCATCTAGAGTAAAATGATGGCAGGGAGAATGTGGAACCAAAGCACATGAATAAGCATTATACACAGGTACAGCAGGTAGCAAGGTCATACTTATAAGACAGCTGTACATTTAAAATAAGCACAGAAACAGGTGGTTTCATAATATTATATAACTGTTTTGTGATATGCAGGGGATATTATGGTGCATTTCCTTTCTAAACATAGAAAAGTTCATTAGTTCAGAACAAGATCTTTTGAATTTCTGCTTATCTGGCATCTCACAAAAACTGTTCTGACGTTGGTTCAGTAGGAAATTCGTAAATGGTTCTTCCTTTCGGACTCTGAATATTTTATTTATAAAGCATTTATTTAATGGGTCAATAGACTGTCAGTGGCTCATTATTAAAGAAGTTAGAAAATATTTTTAAAGGACATTATTTTTTTATTTTATTTTTATTTATTTTTATTTTTTTTCCTTACTTTTGGGAGCTGTAGACCATCTGCAGTCTATGCTAATACATTGCCGGCCCTGAATTAGTTTACATTAATGCTATTGTACATCTCAGATGGGTTTCATGAAGCTTCAGGGTCCCAGTGCAACATCTGTAATAGGGTCCCCAACTATGATGTGTAACAGGGGCATACAAGTAATTTTGTAAAGGTAAAGGGTCAAGTCCAGGAACAGGTAAATGAGTAGAGCTCCAACATTCTCCGATGATATGCTTGACCGCCACTCCGGTCTCTTGTGCACAGCTATGTTTGACAGTCCCATAGCAAGTGAATGGATTGCCATCAAGTCATCTACACAGGTTTTAATAAATATCCCTAATAGTTCGTTTAACATGTGCAATTTTTCTCTATTGCCCTTATCAACAGAATTATGATTTAATAAAAAGGTACATTTCAGCATAGAACATTATCCTAAAAGATATTAGGGTTATTCATGTGCATAGCTGCTACTGATAACCCCACAAAGGACTTCAAGAAAAGTGTTTATACATGATCTTTGATTTAAACAAAATGTACTACTACATTTGGTATTTTGCATCTGCATGGTTTCTTCACTGTACCCAGATATGTAAACAAGCGTTGGTCAACACTGACCTCTAGTGGAGGTACCTACACCTGTCTACATACGTAGAAGGAAAGCTTTATTGTATTTCTATTCAAAATTAATGCAGCTACTACACGTGTGTGCATATATTACCTATGCTACTAAGTTGGCAAAGCAAAGCTCAAAGCCTGTAGTGTTATAATCACATTTACAATCATACATTATATATTGTTAGAATTAGGGATGCATAAAAATTTTAACACCTGAAAATTGTCAGCTGAAAATGGGGTTATCAGCATTTTGCTGAAAGGAAAAAAAGAAACACATTGAAATTGGGTGTGGCTTGTGGGCGAACAGGTCTGCAGCGGGACTCAGTAGCCTCCCTGCAGCATCAGGAATTGTTCCAAGGTGGGTGGCTGAGTCACAGAGTCGTCTATGTAGCTGGTGTGTTATATTTCTCTGAAGAGCCTGAGGGAAATTCATGAGGCAATGGGTATCCATAGCAGTGATCTGCAACCTGTGGCTTTAACTAGGATAGAAACACAACCATACCTCCCAACTTTTACAGAGAGAAAAGAGGGAAAAGCCACACCCAATAATCATGCCCTCAATCACACCCCTAGCCATTTCCTCATTATGCCCGCATATACAGAATGGGAATACCTCTTTAACAACAATAACATTCTCAGTTTGTCATCTAAGTTTGGGAGGACCTCCTAAACTGAGACTGACAACAACCAACATCATTACCACAATAGACAATAGAAGTGATTACATACAGTTATATCAGGTGACGTCTTCTCTAGTTGGAGTCATTCACTTTCCTTTTTCTTCTCCATCTGGCCCAGTAGGTAGGGCCCTGCAGAGAGAGATGCCCCTGCAGGTAAATCCCACAGATAGTGGTCTCCTATATGAAATCCCTCATATGAACTATGAAGATAATAGGTAGCCCCCTCTTAGCTTGGTAGTTAGTCCCCATATTAGCAAGGCAGGAACTTATTAGATAGTCAACCAGGTAGGCAGCAGTTCCCACACATTAATTAGGCAGTAGTTCCCCCACATTGGGTAGGCAGCAGTTCCCCCACATTACGTAGGTAGCAGTTACTCCACATTAAGTAAGCAGCAGCTCCCCCACATTAAGTAGGCAGCAGTTCCCCCACATTAGGTAGGCAGCAGTCCTCCCACATTAGATAGGCAGTAGTCCCTCACCCCCCTCACATTAGACAGACAGCTGTTTCAACGCATTTGTAAGGCAGCAATTCCCCCACATTAGATAGGCAGCAGTTACCCAATATTAGGTAGGCAGCAGTTCCCACACATTAAGTAGGCAGCAATTCCTCCACATTAAGTAGGCAGCAGTTCCCCACATTAGGTAGGCAGCAGTCCCCCCATAATTAGATAGGCAGTAGTCCCTCACCCAAGGGAGGCCGCAGTAACAACAATTGTCCACATCAAGCCTGTCAGGGCATGCTAAGAGTTGTAGTTCTGCACCAGCTAGCAGATCCACAGGTTGCAGATCACTGCTCTATGGTACAACATGTAGGAAGTTGCAGTTTTTTGTTTTTGTTTGGGTCAGCTGCAGAGCCATAGGCTGTGTCAGGTCATGCTGGGAGTTGTATTTACTAGTTTGGGGTCAGCTACAGAGCCTGCTAGTACAACTTCCAGCATGACCTGACACAGTCTATGGTTTGGCAGTTGACTTAAACCAAAACTACAACTCCCAGAATATTGTAGAGCTGCAGAGCCATAGGGGAGCAGCGGATCCCGACGGTCAAGATTTTTTTTTTTTTTAACCATTGGGGACAATTACAAATCTTCATATCTTTTAATTATAAAAATGTTCAATGCTATACCATAACATAGCATTATTGATTGATGTTATTGGTGCTATGCTTACACAGCCGGCCGAGGAGACCTGTATAGTCAAAGCTTTAATGGCTCTGCTCTGTTCCCTGCGCAAGTCAAACAGTTAGTTTGGTCTCCTTCCAGCCTGGCAGGAGACCAAACTCAGGATGTGCGTGCAGGGCATGGGGAGGCACAGCTCTTGCAGGCTTCAGTGACTTTGCGCCTGCTAGGGAACGCCCACTTAATCCTGGCGGGAGATCACACTATTTAAGCAAGGGGAAATGTATGATACAGAGCTTTTTAAAGCTCAGAAAAAATGTTTAAGGGTAGGAGAGATATTAGGAGTATTTAGAGAATATAATCTAAGTTAAAGTTAGTTTAGAAAATATGGTTTGATGATAAGTATTCTTTAACTGCTTGGGAGCCTTCAGTATCTGACAGCAACAATATTATGACAGTTTTAAAAACTGCAATTGATGTTGATTGTTGAATCTGAAGGCTTAACGTAAGATACTTCCTGTCATGCTGATGTCCAGCAATGGCGGTGAGTCCTGGTGGCTGATAGTAGCTGCAACTCAGCAGGTATGAAGCACGCTCAGCTTGTCAACAAACTTTTTTCTCCTGGAACGCAATCGTTTTTAGCATGAATTCAAACTATATATATATTTTTGAAGATTTGTGTGAAAAATAAAGAATGTACAAACTTTTTTGATTAAAACATTTTTTAAATAAAATTAAAAAAATGATTTCACCATACCAAGGCGCTGTTGCAAGATGACACAGTTAACACCAGTAAAACTGTGGTAATAACTAAGACACGTTTGTGCACCAGAAAGTAGGGATTAACCTTTGAATAGTTAGGGTAAAATGTAGAAAACACAAAGCCATGCCACTTTAAAAAACAAATGGCGAGCAAGGCGCTAAGATAGTAAAAATTATGTGTAAAACTTATGTGGTGCTAATAACACAAATGGGATAGAGTTAACATGAAAAAAAGTGATGCTAAATTCTATAAAAAATCCCCCCTCCTCAGTATGTTTTAATTAATGTGTATTATTATGCCCATTTTTTGGATTACCTAATATAAAACTGTATTTATTTTATTATTGCCTTATATTTATTTCACATAATTTAAATTGATTAATTTATTTAATAAAAAATTCAAACATAATACAAGATAATACAAAAATATTATACAATTACACAAAAACTATTGTGTTTATTTTATTATTGGCTTGTAGTTTATAAATTATTTCAGATAAATTCATGAATTTATTTAATGAAAAATTCAAATACAATACAATTATAGAAAAATTATTTTGTATATATATATATATATATATATATATATATATATATTTATTTGGTGGGTGGGACAAGCACATCCAAAATATTTGGTTTCACCCCAAAATGTTTATTTGGGTGACAAACTACCATATATACTCGAGTATTAGCCGACTCGAATATAAGCAGAGGCCCCTACTTTCACCCCCAAAACCTCGGCTTATACTCGAGTATATATGGGTTATTATAATTATATATTGTGTTACAATACAGAGTTACAGTGCATTTTTCCTGTGCTACTGGAAGGTAAATACAGCCAATCTGAAATACAGCTGCATATGGCTGTATGGCTTTACACTTCTAAATACCCATACTTTACCTTTTTACATTATTTATAAGGACTGTTTGTAAACAAGCCACTAGGGGGAGTACAAGACTGCACTGTGTATAGTTTTTGTTTTAGTTTTCAAATCTCTCATGACATATTTCTTTGTTGTATACTGTATTACTATTTCATTTTCTACCATCACCTACTGTATGATCCTTTTCTTTATTTTTAGGAATCGGAACATTAGTTGAGACTATGTCTAAAGTTTTCCAGTATTTAGGTTCTCACTGATTTTCACTATAATGAGATTATTAGGCTTCTTTCACACTGCCCTTGTTCCCCCCTGTAATGGGTCTGCTAGGCTCTTTTTTTTTTTTTTTGTCTTTAACAGCCTTTATCAGGACGGGTCACAACAGGCATGGGGACAGGTCACAACGGGCACGGTCGGTTCTCATTTATATAATAGGGTCTTTTATTTTACAGGAGTATATAGCGGGAGAAAAAGACGGTGCATGCACTAATTTTCATCCGCTAAACTCCCGTTGTTTTGCAGCGGCTGGTGTACTGCCAGGTCACAACGGCAGTGTGAAAGTAGCCTTACTGAGCTTTTCTCTAAATCTAGACACATATTGGTATTGCTGTAATTTGTAAAATATTTGCTATATCCACACTTGTATTGTGGCCTATGTAACAGATTTGCAATAATTGGTATTATCTGCCAATTATAATTGAGGGCATTACTTGTCATTCTACAGGCAGGGTTTGTATTGCCCACTCAGTTTTAGCACAAGTTTTCAAACATTAATCCCTATACACCCTGTTCCAAATTGTTATGCAAATTATATTTTTCGAATTTACCTAAATAATTGATGTAAATAACAGTGTGCATAATTCTCATGTTATCAACTATTAATAGTACAATTCACATTGTATTGAACAAACCTTCCAATGATATTTTAAACATTAAAAAAAACTTACAATGCACTTTTCCAAATTATTTCGCACAGTAAGCTTCAAAGCACTTTACAGGTTGTAAAGAACTGAAAATTTTCATTTGTTGTTATGGTCTGCACTCTGGCCGCCAGGGCTGGTTGTGACTGCATTTTCCTGTCATCTACTGCTGCCGGCGGGGCTGGGTTCGCTTCGCTGGACGTGCCCGCATGCAAATCCCAGCCCATCACTCACCCCTGTCCTCTGCCACCTCCTCTTCTGCCTCTCACCTCCGGCGCACGTGTCCCCAACTCCTAGGGCACACGCGCCATAGCTTTAAGATTAAAAGGACCAGTACATCCTTAATTATGTGTTCACATGTGTCTCCTATATAAGTTCCTGCTCCTCCCCCACATCCCTGCCGGAGGATCTTTGTCTCCTTGTGTCATTGAGAAAGCATTGCTGTGTTTTGCCTTGCCTTGTTACTGTCATCCTGCTAGGTTCCTGACCTTGCTCCTGTGCCGCCTGCCTACTGACCTCCTGCTTCGTTTCTGACCACGCACCAGTGCCGCCTGCCCAGACCTTCTGCTATCCTGACTACGAGTTGCTGTTCTCCTTCTGTACCTCGAATCTCCTCAGCCATCTGTGTGGTCGTGTCATGCCAGGGGTAGCGACCTGGGTGCTGCCTGTCGCAGCAAGTCCATCCCGCTTTATGGCAGGTTCTGGTGAAAACCAGCGGCATCTTAGACTCCGCTCCCTGGTACGGCCTGCATCATCTGCCACACAGGTCCAGCGGATCTAGTACCCAGAGTGTTCCTGTTTACTGAACAGTGAGCGTTACAGTAAGATCTGGCCATGGATCCCACTGAGGTACCCCTGCCTGAAGTCGCAGGTCTTCTCTCCTGCCTGAAGTCGCGGATCTTCCCTCCAACTCCCTCCTCCAGCTCCTGCAGTGTCTTCTTGCTCCCAGCTACATCTACGTCTACCATTACCCTCTTAATATGACGTTGATTCCAAGTTATGCAGAGGCTTCATTACCCAGTGCTCCATGCATTTGGAGCTCATGTCTGAACAGTTTCTGACGGAACGTGCTAAGGTGGCATTTGTTATTAGCCTACTGTCCAGAAAAGCCCTGGCCTGGGCTACACCCCTTTGGGACTGTGGTGATCCAGTTGCCTCCAACTTGACTTTTTTTTTTGCAGAATTTCACTGTGTCTTTTGAGGAACCCGCATGTGCCTATTCAGCTGAGACGGCTTTGCTGAACCTATGTCAAGAGAATTCTTCCATTGGTGACTATGCGGTTCAATTCCGCACTCTAGCCTCAGAACTAGCATGGAATGAGAAGGCCTTGTGTGCCACATTCAAAAAGGGTCTGTCTAGCAGGATTAAAGATGCCCTTGCTGCACATGATCCTCCTTCTTCTCTGACTGAACTTATCCACCTGGCCACACGTATTGATGTGCGTTTTGCTGAGAGGCAGGAAGAACTGTGCTTAGAGAGGGAACCAGCTCGAACATGGAGATATCCACGCCTGGTACCTGTGTTTGAACAGCTACCTCTACAGTTTCCTGTGCCTTTTGCCGAATAGGCTATGCAAGTGGATCGTTCCTGTCTTACGCAACAGGAGAGATCACAACGACGCAGTGAGAATTTGTGCTTATATTGTGCTAGCCCAGAACACTTCCTCAAATACTGTTCTGTTTGTCCACAGCATCTGGGAAAACGCTCGCACCTAGGGCATGTAGGAGAGGCATCCCTAAGTGTGATTACCACCTCTCCTCGCTTGACCGTTTCTGTACAAGTCTTTGCTTATGCCAAGTCTTCCTTCAGAGCGACAGCATTTTTGGATTCTGGATACGCAAGTGACTTTATTGATGCTTCTTTGGTCCACAAATATCATCTTCCTGTTACTCAGCTTGCCAAGCCTATGTTCATCTCATCTGTTAATGGACAAAATTTGGACTGTAAGGTGCTATTCCATACTGAGCCTCTCGTCATGCAATTGGGTGTCTTGCATAAAGAAAAGATTGAATTCTATGTACTGCCTCACTGTACTTCTGTGCTTCTTCTTGGCCTGCCTTGGCTCCGACGTCACTCTCCGCAACTAGTTTGGAGAACTGGAGACATTTTTCGCTAGGGACAGTTCTGTCAAAATCTTTATCTCAGTCAAGTCCAGCCTAAAATTGTTTCTTGTCCTCCTCCTTTGCCTGGTCTGCCTCCATCTTGCCAAGATTTCTCTGACGTATTCTGCATAAAGCAGGCGGAGTTTCTGCCTCAACATTGTCCTTACGATTGTCCTATAGATTTACTGCCTGGAACCACTCCTCCTCATGGAAGAATTTACCCATTATTGGTTCCTGAGACCAAAGCCATAGCAGAGTATATCCAGGAGAAGCTCCAAAAGGGATTCAACCGTAAGTGTTCTTCTCCTGCCGGAGCAGGTTTCTTCTTTGTAGGGAAGAAGGATGGCTCACTCCGTCCACGTATTGACTACAGGGGACTCAACAAAATCACAGTGAAAGACCATTATCCACTTTCTCTTATCTCTGAACTTTTTGACCATCTCCAAGGAGCCAAGGTCTTCACCAAGTTGGACTTGCGAGGTGCTTATAATCTCATTCGTATCCACGAGGGAGATTAATGGAAACGGCCTTCGATACTTGTGATGGACATTTTGAGTATCTTGTGATGCCCTTCGGTCTCTGCAATGCTGCTGCCGTTTTTCAGGAATTTGTCAATGACATTTTCCGAGAGATTCTCTACACCTGTGTTGTCTTATACCTAGATGGCATCTTGATCTTCTCAACCAACTTAGAGGAGCATCAAACTCATGTTCGTCAGGTTCTTCAACGTCTTTGGAAGAATCATCTTTATGCCAAACTGAAGAAATGTCTATTCGAGTAATCAAGTCTCCCATTTTTCAGCTACATTGTTTCTCATCAAGGCCTGCAGATGGATCCAGATAAATTGTCTGCGGTTTTGGACTGGCCTTGTCCTTCTGGCCTATGGGCTATTCAACACTTTCTGGAATTCGCTAACTACTATCGTTAATGTATCCAAAATGTCTCTTCTTTGGTTGCCCCCATTTTGGCTCTCACTAAAAAGGGCTCTAATCCCAAGTCATGGCCTCCTGAGGCTGAACAGGCCTTCACCAGTTTAAAGTCTGCATTTTCCTCTGCTCTTGTGATTTCTAGACCTGATCCGGAGAAGCCCTTCACGTTGGAGGTTGATACCTCTTCTGTGTGAGACAATGCCGTTCTGACCCAGAGAAATGCCAAGGGCAAGACTGTAACTTGTGTTTTTTTTCCAAGACTTTCTCTCCTGCTGAAAGGAACTACTCCATTGGAGATCGAGAACTCCTCGCCATTAAGCTTGCCTTGGAGGAATGGCAACATTTATTGGAAAGGTCTTCTCATCCTGTCAGCATCTACACAGACCATAACAATCTTCTGTACTTGCAGTCTGCTCAGTGATTGAATCCTCATCAGACAAGGTGGTCTTTGTTCTTTTCTTGATTCAATTTCTACATTCATTTTCGTCCAGCTAACAAGAACATCAGAGCTGATGCTCTCTCCAGGTCCTCTGACGTCATAGGTTTGGACTCCACACCAAGGCATATTATTCCTCCAGATAGCTTGATTTCTGTCACTCTAGCCAAAATTAAGCAAGTGCCTCCTGGAAAATCCTTTGTGTCCGCCAGATTGAGACGCAAGATACTGAAGTGGGGTCATTCTTCTCTCTTGGCAGGTCATCCTGGTTTACATAAGACGTTACTCCTTATTTCTTGGCATAATTGGTGGCCGCATCTTGAACGTGATGTTTCTGGTTTTGTCCGTTCCTGTGAAACATGTGCCTTCTTGCTCCATATCTTTCATCAACATGGTCTTCCACAGCATATCGTTTTGGATCGCAGAGTTCAGTTTGTTTCAAAATTCTGGTGAGCTCTTTATACCCGTCTGGACATCAATTTGGACTTCTCCTCTGCCTATCACCTTCAGTCCAACGGTCAGGTGGAGAGGGTTAATCAAATTTTAGAGACTCATCTTCGTCATTTTGTTTCAGCTCACCAGGACGATTGGGTCGACCTTCTCCCTTGGGCAGAGTTCTCATATAATCATAAGGATTCCGAGTTTACAAGGTCTTCTTTCTTTTGATGTTTATGGACTCCATTTCCGTTCACCTCTTCCTCTTCCAGTCTCTTCCACTCTGCCAGCTGTTGATGAGCTTGCTTGGGACTTCTCTACCATTTAGCAACAAACTCGACAATTTCTTTCTCAAGCCTCCACACGCATGAAAGCACAAGCTGATAGTAGTAGAAGATCTCCTCCGTCCTTCTCTCCTGGTGACAAGTTTTGGCTTTCCTCCAGATATATTCAGTTCAAGATACCCTGCTACAAGCTCGGTCCTCGCTATCTTGGTCCCTTCCAAGTGTTACAAAAAATGAATCCTGTCTCTTACAAACTCAGTTTACCTGCTACTTTACGTATTCCTAATTCTTTCCATGCTTCTCTCCTCAAGCCTCTCGTCATAAACGAGAGGTTCTTGCCACCAGGACCGTGAGAGGTAAACAATTTTTATTGGTTGACTGGGAATGTTATGGTCCTGAGGAGAGATCTTGGGAGGTGGAGAATATCCTAGTTCGTGACCTTCTCAGGAAATTTCTGAACCGAAAAAGGAAGGGGGAGACCAAAGGGGGGGTACTGTTATGGTCTGCGATCTGGCCGCCTGTGCTGGCATCATCTACTGCTACCGGCGGGGCTGGGGTTCGCATCGCGGGATGCGAATCCCAGCCCGTCACTCACCCTGGTCCTCTGCCACCTCCTCTCCTGCCTCTCCCCTCCGGCGCGCGTGTCCCCGTCTCCTATTGCATGTGTGCACCGAAGCTTGAAGATTTAAAGGGCCAGTACACCCTTAATTATGTGTCCACCTGTGTCTTCTCTATAAGTTCCTGCTCCTCCCCCACATCCCTGTTGGCTGTTTGTTGCCTTGTGCCATCGAGAAAGTGTTACTGTGTTTTGCCTTGCCTTGTTACTGATCTCCTGCTATGTTCCTGACCTTGTTCTTGTGCCGCCTGCCTACTGGCCTCTTGCTTCATTCTTGACCACGCTTTGCGACAGGTTCTGGTGAAAACCAGTGGCACCTTAGACTCCTAATCCCTGGTACGGCCCGCTTCATCTGTCACAGGTCCAGCGGATCTACTACCCAGAGTGAAGATGTCGGTGTGACCTGAAGAAGCCCCGGGAGCGGCGTGAAATAGCTGTTTTCCGTTACACTGCCGATCCAAGCGTCCCGCTGTCTGTTCATGTACCGCACCTAATAAAGAAGATACTGTTCAAAATACCATGAGTGCCACCTGATTTTCTTCATTCTCTTTATGTGAATGCAATTTCTGCACTCTGAAGGTTGAGCACCACGTAGCTCACAGATTAAGGAGCTGTGTTTCCATAAGCACTAACAAGGACTTTGCAGGTGTGCAGCAATAGCAGAGGTTAATCAGTGCCGACTCTCAGTTTCTATAAGGCTCTCTCTACTACCCACTGTCTACTGAACAGTGAGTGTTACATTTGTTGTGTTTGTAGCATTTTTACTGAAATCAAAAGCTATATAATCAAACTTTTAACAACATTTTAACTTTTTAAGCATTTTAACAGGTCACATTACATTTTTACATAGGACCCCTTATTTGATGGCGACTTCACAAGTCTTGCATTCATTGAACTTGTGAGTTTTTGGATAGTTTCTGCTTGAATTTGTTTGCAAGATGTCAGAATTTCATCCCAGAGCTGCTGTTTTGATGTAAACTGCCTCCCACCCTCATACATATTTTGCTTGAGGATACTCCAAAGGTTCTCAGTAGGATTGAGGTCAGTCGAGGATGGAGTCAGAAACTCCACATACTTTACAGAGATCATCTTTACACCTTCGGGGACCCTAAAGGGGCTGACCAGCTCTCTTCCCATGAATCTGGCCCAAAACATGACTCCACCATGCCTTGCTAGCCTTGTTGGAACAGGGTGGCCGTCCACCAACCATCCACTACTCCATCCATCTGGATCATCCAGGGTTACACAGCACTCATCAGTGAACTGGACTGTTTGAAAATTAGTCTTCATGTATTTTTCTGCCCAATAAAGCAGTTTCTGCTTGAGGGCATTGGTTAGTAGAAGAATAGAAGGTTTATGCACAGTTGCAAGACTCTGGAGGACTCTATACCATGATGTCCGTGGGACCCAGAGGCACCAGCAGCTTCAAATATCTGTTTGCTGCTTTGTAATGGTATTTTAGCAGTTGCTCTCTTGATCTGATGCATGGATCTGGAAGAAATCTTCCTCAATGTGCCTTTATTAAAAAGAAGCTCCTGTGGCAAACTGGTTAGGGGTTAGTGATTTATTAGAGGGGCAAAGGATTAAAAGTAATATCAGGAAGTATTAGTTTACTGAGAGCAGTGGATCCATGAAATAGCCTTCCTGCAGAAGTGGTAGCTGCAAATACAGTGAAGGAGTTTAACCCCTTAAGGACCAAGCGCATTTTGGCCTTAAGAACCAGACCAATTTTATTTTTGCATTTTCGTTTTTCCTCCTCGCCTTCTAAAAATCATAACTCTCTTATACTTCCATCCACAGACCCATATGAGAGCTTGTTTTTTGCGTCACCAATTGTACTTTGTAATGACATCACTTATTTTACCATGAAAAGTACGGCACAACCAAACAAATATTATTTATGTGGGAAAATTGAAAAGAAAACCGCAATTTAGCAAATTTTGGAATGTTTTCTTTATTCTGAAATGTTTTCTTTATTCTGTGGTTCAATACGATTAAAATGATACCCATACTATATGCTTTTCTATAATTGTACCGCTTGAAAAAAAATCTCAAACCATTTTAACAAAATGATTATGTTTGAAATTGCCCTATTTTGACCACCTATAATTTTCTCATTTTTCCGTATATGGGGCGATATGAGGGCTCATTTTTTGCGCCATTATCTGTAGGTTTTATCAGTACCACTTTTGCTTAGTTTTTACTTTTTATTCATTTTTTATGAATTATTTTTTTTATAAAATGTGACAAAAAAGCAGCAATTTTGGACTTTTTTTTTTATTTTTTTACGCTTCAGCGTACGGGATAATTAACAATATATTTTAATATTTCATACTTTTACGCACGCGGCGATATTAAATATGTGTATTATTTTTTTTACGCTTTTTTAGGGGCAAATTGGGGAAAAACGGACGTTTTACTTTTTATTGGGGGAGGGGATTTTTCCAATTTTTTTACGTTTTTATTTTACATTTTTTTACTTTTTTTTTTTTACACTTTTTATGTCCCCATAGGGGACTATTCATTGCAATCATTTGATTGCTAATACTGTGCAGTGCTATGTATAGGACACAGCACTGCTCAGTATTATCGGTGATCTTCTGCTCTGGTCTGCTCGATCTCAGACCAGAGCAGAAGACCCGGCCACCATGCTGGATGATCGGATCCCCACGGCAGCGCTGCGGGCGATCCAATCGTCCATTCAAATGACCGCAATGCCGCAGATGCCGTGATCTGTATTGATCACGGCATCGGAGGGGTTAACGGCAGACATTCGCGCAATCGCGGATGTTCGCCATTACCGGAGGGTCCCTGGCTGCTGATATCAGCCGGGACCTGCCGGGCATGACGTGAGCACCGCTCCGGTGCTCGCGATCATGTCGGCGCGTAAATGTACATCATGGTGCGCTAAGTACCACGTCACCATGACGTACATTTATGTCCATTGTCATTAGGGGGTTAAGCATGCATGGGATAAGCATAAGGCTATCCTTCATATAAGATAAGGCCAGCGACTATTGATAGGATTCAGTTTATTGGGCAGACTAGATGGGCCAAATGATCCTTATCTGCCGACACATTCTATGTTTCTATCTGTACAAACCCGTCTGTGCTCTGAATCAGTCACAAATCTCTTAAGGATAAGTTTTAAATATTTTTTTTTCTTGGTGTTATGCCCCAAGAAACTGCCAAAACTGCTCGCATGGCATTTTTTTCATTGAAAAAACGCTGAGGCAAGATGTTAGCTGTAAATCAATGGAAAAAATGGAAAATTATTTTTGCACTTTGTGTTTTTCAGTTTGGCGTATTTTTTTTAATCCTTTTGGCATTTTTTCACTCTTTTCGGTGTTTTTTAACTTCTTGGCAGTTTTGCAAAGTCGCAGTTTTTCCCTGAAATCGTGGTGATTTTCTCCCATAGAAGTCTATGGGAGTAAAAAAATAAAAACAAGAGAAACGCAATATTGGTTTTAACTTTGCCATTTTTGCAGGCGGTTTTTATTTTAATTTTTGGACTTTAATGATTAAAAAAGTGATGGAGATACCATTTTTAATAAAATTTCGTAGGGTACCATTAAAAAAAACTATAAAATAGACACAGTAATGATGGAAAAAATTGTATTTAATGAAATTTATATTTTGTATAACGAAATTTTTATAAATTTTTAACCCCTTCCCGTTACATGACGTATGCATACGTCATGATCGGGCTCCTGCGATAGAACACGGGGTCACGCACTGACCCCGCACCATATCGCATCGGTCCGGCGGATATCAACGGCTAGGACACGCGGCTAATACTGGACATCACCGATCATGGTTATGCCCAGTATAAAGCCTTCAGACCCGGCGATCAAAGTTGATCACCGCATCTAAAGTGAAAGTAAACTTTGCCGGTTAACTCAGGGGTGCTGTTTGGGACTGCCGCAATAAAATTGCGGTGTCACAAACAGCTTGCAGGACAGCTGGAGGGTCTCTAGCTGCCTCCTCGCTGTCCGATCGCTGAATGACTGCTCCGTGCCTGAGATCCATGCAGGAGCAGTCGAGCGGCGATAACGCTGATCAATGCCCGGCTATTGCCAGGCAGTGATCAGTGTAGAAGATCAGTGTGTGCAGTGTTATAGCCCCTATGAAAATAAAGTGTTAATAAAGATCATTTTATTCCTTCCATAATAAAAGTTTGAATCACCCCCCTTTTCCCAATAAAAAAAACCAGTGGAAATAAAAATAAAAATAAACATATGTGGTATTACCGCGTGCGTAAATGTCTGAACTATAACAATATATCATTAATTAAACCGCACGGTCTATGGCGTACACGTCAAAAAATTCCAAATTCCAATATAGCATCTTTTTGGTCACTTTTTACACCATAAAAAAGTGAATAAAAAGCGATCAAAAAGTCCAATCAAAACAAAAATGATACCGATAAAAACATCAGATCACGGCACAAAAAATTAGCCCTCATACATCCCCATATGCAAAAAAATAAAAATAAAGTTATAGGGGTCAGAAGAGGACATTTTTAAACGCATACATTTTCCTGCATGTAGTTATGAGTTTTTCCAGAAGTACAACAAAATCAAACCTATATAAGTAGGGTATCATTTTAACAGTATTGACCTAAAGAATAAAAATAAGGTGTCATTTTTACCGGAAAATGCACTGCGTAGAAACAGAAGCCCCCAAAAGTAAAAAAAAATTGCATTTTTTCTTCAATTTTGTCGCACAATGATTTTTTTTTCTGTTTCACTGTGGATTTTTGGGTAAAACGACTATTGTCACTGCAAAGTTGAATTGGTGTCGCAAACAATAAGCCATAATATGCATTTTTAGGTGCAAAATTGAAAGCGTTATGATTTTTAGAAGGTGATGAGGAAAAAATGAAAATGCAAAAATGGAAATTACCCTGCATCATTAAGGGGTTAAACAGGGATCAATTTATGTGTGCGGGCAGGGCAATAATAAAAATGTAGTGTGTGTGTGCTTTTCACTTTTTTTTCTTTATTGTTTTACATTTTTACACACACAGTGCCATGATGGAAGTAGCAGTACCTGTACTAATTGACAGATCGCCACTGGGTTCCATTGCGATCCTTCTGTATAATTTACATATGTGGGAGGCTGCTCTTCTATGGTCCCCTGCACTGCCGTATATATACACCTATTCATATTTCCTGCAGAGAGCTGTGATTGGCCAGATGGAAATATGAATAGGTGTATATACACGGCAGTGCAGGGGACCATAGAAGAGCAGCCGCCTGCATCCATACATTATGCTGGCAGATCACAGCGGGTGTCAGGAGTGACACCCGCTGTGATCTTTCATTAAATGTAGGTACTACTACTTCCAACATGGAGCACACTCCATGCTGGGAGCTGTAGAACCTGCATTAATAGACAGATCGCAACAGGTGTCAGAAGTTGCACTCGCTGCGATCTGTCTATTAATGCAGGTACTACAGCTCCCAGCATGGAGCAGAGTTTTCTCCATGTTGAGAGTAGTAGTACCTGCAGTTAAGGACAGATCACAGCTGGTGTCACTCCTGACCCCCGATGCGACCGTCCTATCTATTGCCGAGATGCGGAGTAGCTTTCTTCTGCGCTCCATATCTCTGCACTATACTCCGGCCAGCCACTCACTCATTCATATTTCCCTCTGAGAGCTGTGACTGGCTGCAACCATCCAGCCAATCACCACTATGAGCGGAAAATATGAATGAGTGATGTGAATTTCTATTCACATCACTGGTCGGCCTGAGAATAGTGCACATATGCGAGCGCTGTATAGAGCGGTTCTGCATCTCTGCTATATTATGGATGATCGCATCGAGTGTCAGGAGTGACACCTGGGGCGATAGGTCTATTAGTACAGGTACTACTACTCCCATCATGGAACAGTCTGTTCCATGATGGGAGTAGTACTACCTAAAATGTTATTTTTTTTTAAATAGAAAAAAAGTGAAACAAACACACTTTATTAAAAATGAATAAAAATGTTGTTATAAAAAATAAAATTTTCGTTAAATACATTTTTCCCATCCCTACTGCATTCTTTTTTTATTTATTTATTTTTTTGGTACCCAACAAATTTAGAAAAAAAACGCCAAAGGGGCCAAAAATGTCATTTCCACTCAAATGCAAAAACGCCAGAAAAAAACACCAGAAAAAACATCAGACACAGGAAATTGCATAGGCATTTTTTCTGGCGTCTTTTTTTCAGTGAAAAAAAATCAAGTGGAAACTTAGCCTAATAGGGCAATGATTACACTTATGATTTTGTGAAATATCCAATGTCATTGAACTATTTCACTCTTTTTGGCAGCAGAGAGATCCTTTTTCTTCCCCATATTGCTTGTAAATGGTGCTCTGCTTAATAATGTGGAACACCCACCTTTAGTAGTTTTTCCTTAAATTGGGCTCACCTGGCAATCTAATTATCACAGGTGTCAGAGATTGTTTACAGTGATCAAAAGAGCCCTGAGACACAATACCAGCCATGAGTTAGGCTGGGTTCACACCACGTTTTGTTAAATACGGCTCCCGTATACGGTTGGGAGGAGGGGGGCGGGGCTTAATCGCGGCGCCCGCACTCAGCCGTATTCGGGAACTGTATTTAATGTATGTCTATGAGCCGACCAGAGTGAACCGCAGCCTCCAGTTGGCTTCGTTTTCGGCCGTATGTGGTTTTCCGACCGCAGGCAAAAACGTGGTCGACCACGTTTTTGCCTGCGGTCGGGAAACCGCATACGGCCGAAAATGAAGCCGACCGGAAGCTGCGGTTCACTCCGGTCGGCTCATAGACATACATTAAATACGGTTCCCGAATACGGCTGAGTGCGGGCGCCGCGATTAAGCCCCGCCCCCTCCTCCCAACCGTATACGGGAGCCGTATTTAACAAAACGTGGTGTAAACCCAGCCTAAAACTGAAAAACTAAATATTTAATCTTTGTGACACTTAGGAAAACTGTCATATGTTTTCTACCACACTATCCACAGGTACCGATGGATAGTGCGGGAGACGCTGAACATTTTGAGTCCTACCTTGCCTGGATGCACTGCGCCGTTCGCCCGTTATAGCAGTTTTTCTGTATGTTTAAATTAGCTGCATACTGGCACGGGTCGGGTTACTGCCTTAATCTTGCACTGTAACGTAACCGCCGCCCGCAGCACTGCCCAGGTAATGAATATTCATATAATGGCCCTCATTTACTATTGAAAACCCAACATGTTTTGTCAGGTTGTGCACCAGATTTTGTCGCATTGCGCCAGAAATTCTGTCTGTGCCCTATTTTGCGCCAGAATTGCGCCAGAATTGAAAAAACCCAACTAACTCTCCATTTTGCTAAGAAAACCCGAAACGGGGGCGTGGCATCCAGGGAAATGGGCGCGGTCTCGGAAAAGGGGCGTGTTCCTGACATTTTTACAAATATCGAACATATTTACTAAGGTTTCCACAGAAAATGTGGTATCTAGAGAGAGGGAGGAAGGCTCCTCATGTGCGGGATCAGTAGATCTTGTAGGTGGGGGTAGGGGACGGTAATTCCCAAGGCGCTTACCAAAGTTGGTTGTGCGCCCACACACAACAAGGTAAAGTGCAGAAGAAATATAGAAGAAGGTCCACTGCAGCCCTCCTGGGTAAGAGTAAAATCAAAACCGAATGACCAGGGAGTCAGGAGTTTGTCTGGCGCAGAGAGGAACCATCAGGCAGCCAAGTAAAATCAATGGATTTATTAGATGCAACGCGTTTCGCTGCGCATGCGCAGCTTCATCAGGCATGACAAGAGAAGGTTGGTAACAGATATATATACCTCCAGGAATTAACCATTAGAGTACTTTTTGAAAGAGTTGTTACATAAAATTACATATCCACATATGAATGTGACAATGTATGAAAAATATATAAATAGATATAAATAAATATAAATAGACAAAAGTCACAAAAATAATAATGAAACAATAATGTAAAAGCACAATGGAATCATATAAACATATATATATATAATATAATTATCGCATGTGGTGTGAATATACCACCACAAGCGACTCAAGCAATCACACCGCTTAGTCACCGGTGCGGCATTCAACAACGCAAGTTGGATATTATTTCAAAAAATATATATAATATAAAAGAATATGGACCTATAAGGTGCTATGTATGTTAGTTCAAAGAGTAAAAAATTGATTTGTATATCGCTGCATTATTAAATGGATAATGATAGTATAGATAAAAAATAAAAAATAAACAGTGCGGTAAAACAAATCACAACTGACCAGAGGGTGATGTATGAACACTACTTAAAGAAAGTGAGAAAAATGAACTAGAATAACTAGTGCGGTGTTGAATACAGCACCCGGCGAAAACGCAGGGTGTGAATATTCGTAAAAAGATCCAAATTTACAAATATTATATAAATAAATAAAAAATACAGAAGTTTCTGTATGCAGAAAGGAAGGAAAAACAAAAAACGGAACATGGATAATAAAACATAAGGAATAATAAATACACAGTGGGGCGCTCCAGGGTGAACAGCACAGAAGGAACAACGAAAAAAACAGATCAAGATATAATATTTTGGAGATTAATCCATTGGAAGAAATGGAAAGTTTTTAAACCCTAATTTATCAGATTATTTAACTGTATCGATACATTCATTAAAACCTTGAGGGTGCAAAGTGTGTAGTTTGTGAATCCAGAAGGATTCACGATTATTTAATCTTTGTATTCTGTTAGGTAAATGAATGGGGATAGTTTCTAAAATAATTAATTTCAAAGTTTCGGTATTTTTTTTGATGGTGAATAGTGAAATGTCGGGATAAACTATGCAACAAAAAACCATGTTTTATGTTCCATCTGTGCTTGTTCATCCTGGAGCGCACCGTTTGTGTGGTGCGGCCAACGTATTGGCGGTCGCAACCACAGGTTAATAGATAGATAGCAAAAGTGGTGTCGCAATTTAGTGAATCTTTTATTTTAAATGTTTGTTGTGTGGAAAAGGAAGAAAAAGTATCAGTTTGGATGATCCATTCGCAACAAAGGCAGCGACTTTTTTTTACAGGGGAAACAATATGGTTTAATGGAACAGGTATTCTGTGGTGTAAGATGTTCGGAAAATCTACTGGGGGCTAATAAATTGCTAAGATTTTTGGAACGTCTGTAGGTGACATTAGGAACTGGGGGAATTATTTGGTTTAGAATTTTATCATTTTGAATAATAGGCCAGTTTTTAGTTAGTATTTTTCTGATATTAGATGCCTCAATATTGAAATTTGTGACAAAGTTATACCTAAAGGGGTTATGAGTAGTGTTGAGCGGCATAGGCCATATTCGAATTCGCGAATATTCGCGAATATATGGACGAATATTCGTCATATATTCGCGAATATTCGCATATTCGTTATATTCATGTTTTATTTTCGCATATACGAATATTCGCGTATGCGAAAATTAACATATACAAAATTAGCATACGCGAAAATGCGCATATGCGAAAAGTAGCATATGCTAATTTTCGCATATGCGAATGTTCGCACGCCAGTCTCACACAGTAGTATTACAGCCTTCTTTACACCACACAAGCTGGAAGCAGAGAGGCATGATCACTGTGATGTGTACTGTGAAGAAAAAAAATAAATAAAAAAAAATAAAAAAACGAATATTCGTAATTACGAATATATAGCGCTATATTCGCGAAATTCGCGAATTCGCGAATATGCGATATTCACGAATAATATTCGAATTGCGAATATTCGTGAGCAACACTAGTTATGAGGCTGATTGGAACTAGATTTTTTGGAAATAGATGTAACCAAATCAGATTGTTTTTTATCCTTCACCTTCATGTATGCCTTAGTTAAGAGCGATTTAGGATAGCCCTTCTGTATGAAGCGTTGTTTTAAAACCTCAGCTTGAGAAATAAAATCTGAATCAGAAGTACAGTTTCTGCGAATTTGTAAATACTGGCCGAATGGCACCCCTCTTAGCCAGCTTGAATAATGTGCACTGTCGAACTGTAAAAAACTGTTAATATCAACAGATTTGAAAAAAGTCTTCGTGGAAATAGTGCCATCGACTGTTTTATGGATATCAAGGTCTAAAAATTGGATGGAGTTTTCTGCATAATGCATAGTAAATTTTATGCCCCATGTATTAGTATTCAGCTCATGTACAAAGAGGTCAGCGTCATGTTTGGTACCTACCCAGATCAAGAAGAGGTCGTCTATATAACGACGAAAGAAAAAAACAGACTTAAAATACAGGGACTGTGCCATAACTAGGGACTCGAATCGCCCCATGAACAAATTAGCGTAACTGGGGGCGAATCGAGTCCCCATGGCACAGCCCCTGTTCTGCCGATAAATGGTATGATTGAATTCAAAAACATTATTGAGAAGAATAAATCTAATGGACTCCAGTAAAAATTCTGACTGACTGGGGTTTAGTGAGGTCTTCTTGTAAAAAATGTTTAATTGCAGGAACACCTAAATCAGTGGAGATGTTAGAATAGAGGGAGCACACATCCAGGGTAAGGAAACTATAATGAGGGGGTAGGGATAGGGCATGTAATTCAGAAATGAGCTGAGCTGAATCTCTCAAATAGGATGGTAAATGTAAAACAAAAGGTTGGAGGAATACATCTATAAAGTGGGAAAGGTTTGCAGTAATCGAACCAATATCAGAAATAATAGGTCTACCAGGGGGATTGGTTAAGCATTTATGTAATTTGGGTAAATAATAAAAAATAGGTAAATTATAATTTTTAATATTGAGAAATGTGTGCTCCCTTTTATCCAACAATTGATTTTCTACAGCTCCACCTATAAGCAAACAATATTGTGAAAAAATATGAGGAGAAGGGTCATTGGAAAGCGGGGTATAATATTCAAGATCTGATAGGATTCTGAGGGCTTCATTTTTATAATCAGCCCTATTCAAAACAGCGACCCCCCCCACCTTTGTCTGCAGGGCGAACAATAATAGATTTATTGTTCTGTATGGATTTAATTGCAATTCTCTCAGCAGAAGTTAGATTATCATTCTCCTTAAAAATAACAGATTTATCACATAAATTTGAAAAATCCTGCATGACCATATGGTAAAAAGTCTCAAGGTGGCTGGCCGATTGTAAAACGAAGATTTGGGTTTTACTAGTACATGACGAGCTGGAGTCATGTCAACTGGTGTGGTAACGGGAGTTGGAGTGTTACCAATACTAGAATTACAAACTCCCAAATTCGAAATTTGGGGGGTATTAATAGTTTGATGATCAGATCTGTTCTGGATAAAAAAATGACGGCTCAATGTCATGCCTGATGAAGCTGTGCATGCGCAGCGAAACACGTTGCATCTAATAAATCCATTGATTTTACTTGGCTGCCTGATGGTTCCTCTCTGCGCCAGAAAAACTCCTGACTCCCTGGTCATTCGGTTTTGATTTTACAGAAAATGTGGTGGATTTGAGCTGAGGAAAACCAGACAGATCAGAGCATGTGTAAAAAAAAGCAAAGTGTAGGGAAAGTGGAAAATGTAGGGAAACCTTAGTAAATACCATGGAAAATAAATTGTAGGGAATTAAAACCCACAAAGAAAACTACTCTCCTCTCTTAGTAAATGAGGGCCAATGTCTTAGGCTAAGTTTCCACTTATTTTTTTTTTCTGGCAGTTTTTGGAGATCTGCCACTGCAGTTTTCGAACCAAAGCCAGAAGTGTATTCAAAAGGAATAGGACATATAAAGGAAGGACTTATACTTCTCCCCCCTTATGGATCCACTTCTGACTTTGGCTCAAAAACTGCAGTGGCAGTTTTCCAAAAACTGCCAGAAAAAAAAACAAGTGGAAACTTAGCCTTACACTCTCCTTCTCATCCTGGCCGATACTGCGCATGTGCGGGATTTCCTACTATACCCGGAGGCGGTCTTCAGCGCTTCTTCATTAGTCCGGAGCAGCATGTTCATGCCTACCATCTATTAGCAATATAATGAAGCAGCGCTGAAGACCGCTTCCGGGTATAGTAGGAAATCCAGCACATGCGCAGTATCGGCCGGGATAAGAAGGAGAGTGTAAGATATTATATGAATATTCGTAAGCCGGGCGGTGCTGCGGGCCGGGCGGCGGTTACGTCACAGTGCGAGATGAAGGCAGTAACCCCACCCATGCCAGGTAGCAGCTAATTTAAACATACAGAAAAACTGCTATAACGGGCAAACGGCACAGCGCATCCGGGCAAGGTAGGACTCAAAATGTTCAGCGTCTCCCGCACTATCCATTGGTACCTGTGGATAGTGCGGGAGAAAACATATGACAGTTTTCCTTTAACCCCTTAAGGACCAGGCCATTTTACACCTTAAGGACCAGAGCGTTTTTTGCAATTCTGACCACTATCACTTTAAACATTAATAACTCTGGAATGCTTTTAGTTATCATTCTGATTCCGAGATTGTTTTTTCGTGACATATTCTACTTTAACTTAGTGGTAAAATTTTATGGTAACTTGCATCCTTTCTTGGTGAAAAATCCCAAAATTTGATGAAAAAAATGAAAATTTTGCATTTTTCTAACTTTGAAGCTCTCTGCTTGTAAGGAAAATGGATATTCCAAATATATTTTTTTTGGGTTCACATATACAATATGTCAACTTTATGTTTGCATCATAAAATTTATGATTTTTTACTTTTGGAAGACACCAGAGGGCTTCAAAGTTCAGCAGCAATTTTCCGATTTTTCACAAAATTTTCAAACTCGCTATTTTTCAGGGACCAGTTCAGGTTTGAAGTGGATTTGAAGGGTCTTCATATTAGAAATACCCCATAAAAGACCCCATTATAAAAACTTCACCCCCCAAAGTATTCAAAATGACATTCAATAAGTGTTTTAACCCTTTAGGTGTTTCACAGGAATAGCAGCAAAGTGAAGGAGAAAATTCAAAATCTTCATTTTTTACACTCGCATATTCTTGTAGACCCAATTTTTGAATTTTTGCAAGGGATAAAAAGGAGAAAATTTTTACTTGTATTTGAAACCCAATTTCTCTCGAGTAAGGACATACCTCATATGTCTATGTTTATTGTTCGGCGGGCGCAGTAGAGGGCTCAGAAGGGAAGGAGCGACAAATGGTTTTTGGGGGGCATGCCGCATTTAGGAAGCCCCTATGGTGCCAGGACAGCAAAAAAAAAACACATGGCATACCATTTTGGAAACTAGACCCCTCAGGGAACGTAACAAGGGGTAAAGTGAACCTTAATACCCTACAGGTGATTCACGACTTTTGCATATGTAAAAAAAATATATATATTTTTTACCTAAAATGCTTGGTTTCCCAAAAATTTTACATTTTTAAAAAGGGTAATAGCAGAAAATACCCCCCAAAATTTGAAGCCCAATTTCTCCCGATACAGAAAACACTTCGCATGGGGGTGAAAAGTGCTCTGCTGGCGCACTACAGGTCTCAGAAGAGAAGGAGTCACATTTGGCTTTTTTGAAGGAAATTTTGCTCTGGGGGCATGCCGCATTTAGGAAGCCCCTATGGTGCCAGAACAGCAAAAAAAAAACACATGGCATACCATTTTGGAAACTAGACCCCTCGGGGAATGTAACAAGAGGTAATGTGAACCTTAATGCCCTACAGGTGTTTCACGACTTTTGCATATGTAAAAAAAAAAATTTTTTTACCTAAAATGCTTGTTTTCCCAAAATGTTTACATTTTTAAAAAGGGTAATAGCAGAAAATACCCCCCAAAATTTGAAGCCCAATTTCTCCCGATTCAGAAAACACCCCATATGGGGGTGAAAAGTGCTCTGCTGGCGCACTACAGGTCTCAGAAGAGAAGGAGTCACATTTGGCTTTTTGAAAGCGAATTTTGCTCTGGGGGCATGCCGCATTTAGGAAGCCCCTATGGTGCCAGGACAGCAAAAAAAAAACACATGGCATACCATTTTGGAAACTAGACCCCTCGGGGAACGTAACAAGGGGTAGTTTGAACCTTAATACCCTACAGGTGTTTCACGACTTTTGCATATGTAAAAAAATATATATTTTTTGTTACCTAAAATGCTTGTTTTACCAAAAATTTTACATTTTTAAAAAGGGTAATAGCAGAAAATACCCCCCAAAATGTGTTAGGCAATTTCTCCCGAGTACGGCGATACCCCATATGTGACCCTAAACTGTTGCCTTGAAATACGACAGGGCTCCAAAGTGAGAGCGCCATGCGCATTTGAGGCCTAAATTAGGGACTTGCATAGGGGTGGACATAGGGGTATTCTACGCCAGTGATTCCCAAACAGGGTGCCTCCAGCTGTTGTAAAACTCCCAGCATGCCTAGACAGTCAACGGCTATCTGGCAATACTGGGAGTAGTTGTTTTGCAACAGCTGGAGGCTCCGTTTTGGAAACAGTGGCGTACCAGACGTTTTTCATTTTTATTGGGGTAGGGGAGGGGGGCTGTGTAGGGGTATGTGTATATGTAGTGTTTTTTACTTTTTATTTTATTGTGTGTTAGTGTAGTGTAGTGTTTTTAGGGTACAGTCGCACGGGCGGGGGGTTCACAGTAGTTTCTCGCTGGCAGTTTGAGCTGCGGCAGAAATTTTGCCGCACCTCAAACTTGCAGCCCGATACTTACTGTAATCCTCTGCCCATGTGAGTGTACCCTGTACATTCACATTGGGGGGGGGACATCCAGCTGTTGCAAAACTACAACTCCCAGCATGTACGGTCTATCAGTGCATGCTGGGAGTTGTAGTTTTGCAACAGCTGGAGGCACACTGGTTGTGAAACACCGAGTTTGGTAACAAACTCAGTGTTTTGCAACCAGTGTGCCTTCAGCTGTTGCAAAAGCTACAACCCCAGCATGTACGGACAGCGGAAGGGCATGCTGGGTCTTTTAGTTATGCAACAGCTGGAGGCATACTACTTTGGCTGGGGAAGCTGGGGATTGTAGTTATGCAACAGCTGGAGACACACTGGTTTGCTACTTAACTCAGTGTGCCTTCAGCTGTTGCAAAACTACAACTCTCAGCAGTCACCGACAGCCAACGGGCATGCTGGGAGTTGTAGTTATGCAACCACCAGATGCACCACTACAAGTCCCAGCATGCACTTTAGCTGATTGTGCAAGCTGGGAGTTGTAGTTACACATCAGCTGAAGGTACACTTTTCCATAGAAAGAATGTGCCTCCAGCTGTTGCAAAACTACAAGTCCCAGCATGCCCATAAGGGAATGCTGGGAGTTGTGGTGGTCTGCCTCCTGCTGTTGCATAACTACAGCTCCCAGCATGCCCTTTTTGCATGCTGGGAGCTGTTGCTAAGCAACAGCAGGAGGCTGTCACTCACCTCCAACGATCCTCGCCGCATAGGTCAGTCCCTCGTCGTCTCCGCCGCCGCCGCTGCTCCTGGGGCCCCGATCCCAACAGGGGCGCCGGGGATCAGGGTCCCCAGCACCCGGGGTGCACGTCCCGCACCCGCTCACGTCCTCCGGAAGAGGGGCAGAGTGGGTTGCGGGAGTGACACCCGCAGCAGGCGCCCTGATTGGTCGGCCGGTAATCTGGCCGACGAATCAGGGCGATCGTGAGGTGGCACCAGTGCCACCTCACCCCTTCTGGCTCTGGCTGTTCGGGGCCGTCTCTGACGGCCCCGATCAGCCAATAATTCTGGGTCACCGGGTCACTGGAGACCCGATTGACCCGGAATCCGCCGCAGATCGCTGGACTGAATTGTCAAGCGATCTGCGGCCATCGCCGACATGGGGGGTCATCATGACCCCCCTGGGCGATATGCCCCGATGCCTGCTGAACGATTTCAGCAGGCATCGGGGACCGGCTCCGCTCCAGATGGTTGCGGGGGGCCGGTAAAACACATGACGTTCTCATACGTCATGTGTCCTTAAGGACTCGGAAATGGAGACGTATGAGAACGTCATGTGTCCTTAAGGGGTTAAATAGAATTTGCATAATAATTTGGAACAGGGTGTAAGGGATCTTTACTTTGCTACAGTTGCATCTATTGAGTACTCAAGTTGCTACAGTTGCATTTATTGAGTACTCGTTGCTACAGTTGTATCTATTGAGTATTCGTTTCTACAGTTGTATCTATTGAGTATTCGTTTCTACAGTTGCATGCATTGTATGCTTGTTGACTGGTAGAGCTGGGAGAAGAATTAGCAGGACATCCAGACATGATGTGTGAAGACACAGGACTGAGGAACAACAAGTAACAGATGAGACATACAGAAGGGCTAGATATAAACAGTGTCGAGATGCAGAATACAGGGTCGAGGTTCATAATCCTAAGGCTAGGTTTCCACTTTTCTTTTTTTTTTGCAAAAAAAACGCCAATAAAAACGCCCATTCTGCTGCACGGCTTTTTTTTGTGAAAAAACTTTGCATCCAGATGTTAGCTGCAAGTCAATAGTTAACTGCAAAATGCCATATCCACTTGCCGTTTTTCAGTTTGACTTTTTTTTTAACCCTTTTGGCGCTTTTGGGCTCCTTGGCAGTTTTTAAAAAACAACCTCTTGTTGAGACATTGGCGTTTTTTCGGGAAAATCTTGGCGTTTTCCTCCCATAGAAGTCTATGGGAGTGAAAAAACACCAAGAAAAATGCCATGTGGGTTTTAACTTTGGCGTTTTTACAGGCGTTTTTTTTTCTTTTTGGACTTTAGTGATCCAAAAAAGTGATGGAGATACCTTATTTATTAACATGTCGTAGAGTACACTAACACAAAACAAAGGGTAAAACACTACATATACAGCCCTTACACTGTCCCCCCCAATATAAATGAAAAACGTATCGTACGGCAGTGTTTCCAAAATAGAGCCTCCAGCTTTTGCAAAACAACTCCAAGCATTTCCGGACAGCCACTGACCATCCAGGCATGCTGGGAATTTAGCAACAGCTGGATGCACCCTGTTTGGGAATCACTGGTGTAGAATACCCCTATATCCACCCCTATGCAATCCCCAACTTAGAATTCAAGTAGAAAAAACAGACATAGTCACACATCTACATTTTGTATTTTGATCTAATTGCTTCTCAGCATAAATTCAAAAACTAACAGGTTGTTAGTATACATTTTAATCAAAAGGTACAAGCCCACTCGCCATGTCAAGGCTACCTAATTAGAGTGGGTGCCTAATGTCCCTAGCATAAAATGGCGTAGCACTGGGCGGTGACCACCACCGCCGTAACACCAGTGCCAACAGGGGAAATGACCCACTGGCAGAATGGCCCCAATGCCACTCAAACCAGTCCCTGGGTCGCACGTCCCCACAGACACGGCGCCACGGCAGCAACGGACGCCGCCCAGCACCACACCAGTGTGAACAGGGTGTAAAAGCTCAATTACCATGCGCTCCCAGTCAGACTGGGAGGCTGCTAGGAAAGAAAAAGCCCTTGTGTAGATACCTGCTACTTATATATGTGATAGCTTGGGGGAGTAGGGTATGGGGAGTGTAGCTGTGCGGTGACTAATGGGTGCTTGTTAACCCTTGCTATTTGTGACGCCAGGGTGAGGGCTCCTCAGTAATGCTTTTCCTACTGTCACCCTTCCCAAGAGCGATAGGGAGGTAGATAATAAGAGAATGTCCACAACCGGAGAGTTTTCTGAAACAGTTGTAACTTTTACTGAAGATTTTATACAAGCTTCATAACCGGAACAGTTGCTATACATGCAAGCTCTCTTTGGAGATTGACAAAGGTTGGTACTTTAGCAATTTAGAGTCTTTAAGATAACATGTTCTATTCCACTGGATTTAGGGGATTAGTTGAGGTCCAACGGTAGTTTAGATCTCACGGTTTAAGTTCCGCTGAGGCTGGTAGGTTTTCAGGCCTAGCGTGTCTTTGCAAGTTGCGCAGATCCGTCCTGCTAGTCTCGCATCCACGAGAGCAGCAACCCAAGAGAGCGATAATTGGCTACAACTCCCTTATATGGGCAGGGGCTGGACTAATGCTAATTGGTCCAATACTTGTGTCAATCACCATTACAAAGGATTGTGGGAACACATGACCCAAGGACGCTAAACGCTAAACAAGGTAAGTACTATACATTATAATAAATATACATTATTACCAAATATATACATGTATTAACAGCTTAGAATTAGAGTTGAGAAGAGGCGACTAGGGGCTGTCCCACCTGGGGGACTCTACCTGAGCGTAGTTACTCTGACTTTGGGGACCACTACACTAGGTACTGTATGCAATACGGTACTGGGACACCACAAACCCCCTTACTTAAAATAAGTCAGCCTCGATGTCTGTCCCCTAAGACAGAGGGACGAAGTGAAGTTTGGATAACAACTTATAAAGCTAATTAACTTTTTCTGAGGTACATACATTTGTTTGGGTAAACTCATGAACAGGATTGTTAGGTTCATGAATTTAGTAACAGGATGATATTATTTACATGAGATACATCCTACTTAGCATTTTTAAAGCTTACTAGACACTTTGTATCTCACTATACATTTTTGCCATGTTAGCTACCTGTTTAGTGCACTGAGAACTTTACTGGCTTGCCTGAGGCTTTCTACCAATAAACTGGCTACTAGGGTCCTTTGGCTACACGCTCTTATCCCTAGAACACAACAGATAAACCTTACCTAGGTTACCTTTTGATTATGTGTATTATTTTTAGCTCACTAGACCACCTTCTGGCCAGGCAGGGCATCTCGCACACGTAGGAGAGAGAAGAGTTAGTGTACATAACAGTGGCAGGAATTGGAAAATGGCATTAGCTACAATTCCCAAAGCATTTACTTGGGTGTGAGATATTTTTTTGTTGTTGTTTGGTGTACTAAATTTAAGTGATGTAAGTACACTTAAGTAATTATTTTGCAGTACTATGTGTGTAGTACTATGTGAGAGGTCAGTCTTGATAGGGGTAGTTTTCCCTGAGTGGACCTTTGAGAAGGTGTTATTGATGGGTGACAGAAATGTTATCCTCAGAGGAGTTGAGAAAGCCACCTACTAGCAACTACTACAACACCTATTATTTACATTTTAATGTACACATGTACAAGGCAAATTTTTCTGTGTACAATAACCATTTACATTAAGTTACCTTAGCACAAATATTTATTAACCACTTAAGGACCTAGGGCGTATGGATACGCCTTGACGTCCTGGTACTTAAGGACCCAGGGCGTATCCATACACCAGTGGGAATTTCGGTCCACGCCGCGCGCCGGGAGGGGACCGGGCCGGGGTGACTGCTGATATCAATCAGCAGGCACCCCGTGCAAATGCCCAGGGGGGTCATCAGACCCCCCCCAGTCGGCGATCGGCGCAAATCGCAAGTGAATTCACACTTGCGATTTGCGCCGATTCCGGGTCATACAGGTCTATTGTGACCCGGTGACCCGGAATAGAAGGGTGATCACGGTTGTCTAAGACACCCACGATCCCCCTGTAGGCATAGGAGTGAGGTGGCAGGGTTGCCAGCCCTCCTATCCCTGCTATTGGTCTGCTATTGATCGTCAGAGGCGACAACCAATAGCAGACCGGGGGCGGGGGGGGGGTTAACTTTCATTTTCCCCGTCGTGCCCACCCACAAAAGGCGGGGCAGAACGGGGAACCGAAGGGGACCGGGCGCTGACGTCCACTTACCCGTCCGGAGGCTGCGGCGACGTTGATCGGCGGGCAGCGTCACGTGCGTTTGAAGAGGACGGCTGCCGGGATCCTACGGAAGCCGGTAAGTAGATCTGGAGGGCTACAGTCTGAGACCGTGGTCTCTAACTGTAGCCCTCCAGATGTTGCAAAACTACAACTCCTAGCATGCCCACATAGCTGTTTGTTGTCTGGACATGCTGGGAGTTGTAGTTTTGCAACATCTGGAGGTCCACAGTTTGGAGATCACTGTGCAGTGGTCTAAAAACTGTAGCTCTCCAGATGTTGCAAAACTGCAATTCCCAGCATGCCCAGAAAGCAAACAGCTGTCTCGGCATGCTGGGAGTTGTAGTTGGGTACCTCCAGTTGTTGCATAACTACATCTCCCAGCATGCCCTTCGGTGATTAGTACATGCTGGGAGTTGTAGTTTTGCAACAGCTGGAGGCACACTGGTTGGAAAATATTGAGTTAGGTAACAGAACCTAACTGAAGGTTTTCCAACCAGTGTGCCTCCAGCTGTTGCAAAACTACAACTCCCAGCATGCACGGTCTGTCAGTACATGCTGGGAGTTGTAGTTTTGAAACAGCTGGAGGTTTGCCCCCCCATGTGAACGTACAGGGTACATTTACATAGGCGGGTTTACAGTAAATTTCCTGCTTCAAGTTTGGGCTGCGGCAAATTTTTTGCCGCAGTGCAAACTCCTAGCGGGAAATTCACCGTAAACCGCCAGTGTGAATGTACCCTAAAAACACTACACTACACTAACACCTAATAAAGGGTAAAACACTACATATACACCCCCTTACACTGTCCCCCCCCCCAATAAACAATTTAAAACGTCTTGTACGGCAGGGTTTCCAAAACGGAGCCTCCAGCTGTTGCAAAACAACAACTCCCAGCATTTCTTGACAGCCACTGACTGTCCAGGCATGCTGGGAGTTTAGCAACAGCTGGAGGCACCCTGTTTGGGAATCACTGGCGTAGAATACCCCTATGTCCACCCCTATGCAATCCCTAATTTAGTCCTCAAATGCGCATGGTGCTCTCTTACTTCGGAGCCCTATCGTATTTCAAGGAAACAGTTTAGGGCCACATATGGGGTATCTCCGTACTCGGGAGAAATTACACTACAAATTTTGGGGGGCTTTTTTTCCTTTTACCGCTTGTGAAAAGGAAAAGTTGGGGGCTACACCAGCCTGTTAGTGTAAAAAAAAAAAAAAATTACACTAACATGCTGGTGTTGCCCCATACTTTGTAACGCAATTTCTCCTGAGTACAGAAATAAACCAGATGTGGGTGTAAAATGCTCTGCAGGCACACAACAAGGCTCAGGAGTGAGAGCGCACCATGTACATTTGAGGCCTAAATTGGTGATTTGCACAGGGGTGGCTGATTTTACAGTGGTTCTGACAAACGCAAAAAATAAATAAATACCCACATGTGACCCCATTTTGGAAACTACACCCCTCACCGAACGTGACAAGGGGTATAGTGAGCCTGAACACCCCACAGGTGTTTGACGAATTTTCATTAAAGTTGGATGGGAAAATGAAAAAAATTATATTTTTTCACTAAAATGCTGGTGTTACCCTAAATTTTTCATTTTCACATCGGGAAATAGGAAAAAAGCCCCCCAAATTTGTAAACCCATCTCTTCTGAGTAAGAACATACCCCATATGTGAATTTAAAGTGCTCTGCGGGCGAACTACAATGCTCAGAAGAGAAGGAGCGCCATTTGGATTTTGTAGAGAAAATTTGTCCGGAATTGAAGGCCACATGTGTTTACAAAGCCCTCATAGTGCCAGAACAATGGACCCCCGACACATGTGACCCCATTTTGGAAACTACACCCCTCACGTAATGTAATAAGGGGTACATTGAGAATTTACGCCCCACAGGTGTCTGACAGATTTTTGGAACAGTGGTCCGTAAAAATGAAAAATTAAATTTTTCATTTGCACAGCCCACTGTTCCAAAGATCTGTGAGGTGTAAATACTCACTGTACCCCTTATTAAATTCTGTGAGGGGTGTAGTTTTCAAAATAGGGTCACATGTGGGGGGTTCCACTGTTCTGGCACCACGGGGGGCTTTGTAAACGCACATGGCCCCTGACTACCATTCCAAACTAATTCTCTTTCCAAAAGCTCAATGGCACTCCTCCTCTTCTGAGCATTGTAGATCCCAGCAGAGCATTTTACGTCCTAACATGGGGTATTTCCATACTCAGAAGAAATGGGGTTACACATTTTGGGGGTCATTTTCTCCTATTACCCCTTGTAAAAATGTAAAATTTATGGGGAAACTGCATTTTAGTAAAAAAAAACATTTTTTCATTTACACATCCAACTTTAACGAAAAGTCGTCAATCACCTGTGGGGTGTTAAGGCTCAGCGGACCCCTTGTTACGTTCCTTGAGGGGTGTAGTTTCCAAAATAGTATGCCATGTGGGTATTTTTTGCTGTTCTGGCACCACAGGGGCTTCCTAAATGCGACATGCCCCCAAAAAACCATTTCAGCAAAAGTTGCTTTCAAAAAGCCAAATGTGACTCCTTCTCTTCTGAGCATTGTAGTTCGCCCGCAAAGCATTTTATGTCCTAACATGTGGTATTTCCTTACTCAGAAGAGATGGGGTTACAAATTTGGGGGGGGGGGCTTTTTCTCCCATTACCCTTTGTAAAAATGGTAAATTTGGGGGAAAAACTGCACTTTAGTGAAAATTTTTTTTTTTTCATTTACACATCTGACTTTAACGAAAAGTCGTCAAACACCTGTGGGGTGTTAAGGCTCACTGGACCCCTTGTTACATGCCTTGAGGGGTCTAGTTTCCAAAATGGTGTGCCATGTTGGGGTTTTCTGCTGTTCTGGCACCATAGGGGCTTCCTAAATGTGACATGCCCCCCAAAAACCATTTTAGCAAAATTCCCTCTCCAAAATCCTATTGTCGCTCCTTCCCTTCTGAGCCCTCTAGTGCACCCGCCGAACACTTGACATACACATATGAGGTATTTCCTTACTCGAGAGAAATTGGGTTACAAATTTTGGGGGGATTTTTCAGCTATTACCCCTTGTAAAAATTCAAAAACTGGGTCTACAAGAACATGCGAGTGTAAAAAATGAAGATTTTGAATTTTCTCCTTCACTTTGCTGCTATTCCTGTGAAAAACCTAAAGGGTTAACACACTTACTGAATGTCATTTTGAATACTTTGAGGGGTGCAGTTTTTATAATGGGGTCATTTGTGGGGTATTTCTAATATGAAGGCCCTTCAAATCCACTTCAAAACTGAACTGGTCCCTGAAAAATTCCGATTTTGAAAATTTTGTGAAAAATTGGAAAATTGCTGCTGAACTTTGAAGCCCTCTGATGTCTTCCAAAAGTAAAAACACGTCAATTTTATGATGCAAACATAAAGTAGACATATTGTATATGTGAATCAATGTATAATTTATTTGGAATATCCATTTTCCTTACAAGCAGTGAGCTTCAAAGCTAAAAAAAAATGCAAAATTTTCATTTTTTTCATAAAATTTTGGAATTTTTAACCAAGAAATGATGCAAGTATCGACAAAATTTTACCACTAACATAAAGTAGAATATGTCACGAAAAAACAGTCTCGGAATCAGAATGAAAGGTAAAAGCATCCCAGAGTTATTAATGCTTGAAGTGACAGTGGTCAGATGTTCAAAAAATGGCCGGGTCCTTAAGGTATATTTGGGCTGGGTCCTTAAGGGGTTAAACACTCCAACAGGTTTCAGGTGCATTCCCCTGATAAGTGCAATTTTACGTTACTATTGAGGTATATACATGTAAACAAACGTGCAAGGATCAGCAGTCCACCTGCACTAAGAGTCTAAATTTCACGGCTAGAGCTAGTAGCCGGGAACACACTTACGAATCTCCTACCTCTAGGAGTCTCTTGGTCTAAGGACCAGGCACTAAAGCTTGATGGTTATGGATTCAACTTGAACAGTCTTAGCATAGTCCTGCTAGGCACATTTCTTAAACATTGCAGAAAGTCTGTGAAGACAAAAACTTTAAAACAAGATAAGTGTCACAGTTCAGACGAAACTCTTGCGATGACGTCCTGCTCCTCGCCTAGAGCCTCTACCCCTCTCAGGATCACGAGCAGGCAAAGAGTTAATGTGGCTCTCCCACACCACATTAGTAAGGGTAGAGTGTGACACTGTAGGATTGAGACTAACAGTTGGTGATGGTTGATTCGGCCCCATCTCCTTGTCGGGAGTGGGCCGCAGCACATTCATTGGTACCTGGTGGGCAAGCCAAACCTCCACATCGGGAGTAGGCCTAGGTACTTCGGTTGGTACCCGCGGTCGAGGCCAAACCTCCTGGTTAGGAGTAGGCCAGGATACTTTGCAGGAATCAGACAGAAGTGGCTGCTGCTGTAATAATTCCTCCTCAGACATGTAGGTGGAAGCATCAGGAGCAGGCCATGTCGGCGTCAGCTGGAAAAGGTCCGCATCCCAATCATTAGAAGGAAAGTACTTGAAAGGCATCTGGGTTGGAGCGGCTGGTCTGGTGACTGCTGCAGCCCACTCTCCTCGCAGGCCCTGGACGGGGGTGTACTCCACTATTTCCCCAACCTCCAGGGAATGGAACTTTTTGCGAAGATATGACCTCTGTACAGCTCGCCGGTTTACGAGGATGGTATAGCCGGTGTGGCAATCAATGACGGTACCATAGCCTCTGACCTTTTCGAACTTGGCCATTGTTGCTCTTCGACGTTCCAAGGGCTACTCCCTTTCTCGGAGATGGTCCCACATGCGGATGAAGAGTGCCTCCAGCTCTTTGGTATTTTCTTGATAGCGGATCCTATCCTTATGAGGCAGATGAATGTGCTTAAGGGCATAAAGCTCTCTGTGTTTTCGGCCTTTAACTTCTCCATCAAGTCAGCCACTTCGGCCTCCTGACGAGTCCTTTCCCTCTGTGCCTTATGGACCAGTGGAAGTGGCTTCCCAGGCAGGGGTTGAAGAACATCATGCATGTATTGGATCAAAACAGGTTCATCCCCAAAGACCCATTGGGGCAATTTTGGTGAGCACGGTCTTGCACTCTGCAAAGCGGACAGGGGTCTCTGAAGGTGTACTTAAAGAGCATTCCTCCATCGGGCTCTCAGCCCCATGAACCTCATGCCCAGTGGTGAGGGGACAGTCACACCAGTGAGGGTGTTCCAGATGTCGCAGCGACTTCCCCTGGAGGGTTATCCGGCCAGTCGTCGTCATCATCGGGCAGTGGGGGAAGATTGCAGGCCCCCTCTTCATCCAGTGACAACCGTTGCAGACGATCAGCAAGATCGTGGAACAGTTGGGCTGCGACCGCTGCAACTTTCCTTTGTTCCGGTGCCATCTTGGTGCGCACGCCACGTGGAATGCTGCTCTCCGCCATGTCTGTACCTTCCTGATCTCCTTTGTGCAGACTACAGAGGTCGCTGTGCAGGGCTCCCTTTATAATGGGCTTCGCCAAAATGGCTGCCGACCAGAGGGATGTCATCGGTGCAGCCCCGACTTCCTGTAGTCGTCCCCCCAGGAAACAACAGCAGTGAACTTAAGTTCCATTTTGGCTGCGACACATTTACTTGGTAGCCACGCCCAGGGGTGCGTCGTGGCGCAGCGCTGGCTTTCTCCACGCACTTTTCCGGCATTGGATTAACTCTTGCATTGCTGACCGGACCAGAGGATTTTAACATATGTTCATTTCTCACTTTACACATTGTCGCAGCAAATACATTTTTGCCTGCCCCCTTACTTTTCGCGTGTGCTCTGTGCACGCGGCACCATACACACAATTCCGTATTCTTGGATGGTGCTTTGTTACAAATCAATACCCTGTTTCCCCGAAAATAGTACCTTCCCCGAAAATAGGCCCTAGCTGGATTATCCGCAGGAGGTCCGCAGGTTGAAGACCACTGACCTAAACAATGCCCGGGCTGCAAATATTAAAAAACAAACTTTAACTTACCTTCGTCCTCCATTCCCCCGTTGCTAAGGAAACCGGCCTCACTGTCCTCCGCTGTTCTCGCTGCGGTCCTGGGGATGGGAACGTCACAGAGCCTTCAGCCTATCACCGGCCGCAGCGATGTTCCGCCTCAGCCGATGATAGGCTGAGCCCACTGTAATGTAAGAAGACATTACATGACAGTAGGCTCAGCCTATCATCGGCCGAGGCGGGACATCGCTGTGGCCGGTGATAGGCTGAAGGCTCTGTGACGTCCCGACACCAGGAAGCAGCAAGAACAGCGGAGAGACCATGATTCTGGTGCCTTAGCAACGGGGGAACGGAGGACGAAGGTAAGTTAAAGTTTGTTTTTTAATATTTGCAGCCCAGGCACAGGAATAGATACAGCGCAGCGACTGATAACTATTTGGCGGGGGGAGAGAAGCTGCGCTCAAAGGTGTCAAATGATTAGTAGGTACCCCGATGTGGGGTGCAGCACTGGGCTGATAAACCGGCAGGGGGGGGAGGGACGTTCGGGAGCAGAGCTGCGCCCATCACATGATGATAATGGTGGGGAGGGTGTAAATACCGTTGAACCGCCATGTTGTTCAATGTGCATACCATACATAAATAAATAAGCCCTACCCTGAAAATTAGCCCTAGTGTGTTTTTTGTGGCTAAAATTAATATAAGACCGGGTCCTATTTTCGGAGAAAAACGGTACAGTCTTTTACATGGGGGAGTACACTTTACTTGGTGGCAACAGCTGTAGGCACACACCCGTATCCTGTTCGTAGGACGCCAAAAAGCTATGTGATTCATAACCGGAACAGTTGCTATACATGCAAGCTCTCTTTGGAGATTGACAAAGGATGTGACTTTAGCAATTTAGAGCCTTTGAGATAACTTGCGCTGTTCCACTGAATTTAGGGGATTAGTTGCGGTCCAGTAGTTGCGCTAGCTTTAGCGGGGGGTAGTTTAGAACTCACGATTTAAGTTCTGCTGAAGCCGGTAGGTTTTCAGGCCTAGTGTGTCTTTGCAAGTTTTGCAGATCCATCCTGCTAGTCCGGCATCCACGAAAGCAGAAACCCAAGAAAGCAATAATTGGCTACAGCTCCCTTATATGGGCAGGGGCTGGACTAATGCTAATTGGTCCAATACTTGTGTCAATCACCATTACTAGCTAAACAAGCTAAGTACTATACATCATATTAAATATCCATTATTACCAAATATATACATGTATTAACAGTATAGAATTAGAGTTGAGAAGAGGCGACTAGGGGCTGTCCCACCTGGGGGACCCTACCTGACCCTACTCTGACTTTGGGGACCACTACACTAGGTACGGTATGCAATACGGTACCGTTACAACACATATAGGGTTGGGCTGAGGGGGTGGGGCAGAGTGCAGACACAAGTTAAAACAAAAAAACAAGAGGGGATAGAAAACACAATGTGAATTCAAGTAGAAAAAACAGACATGGTTGGACATCTACATTTTGTATTTTGATCGATTTGCTTCTCAGCATAAATTCAAAATCGAACAGGTTGTTAGTATACATTTTGATCAAAAGGTACAAGCCCACTCGCCACGTCAAGGCCACATAATTAGAGTGGGTCCCTAACTTCCCAGGCATAAAATGGCGTAGCACTGGGCGTCGACCACCACCGCCGCAACACCAGTGCCCACAGGGGAAACGACCCACTGGCAGAGCGGCCCCAATGCCAATCAAACCAGTCCCTGGGTCGCACCTCCCCACAGACACAGCGCCACGGCAGCAACAGACGCTAATCCCTAATTCAGTCCTCAACTGCGCATGGTGCTCTCTTACTTTGGAGCCCTGTTGTATTTCAAGGAAGCAGTTTAGGGCCACATATGGGGTATTTCTGTACTCGGGAGAAATTGCATTACAAATTTTGGGGGGGCTTTTTCTCCTTTTACCCCTTAAAAGGAAAAGTCGGGGTCTACACCAGCATGTTAGTGTAAAAAATTTTTACATTTTACACTAACATGCTGGCTTGCCCCATACTTTTTATTTTCACAAGAGGTAAAAGGAAAATTTGTAATGTAATTTCTCCTGAGTATCCCATACGTGGGCGTAAAATACTCTGCGGAAGCACAACAAGGCTCAGGAATAAGAGCGCACTATGTACAGTTGAGGCCTAAATTGGTGATTTGCATAGGGGTGGCTGATTTTACAGCGGTTCTGACATCAACCCAAAAAAATAAATACCCACGTGTGACCCCATTTTGGAAACTACACCCCTCATGGAATGTAACAAGGTGGTATAGTGAGCCTTAACAGCTCATAGGTGTTTGACGAATTCTTGTTAAAGTTGGATGGGGGAAAAAAATGTTTTAACTAAAATGCTGGTGTTACCCTAAATTTCTCATTTTCACAGGGGAAAATAGAAAGAAAAAGCCCCCCAAAATTTGTAACCCCATTTCTTCTGAGTAACAACATACCCCATATGTGGATGTAAAGTGCTCTGCAGGCGAAATACAATGCTCAGAAGAGTGGGAGCACCATAGGGCTTTTGGAGAGAAAATTTGTCCGGAATTGAAGGCCACGTGTGTTTACAAAGTCCCCATAGTGCCAAACCAATAGTACTCCCCACATATGACCCCATTTTGGAAACTATACTCCTCACATAATGTAATAAGGGGTGCAGTGAGCATTTACGCCCCACATGTGTCTGACAGATATTTGTAACAGTGGTCCATGAAAATGAAGGGGGGCTCTGTGTTAACAACAGCATTAGCACTGCAGGTGTGCTGATGATAATCAGTATCAGTCCTGTAGGAGGATAGTACATGCACCATGAATCAGTGCATACAGTGGGGATCAAAAGTTTGGGCACCCCAGGTAAAAAATTGAATTAATGTGCATAAAGAAGCCAAGGAAAGATGGAAAATCTCAAAAAGGCATCAAATTACAGAGTAGACATTCTTATAATATGTCAACAAAAGTTAGATTTTATTTCCATCATTTACACTTACAAAATAACAGAAAACAAAAAAAATGGTGTCTGCAAAAGTTTGGGCACCCTGCAGAGTTAATATCTTGTACTGCCCCCTTTGGCAAGAATCACAGCTTGTAAACGATTTTCGTAGCCAGCCAAGAGTATTTCAATTCTTGTTTGAGGTATCTTTGTCCATTCTTCCTTGCAAAAATCTTCCAGTTCTTTGAGATTTCTGGGCTGTCTGTCACGCACTGCTCTTTTAAGGTTTATCCATAGATTTTCAATTATATTGAGGTCAGGAGATTGTGAAGGCCATGACAAAACCTTCAGTTTACGTCTCTTGATGTAATCCCCCGTGGATTTCGAGGTGTGTTTAGGATCATTATCCATTTGTAGAAGCAATTATCTCTTTAACTTCAGCTTTTTCACAGATGGCATCAAGTTAGCATCCAAAATTTGCTGAAATTTTATTGAATCTATTTTTCCTTCTACTCGTGAGATGTTTCCTGTGCCACTGGCTGCAATACAACCCAAAGCATGATTGATCCACCCCATGCTTAACAGTTGGACAGAGGTTCTTTTCACTAAATTCTGTTCCCCTTATTCTCCAAACGTGCCTTTGCTCATTCCTGCCAAAAAGTTCAATTTTAACCTCATCGGTCTACAGAACTTGTTTCCAAAATGCATCAGGCTTGTCTATATGTTAATTTGCAAAGTTCAAATGCTGATTTTTGTGGTGAGGATGTAGAAGAGGTTTTCTTCTGATGACTCTTCCATGAAGACCATATTTGTACAAGTATCTCTTCATAGGGGAATAGTGTACCACAACTCCAGTGTCTGTCAGATCTTTCTGGAGGGATTGTGCAGTCAAACGTGGGTTTTGAATTGTTTTTCTCACAATCCTGCGAGCTGTTCTGTCTGATATTTTTCTTGGTCTTCCAGATTTTACTTAAACTTCCACTGTTCCTGATGAATACCATTTCTTAATTAGATTCCGAAAAAAGGATATTGACATCTGGAAACATTTTGCTATCTTCTTATAGCCTTCTCCAGCTTTGTGAGCGTCAACTATTTTCAGTTTCAGATTTCTAGAAAACTACTTAGAAGAACCCATGGTGCTGATTGTTGGGGCAAGGTCAGATGAGTCTGGGCCTTTAAAACCTATGAGATTGACATCACCTGGTCTTCCCAGATGATGATTGAGAACAATCCATGACACTGGCAGATCTCAGCTTTGCCAAGGGGGCAGTGCATGCTATAAATTCTGCAGGGTTCCCAAACTTTTGCAGATGCCATTTTTTGTTTTCTGTTATTTTGAAAGTTTAAATGATGGAAATAAAATCTAACTTTTGTTGACATATTATAAGAATGTCTAATCTGTAATTTGATGCCTTTTGGAGATTTTTCCATCTTTCCTTGGCTTCTTTATGCACATTAATACAAATTTCTACCTGGGGTGCCCACACTGTTGATCCCCACTGTATAATGCTGGGTTTTTAATTCACTTTCACCTCACTATTATTATTTAAAATTTAAGAAAAGTTAAGTATTATACATTGTAGTGAGGGCTAACAAGTGGATCTTTCAGCCAGTCCCATTGGGCTGAGTTGCATAAAAAATAAACAGATAGTTCGGTTTCCTCCCGGGCCTGGCAGGAGACAAAACTCAGAAAATACGTGCAGGGCATGGCGAGGCACAGCTCTCACAGGCTTCAGTGATGTTGCACCTGCTGGGAACGCCCACTTTCTCCTACTGCGGGCTCACACAATGTGAGCAAGAGGAAAGGTATGATACACAGCTTTTTAAAGCTCAGAAAAAACTTTATAAGGGCAGAAGAGGTGTTAGGAGTAGTTGGGGAATATAGTCAGTATATATATAGAGTTAGTTTAGAAAATATGGTTTGATGACAGGTACTCCTGAACAAAATTAGCCTGTCTTAAAATCGCCATTTTATGCCCTATAACTTTTAAATTTTTTCCCTATACAAGGCTGTATAAGGGCTAATTTTTGGGCCATGATCTGTAGTTTTTATTGGTACCACATTTGCATATACATGACTTTGTGATTACTTTTTATTACATTTTTTTTCTGGGATGTGATGTGACTAAAAGCAGCACGGGATCCTTAACATTGTATTTGAGTAGTTTGGACATTTACGCACGTTGCAATGCCAAACATTTTTTTTATTTTTTTTTTTTTTTTTTTTTTTTACATTTTGTTTTGTAAAATGGAAAAAGAGAGGCATTTTATTTTTATTAGGTGAGGGGCTCTGCTATATTTCAGATGCCATGATCGTTATTGATCACGGCATCTGAAGGGTTAATGGCAGGTTCGTTGATGAATGTTGATGTCATGGATAATGGCGGACATTAGCGAACTGCACAGTACATGTATGTCGCTTGTCCTCTAGGGGTTAAGGCCCCTTTCCCATATGTTCATCGCCCGGCTGCATTTCCTTCTGACACTATAGAAAAAGCACCAGAGGGAAACTGATGATAAAACTGATCCTATTCATTTGGAAGGGGAATTCACATACATACGTCTCGAGTTGGATGTAGGATGATTGAACACGTTGCAACGGCACCAGGGGGAGCGCATCTTGCTGCATTCCCCCATCCGGTTTCAGAAATAATGAATGCCGAATCCTAAACAACTAATGACAATTGATGCACATTGTTATCAGTTGGAGCGACTTTTAGGTTGGTTCATTGAGCCAAATGCCAGATAAATGTAAACCCAGCACAAGACATTTTATGGACAACTTTTTGGCACATGTGTAAAAACCATCAAAAAAAGGTGCATGTCCAAAATATGGCAAATTTATGAATGGACATACACCAGAATAGCAAATGCATGACAAAATTTAAAAAGCTTGTCTAAATGAAAGTTAAAAAAAAAAACTGCAAGAAATATTGTGGGACCTCAAGAAAAAGTAGAAGCAGTAGAAAATGAATATAAATAAATTAATTTATGTATAATCAATTAATAAAATTGTTAAGTAATTAAAGCAGATAAACATTAACAGAAACATAGCTGACCACAGGGCCCTTGCAGTTACAGAAAGCTAATCTTTCCTATTTAGAATAAAACAATGTGAATACAATCTTGAAATCTAAAAGAAAAATATATTAAAGGAGAGACTGTATTCCGTGTGAGACTGCAGTGATAAAAATGCAATATAAGACAGTAGACAGAGTTACTGCAATTGTCAATTATTCCCGCTGATATGTGCACTCATATATATGGAGAAAGCACCTTAGCGAAACGGCGTTGGGGTATCAATGATCACTGAATGCAAGTTGTTGTGTGGGCCATGTGCATTGTATACTTATGTTTCTTAATCCCTTAAGTACAAGCCCATTTTGGCCATAACCCCTTAAGGACACAGCCCTTTTTCACCTTAAGGACTGAGCCCTTTTTCGCAATTCTGACCACCGTCGCTTTATGAATTAATAACGCGAAAACGCTTTTACCAAATATTCTGATTCTGAGATAGTTTTTTCGTGACGTATTCTTCTTTATTTTGGTGGTAAATTTTTGGTGCTACTTGCATCCTTTTTTGGTGAAAAATCCCCAAATTTCCAGAAAATTTAGAAAATTTAGCATTTTTCTAACTTTGAAGCTCTCTACTTGTAGGGAAAATGGATATTCAGAATAAATTTTATTTTTCTTCACAAATACAATATGTCCACTTTATGTTGGCATCATAAAATGGACAAATATATTTGATTTTCTTCGATCGCCGACATGGTCAAACTGAGCTTCAGCCTATCACCGGCCGAGGCGGGACATTGCTGCGGCCGGTGATAGGCTGAAGCTCCGTGTGACGTGCCGGGTTAACAGGAAGTAAGAAGAATACAGCCCGGGGACCGAACACCTGTACCGGAGTGTACCGGAGCTCTGGGGGCTCGTTGGCAGGTAAGAGAAAGTGTGTTTTCTTTTATTTAGCAGCCCGGCGGGATAAAAGGAAAAAAGTGCGCGCCGGAGTACTCCTTTAAGGACCCAGACATTTTACACCTTAGGACCCGGCCATTTTTTGAACATCTGACCACTGTCACTTTAAACATTAATAACTCTGGAATGCTTTTAGTTATCATTCTGATTCCGAGATTGTTTTTTTCGTGACATATTCTACTTCAACATAGTGGTAAAATTTTTTGGATACTTGCATCCTTTCTTGGAAAAAAATCCCAAAATTTTATGAACAATTAGAAAATTTAGCATTTTTCTAACTTTGAAGCTCTCTGCTTGTAAGGAAAATGGATATTCAAAAAAAAAAATTTTTGGTTCACATATACAATATGTCCACTTTATGTTTGCATCATAAAATTGACAAGTTTTTACTTTTGGAAGACACCAGAGGGCTTCAAAGTTCAGCAGCAATTTTCAAATTTTTCACAAAATTTCCAAACTCACAATTTTTCAGGGACCAGTTCAGGTTTGAAGTGGATTTGAAGGGTCTTCATCTTAGAAATACCTCACAAATGACCCCATTATAAAAACTGCACCCCCCAAAGTATTCAAAATGACATACGGTCAGCCTTATAACCCTTTAGGTGTTTCACAGGAATAGCAGCAAAGTGAAGGAGAAAATTCACAATGTTCATTTTTTACACTCGCATGTTCTTGTAGACCCAATTTTTTACTTTTACAAGGGGTAAAAGGAGAAAATGTATGATTATATTTGTAGCCCAATTTCTCTCGAGTAAGCACATACCTCATATGTCTATGTAAAGTGTTCGGCGGGCGCAGTAGAGGGCTCAGAAGCGAAGAAGCGACAAGGGGATTTTGGAGAGTACGTTTTTCTGAAATGGTTTTTGGGGGGCATGTTGCATTTAGGAAGCCCCTATGGTGCTAGAACAGCAAAAAAAACACATGCCATACCATTTTGGAAACAAGACCCCTTGAGGAACGTAACAAGGAATTAAGTGAGCCTTAATACCCCACAGGTGTTTCACGACTTTTGCATAAGTAAAAAAAAATTTAAAAAATTGGCAAAATTGTCCAGGCATGCTGGGAGTTGTAGTTCTGCAACATCTGAATGGCCAGATGTTACAGAACTACAACTCCCAGCATGCCTGGACAGTAAGGGCATGCTGAGAATGTGTAGTTTTGCAACATCTGGAAGGGCACAGTGGTCTCCAAACTGTGGACCTCCAGATGTTGCAAAACTGCAACTCCCAGCATGCCCAGACACCAAGGGCTGTCTGGGCATGCTGGGAGTTGTAGTATACAGGGTCCCATTACAGTAATGCATGTCGCTTTACAGCGAAGTGCATTGCTGTAAAGGGCCCGACCGCGGCTGAAGAGGAACTCACCTGTCGCCGTCGTCTTCATCGCCGGGATCCGGGTCTTCAGGGACGGTCCCCAGCACTCCCCCGTCCCCGGCATGTCCTCCGGTCTTCCTCCCGTTCTCTCCTGACTTCCAGGGGCCAGGCAGGGTGGGAGGAAGTAACCGACCCAAACCCCCCCCCCCCCCCCCCCCCCACGCGCGATTGGTCGGTTAGCTAACTGACGGATCGCAGGGGATAGGAGGAGGTGGCAGACTTGCCACCTCGCTCCTATACTCCAGCATGGTCCTGGCTGTCTGTGACAACCGGGATCATGCAAAATTACTGGGCGGTCGGGTCCCAGAGACCCGATCAGCCCGGTATCGCCGCAGATCACAGGGGCGATTTCCCTCGCGATTTGCGGCGATCGCCGACATGGGGGGCAGACATGGCCCCCCTCGGCGTTTGCCCTGATGCCTGCTGAAGCATTTCAGCAGGCATCCACTTCCGATCTCTGCCCAACACGTGCAGGGACCGGAAAATGCCAGGGTGTATAGAAACGCCCTGGGTCCTTAAGGCCCAGGGTGTGAGGGTGTATCCATACGCCCTGGGCCCTTAAGAGGTTAAAATTGTCACCTTTTGACCAGTCCAGAGTAGGAGCAAATCCCTATAGCAAACCTCCCCTGCTCTGGACAGTTCTTGACACGGACAGAGGTGTAAGCAGAGAGCACTGTGGTCACACCGAAAAGAACTATACAACTTCCTCTGGAGCATACAGCAGCTGATAAGTACTGGAAGAATTAAGATGTTTAAATAGAAGTAATTTACAAATCTGTTTAACTTTCTGCCACCAGTTGATTGGGAAAACATTTTTTTTCCACCGGAGTACCCTTTTAAGAAGACCTCCGCCTGCCATAGTAATCAATTGGCACTGCATGATTGCATTTCTGTGACCTGTCAAACAACCTTCCAAATACTGTGATCACAATTGGTGGGTTCCATGATTGGCATAATCATAATCATCTATGTTGGTCATTAACGGAGGGTGTCAGATGTAGGTTGCTGCCTTTCTGGAACCTGTTTTTGTAGCGACCATCGGCATATATATATACAGTGGGCGGTTAGGAAGGGGTTAAATATGGAAATTTGGATGGTTTTCTGAAGTATTTCCCGTCTTTTATAGGCATCTGTATGGTAGTAAACACATAAACAGATTTTGTTTTATTATAGACATTACATTAAGTTACACAAACCACCGTTGTTCATTATGTAAAACTGCAAACTTATTATTTTAAATTCGCCCAATCTTCACCTCCATAGAAACTGAATAGTACAAACCTTGTCCTGGTTATTGTTTCTTAACTTCTCTAATAGCAGGCAAATGCCATTCCGCTCCATCCTGAGTTCATCTAGTCATGCCTTTCCAGAGCACTTCAATATTTTCATCGAGACATGGCAAAAATTTGGCTGCAGAAAACAGGATTTTGTTGATGACACGATACAGCATGTCTCCAGATAATGGATTTATCCCCCCTCTCATTGGTCCCCACTCTCTCTCCATCCCTTCATGTTGTAGCTTCTATGTACTGTTGCCATTAGTATTGAGGGGTCTATTGTTCATTGTTATGAAAAATAAAAGAGCATCATTATAAGTTCAGATTTCTACAGTCACTTTCTAGAAGGTTTTGATCAATTCAGAAAGGGCTTCTGAAAGGGAAACATTTTCTGAGAGAATGCAATGCAAAGAGAAAGAAGTCTGTCACATTGAAAGAGCCTGTAAAAACTACCTACCAGTAAGGTAGACAAAGGATACAGGCCGAGGCCTTTCCTTTGAAAACCCTGATTAATGTGAGGTCCTGTTACCTGCGATAATCATTGTTTTGTCATGAGAGAAAGCTTTCTACATTCCTAATTTGTCTTAGAGATTGTGAAAGGAGGCAGACTTCATCCTGTCCTCTGAGGCTAGAGCCAAACATTGGAAAGTGCTTTATTAAATCAAATCAACCACCAACACATGTGTATCTACAGAAAGACAACATTTAGCTTCTTCTTACACTTTCAGATTCAAATGATGCGTCTTTTACCAACCTTAACAATTTGTGCAAAACTTACACTGGGTTCACAGTAGCTTAATACGGACACATTTTTGCATCTATATTATGGCAGCAAGCCCTTCCCTGACTGCTGGTTCGATGACCCACGCTGACTGCTGATAGCCTGAGATTTAAAGGGGTACTCCGGTGGAAAACATTTTTTTTTTTAAATCAACTGGTGCCAGAAAGTTAAACAGATTTGTAAATGACTTCTATTAAAAAATCATTATCCTTCTAGTACTTATTAGCAGCTGTATGCTACAGAGAAAATAGTTTTCTTTTTTGTCTTGTCCACAGTGCTCTCTGCAAACATCGGATGCCCGTATCAGGAACTGTCCAGAGCAGGAGAAAATCCCTGTAGCAAACCTATGCTGCTCTGCACAGTTCCTGACACGGACAGAGGTGTCAGCAGAGAGCACTGTGGACAAGACAAAAAAGAAATTCAAAAAGAATAGAATTTCCTCTGTAGCATACAGCTGCTAATAAGTACTGAAAGTATTGAGATTTTTAAATAGAAGTCATTTACAAATCTGTTTAACTTTCTGGCACCAGTTAATAAAAAAATAAAAAATAAAACATTTTCCACCGGAGTACCTCTTTAAGGCTATAATACAGGCTATAATACAGAAAATGCATCAGTCTTACACTCTTGTGAGCCCAGCCATCATGTGTTTTAACTCATGGAACCTAAAGGAAATTAAAAGAGATGACATTTTAATACACTTACTTTAAAAACTCTGCATGCTATGAACAGGCCTAGGTGATGTTTGAACCCCAGTGATCATGCCATCCAGTAGTTCACACAGTAGGTTATGTTACAATGAAAGCCAATAAAGCCACAGTCACTATGGGCACTGTGCTCTAGTAATAACTTCAGACCAGCAAAGTGAGCTCTGCTTTTTCTCTATACATATATACAAAAAACACAGATGTAGTAAAGCTGTAATCATTAGGAGGGGGTATGTAAAAATCCAAACTCTCAATTGTACTCCTACAGCATTAAAGTTATGGACCACCATAAAAGAGACTGCTAATCGCAGCTATAAACTACAGAACCTACAAACATCAATACTGCAGCAATCTATACATAAAGATTATACATTGTTATTAAGACAATTGGTCTGCTGCAGTATTGGTGTTTGAAGGTTCTGACTCGTTCTCTCTATACAGTCTATATGTTACTTCCTTGCCATCTGTCTTGTGCACTTTTCTCTATGTCTACAGCTTGTGTAAGCTGCCCTACTTGTATGGTCTCCCAACTCTCCACACTCTGAACAGTTCCCTGCCCCTCTCTGCTACACTGAAAGAACGGAGGGGGAGAGGAGACAACCATTAGAAACACACCGAGCTCTCTAATACATTTTTCTCTTCCCACTATAAGAGTAAGGGTCTATTCACACGGGCGGAATTTCCACACCAAATCCGCTTCCTTGGGTGGTTACTGGCTTGTGCGGGCGGCTGTGATCGGCGCGGGCGGCGATGTCGTGCGGCAGAAGAGGACGGCTCCCTGGATCCGACAGAAGCCGGTAAGTTGCCTAGCTGTTTGGGCATGCTGGGATTTGCTGTTTTGCAACAGCTGGAGGTCTACAGTTTAGAGACCACTGAACAGTGATCTCTATACTGTAGCACTCAAGATCTTGCAAAACTACAACTCCTAGCATGCCCACACAGCAGTTTGCTGTCTGTGCATGCTGGGATTTGTAGTATTGCAACATCTGGAGGTCCACAGTTTGGAGATCACAGTACAGTGGTCTCTATCTGTAGCCCTCCAGATGTTGCAAAACTGCAAATCCCAGCATGCCGAAACAGCTGTCTCGGCATGCTTGGAGTTGTAGTTGTGTACCTCTAGCTGTTGCATAACTAGATCTCCCAGCATGCCCTTCGGCGATCAGTACATGCTGGGAGTTGTAGTTTTGCAACAGCTATAGGCACACTGGTTGGAAAATACTGAGTTAGGTAACAGATCCTAACTGAAGGTTTTCCAACCAGTGTGCCTCCAGCTGTTGCAAAACTACAACTCCCAGCATGCACGGTCTGTCAGTACATGCTGGGAGTTGTAGTTTTGAAACAGCTGGAGGTTTGACCCCCATGTGAACTTACAGGGTACATTCACACAGGCAGGTTTACAGTAAGTTTCCTGCTTCAAGTATGAGCTGCGGCAAATTTTTCGCGGGAAGCTCACTGTAAACCTGCACCTGTGTGAATGTACCCTAAAAACACTACACTACACTAACAAATAATAAAGGGTAAAACACTACATAAACACCCGCCTAACACTGCCCCGCCCCCCAATAAAAATGAAAAACGTATTGTGCAGCAGTGTTTCCAAAATGCTGTTGCAAAACTGACTGTCCAGGCATGCTGGGAGTTTAGCAACAGCTGGAGACACCCTGTTTGGGAATCACTGGCGTAGAATACCCCTATGTCTACCCCTATGCAATCCCTAATTTAGTCCTCAAATGCGGATGGCGCTCTCTCACTTCAGAGCCCTGTCGTATTTCAAGGAAATAGTTTAGGGCCACATATGGGATATTTCCATACTTGGGAGAAATTGCGTTACAAATTTTGGGGGGCTTTTTCTCCTTTTACCCCTTATGAAAAGGAAAAGTTGGGGGCTACACCAGCCTGTTAGTGTAAAAAAATTTTACACTGACATGCTGGTGTTGCCCCATACTTTTTATTTTCACAGGGGTTAAAAGGAAAAAAAGACCCCCAAAATTTGTAACGTAATTTCTCCTGAGTATGGAAATAACCCATATGTGGGCGTAAAATGCTCTGCGGGCACACAACAAGGCTCAGGAGTGAGAGCGCACTATGTACATTTGAAGCCTAAATTGGTGATTTGCACAGAGGTGGCTGATTTTACAGAGGTTCTGCCATAAACGCAAAAAAAGAAATACCCATTTGTGACCCCATTTTGGAAACTACACCCCTCACGGAACGTAACAAGGGGTATAGTGTGCCTTAACACCCCACAGGTGTTTGACGAATTTTCATTAAAGTTGGATGGGAAAATGAAAAAAATATTTTTTTTCACTAAAATGCTGGTGTTACCCAAAATTTTTCATTTTCACAAGGAAAAATAGGAAAAAAGGCCCCCCAAAATTTGTAACCCCATTTCTTCTGAGTAAGAGCATACCCCATATGTGGATGTAAAGTGCTCTGCTGGCACACTACAATGCTCAGAAGAGAAGGAGCACCATTGGGATTTTGAAGAGAAAATTTGTCCGGAATTGAAGGCTACGTGTGTTTACAAAGCCCCCATAGAGCCAGAACAATGGACCCCCCCCCCCACCTTTGACCCCATTTTAGAAACTACACCCCTCACGTAATGTAATAAGGGGTACAGTGAGCATTTACCCCCCACTGATGTCTGACAGATATTTGGAACAGTGGTCCGTGAAAATGAAAAATTAAATTTTTCATTTGCACAGCCCACTGTTCAAAAGATCTGTCAAACGCCAGTGGGGTATAAATACTCACTGCACCCCTTATTAAATTCTGTGAGGGGTGTAGTTTCCAAAATGGTGTCACGTGGGGGGGTCCACTGTTCTGGCTCCACGGGGGGCTTTGTAAATACACATGGCCCCCCGACGCAGCAGCAGAGCACTTGACATCCACACATTGGGTATTTCCATGCTCAGAAAAAATGGGGTTACAAATTTATGGGGTCATTTTCTCCTATTACCCTTTGTAAAAATGTTACATTTGGGAGAAAACCACCATTTTAGTGAAAATTTTTTTTTTTTCATTTACACATCCGACTTTAGCAAAAAGTTGTCAAACACCTGTGAGGTGTTAAGGCTCACTGTACCCCTTGTTGTGTTCCTTGTGGGGTGTAGTTTCCAAAATAGTATGCCATGTGTTTTTTTTTTTTGCTGTTCTGGCACCATAGGGGCTTCCTAAATGCGACATGCCCTCCAAAAACCATTTCAGCAAAATTCGCTTTTCAAAAGCCAAATGTGACTCCTTCTCTTCTGAGCAGTGTAGTGCGCCAGCAGAGCACTTGACGTCCACACATGGGGTATTTCCATACTCAGAAGAGATGGGGTTACAAATTTTGGGGGGCATTTTGTCATATTATACCTTGTAAAAATTGGGGGGAAAACTAGCATTTTAGTGGAAAAAATAAATAAATCATTTACACATCCAACTTTAACAAAAAGTGCCATGTGTTTTTTTTTTTTTTATTGCTGTTCTGGCACCATAGGGGCTTCCTAAATGCAACATGCCCCCCAAAAACCATTTCAGAAAAACACACTCTCCAAAATCCCAGTCGCTCCTTCCCTTCTGAGCCCTGAGCACCCGCCGAACACTTGACATACACATATGAGGTATTTCCTTACTTGAAAGAAATTGGGTTACACATTTTAGGAAGATTTCTCTCCTTTTACCCCTTGTAAAAATGCAAAAACTCGGTCTACAAGAACATGCCAGTGAAAAAAATGAAGATTTAGAATTTTCTCCTTCAATTTGCTGCTATTCCTGTGAAACACCTAAAGGGTTAACAAACCTTTTGAATGCCATTTTGAATACTTTGTGGGGGGGGGATGCAATTTTTATAATGGCATTTCTAATATGAAGGCCCTTCAAATCCACTTCAAAACAGAACTGGTCCCCGAAAAATTTTGATTTTGAAAATTTTGTGAAAAATTGGAAAATTGCTGCTGAACTTTGAAGCCCTCTGATCTCTTCCAAAAGTAAAAACATGTCAACGTTATAATGCAATCATAAAGTAAACATGTTGTATACGTGAATCAATATATAATTTATTTGGAATATTCATTTTCCTTATAAGCAGAGAGCTTCAAAGTTAAATGCTAAATTTTTAATTTTTTCATCAAATTTTGGAATTTTTCACCAAGAAACGATGCAAGTATCGACAAAATTTTACCACTAACATAAAGTAGAATATGAGACAAAAAAACTATCTCGGAATCAGAATGAAAGGTAAAAGCATCCCAGAGTTATTAATGTTTAAAGTGAAAGTGGTCAGATGTTCAAAAAATGTCTGGGTCCTACAGGGAAAATTGGCTGGGTCCTTAAGGGGTTAAAGCCCATAGACTTTTATGGGATTCCGCACTCCCATTCACACTTCTGAATTTCCACTTGTGAGAGTGTGGAATCCCATAAAAGTCTATGGGCTTTAATTTGAAGTGGAATTCTGCAAGCGGAAATCCAGCCGGGTGAATAGACCCTAAAGGTACCCATACATATTTTGTCTCTCTCTCAACTTTGCCTTACACATGAACATTCAGTACAGCCAATTGTCATGTGCTGTCAATAGGGGGTGGTAATGTGCAGCCACACTACTCTGGCACTGGCTTATTCCTTTATGAACATAGGTTGGGTGACGAAAACCAATCACACCTGACCCTTCTCACCAGATCATCTCTTGGTGGAGAGTCGGGAGAACGCTATTCACCTTAGAAGGCCCTCTTCTCTTACCAAAGACTGTAGGAAAAATGATTGATGTATTGTGCAATTTGTTAACTCAATATCAGGAATAAGGAATATAATAATAGGTTGTCTTAAAGATCTGTTAAAATTACTTCAAGGTTCATTTTTATTAGGCGAAAACCTTCTAAGAAAGGGGCTCTAAATTCTGTAGGGGATGGAAATCTAATCCAAGCAATACCGATTAAATCAAATACAACAAATACAATTTAGCAGCTAATTTTACATATTATGTTTGCAACATAACTTCAGTCAGCAGAAAAGTACGGTAGCTTTATCACTGGCCGGGAAGGAGCGAAACTAGGATCCCTTAATCTCTATGGGGGAGATTTATCAAAACCTGTGCAGAGGAAAAGTTGTCCAGTTCCCCGTAGCAACCAATCAGATCGCTTCTTTAAATTTTAGGAAGGCCTGTGAAAAATGAAACAAGCAATCTGATTGGTTGCTATGGGCAACTTTTCCTCTGTATAGGTTTTGATAAATCTCCCCCTATATCCAGAACAATATTTCTCAAAATATCACTGACACAGTGATCCAAGTAAATTCCTCTGATTCTAATCTTGAATAAAAAAATTAAAGTCTATGCTCTTTATTGGTTACATCAACTTGGTGGCTGTCCACTCCATTTATTTCAATGTACTGTAAATGGTAACCAAATGAAAAACAATTCAAACTATTCGAATATGAGGAGCAGTCAAAAAAGACTATGGCTGGCATCTATCATTTTTTTACACTTTTTTTTTGTTCTGGTAATGTGTAGGAGAACCAAGGCCGACATTTATCATTGTCTATAGACAGTTTTTTGTGTCTAGAAAAGTTACAAAAAAGGTGCAAGCAGGGTTTATTTGCACCTTTTTTGTGCCTTTTTGTTTACATATTTCTGTTGATTTTGAGTTGCAATCCATTGATTTTGGCAATACACATGATATGGAAGTGTTTTATAGACTACACCTTTTTGTGAAAAGGTGCAAAAAAAAACGGAATGCCACTGAAAAGTCTCTAAAACTACACCAGACCAGACTTAGCTTAGATTTTTGGTGTATGTGAAGAGAGAAATTTCAGAAAATGTGATCTGCACAAAATGTTTCCAATGCTCTGCAACCATTTAATACATTTGGTGCTCCTACACATTATCAGCACACAAAAAAAAAGGCCGGCATTTATCATTGTTAGATGTAAGTGAAGCATTTTTCTACACTATTTTTTGTGTGCTGGTAATGTGTAGGGGCACCACATTTATTAAATGGTCACAGGGCATTTAATACATTTTGTGCAGGTTACATTTTCTGAAATTTCTCTCTTCACATAAACCATAAAGCTAAATCTGGACTGGTGTAGTTTTAAAGACTTTTCAGTCTTTGCACCGTTTTTGCACCTTTTATCAAAAAGGCGCAGCTCATAAAATCCTTCCATATAATGCGTATTGCCAAAATCAGTGGATTGCAACCAAAATCAGCAGAAATGTGTAAACCAAAAGACGCAAATAAACCCTGCTTGCGCCTTTTTGCGCCTTTTCTAGACACAAAAAACGTCTAAAGACAATGATAAATGTCGGCCTATGTACTTCCCTTTACTTCCTCTTTGCTAAGAGAGTGAAAGATGTAACATAACTTGAATATTTTGCCTAAACAGGCAAATACCAGCTGTATGCATATCCGGAGAGAGGGAACTTGCTTGTTATTAAACTCCTGTGATTAGATCAGAATTGGCAATGATTCAAGCAGTGTTTATGACTATACAGGGGAGAGATGAAGGGGAGGAGGGGCAAGTGTAAGGTGAGCTAGGAGGCTTGTGGAAACAGTGACTGGTGACCCTGTTGCAGGTACACTGTATGTGTAACATGGCAGACAATGATAACAACTTTGTGTTTAAAAATAAAGAAGGAAACGTTTTAAAAGGAAAGAGTACACTAACATGCCGATCCAAAAGCAATGCAAACGATTTATAATATAATCTGCCTATGTGGATCGGGGATTTGATTTTAACAGCGTAAATATAGCAGCTCATACTGTTTCTTAGTAATACCAAGATATGGTATGACCTATACTTTGTTTGTTATCAATGTTTATTATAACATTTAGATTCCCCGTTTAATTTTCATAATCACTTTTAAAGCAAAGTTTTGTAATGAAGACAAGAAACAAGGTGCCCAATGAGCATTTCCAAAATCTATTAATACACTAAACCAGTTGACTCCATTTACGTGATGTTGTAAGGAATTTACAGTCCTTTCAACTTACACACATGGGCTGTAAACTCTTAAAAAGTTGGCCCAGTGGGATGCAGTGTATCTTAAAATCTAAGTTATTATAGGATTAAGCACTGTTAAACAAGAAAATCACCCGAATTGCATTTGAAGGTATAAAACTAAGAATATCTAATCCTTACAAAATCTTTCTCACATTTCAAAGTGGAAAAATGTGTAAAAAGCAGAAACGTAACTATATCCTTTAAGGTATTCAAGACAAGTGATACGTGAATTTTCAAATGTCTATTATTATTGATGCACTTTCCCATGTTCCCCTTGACCATACTAACAAATTGGCACTTGATGACAAGAAAAGATAAGCCTTTCTCTTTGTGCTTCAGGGTCTCTCTCCCAGGGCTCCACAAAATTATTTGTCACCAAATGCAAATATAAAATCCACTAAATGATTTCATCTTCATACAACACAAGAGAACATTTAAGGAATTACTATAGACTTTCAATGATAAATACTTTATAAAAGTTTAAACTGACTAAGACCTAAGGACTAAACCACAGGGCCATTGTACCCTGGGAAAGGGAGCTCCGTCAAAAGGAGCAGAGAAAAAAAATACTGATTAATTATCATTTTTTTTCCTCCACTTAAAGTGTACCTGTCACGCAGGGCTCTATACACTGAGGACAAGCAGAGATCTGTGCATTGAGGACAAGCAGGGCTCTGTACACTGAGGACAAGCAGGGCTCTGTACACTGAGGACAAGCAGGGCTCTGTACACTGAGCACAAGCAGGGCTCTGTACATTGAGGACAAGCAGGGCTCTGTACACTGAGGACAAGCAGGGCTCTATAAACTGAGGACAAGCAGAGATTTGTGCACTGAGGACAAGCAGGGCTCTGTACAATGAGGACAAGCAGGGCTCTGTACAATGAGGACAAGCAGGGTTCTGTACACTGAGGACAAGCAGGGCTCTGTACACTGAGGACAAGCAGGGCTCTGTACACTGAGGACAAGCAGGGCTCTGTACACTGAAGACAAGCAGGGCTCTGTACACTAAGGCAAGCAGGGATCTGTGCACTGAGGACAAGTAGGGTTCTGTACACTAAGGACAAGCAGGGCTCTGTACACTGAGGACAAGCAGGGCTCTGTGCACTGAGGACAAGCAGGGCTCTGTACACTGAGGACAAGCAGGGCTCTGTGCACTGAGGACAAGCAGGGCTCTGTACACTGAGGACAAGCAGGGCTCTGAGCATTGAGGACAAGCAGGGCTCTGTACACTGAGGACGAGCAGGGTTCTGTACACTGAGGACAAGCAGGGGTCTGTGCACTGAGGACAAGCAGGGCTCTGTACACTGAGGACAAGCAGGGCTCTGTACACTGAGGACAAGCAGGGCTCTGTGCGCTGAGGACAAGCAGTATACTACATATTAGGCCCATAACACATATAAGGTATCTGACACTAAACAACAATTTAGCCCTGGGGCTAACAAGACCTTATTGTTATGTGTTATATATGTTAAAAACATAACTTTTATTTCAGGGGAAAAAAATATATATATAGAAACAGTGAGGCACACTATTAAAACCACAAAACCAAGTGGCTAACCAATATTCACAGTCCTGTATCACCTTATGGTCATAACGTATCTGAATATAGAGGTATCACTGTCAATGGGAGGCTGATATGGCTCATCAGTGCCCTGTTCTAACTAGTTTCCCGGGGGATATATCCCTTCTTATGGGAGAAAATCTCTCTATACTATATGAGCTCTTATTACAATCAGCCTCTCACAAACAGCTAATCCATAGACCCACTGTGCACTGTGGGTGCAACTATCACGCCTTGAAAGACCACACTGGCGATTACTTGATTAAAAGGACCGCTTAGGTAATGCTCATTAAAATAAAATAATGCTGTGAGTCACTCTCCTGATGAAGCCACGTCAGTGGGGAAACATGTCGGGGTGTGACAGCATTTTATTTTAATGAGGTCAAGCAGGACTCTGTACACTGAGGACAAGCAGAGTTCTGTTCCCTGAGGACAAGCAGGGCTCTGTGGACTGAGGACAAGCAGGGCTCTCTACACTGAGGACAAGCAGGGCTCTGTGCACTGAGGACAAGCAGGGATCTGTGCACTGAGGACAAGCAGGGCTCTGTGCACTGAGGACAAGCAGGGCTCTGTACACTGAGGACAAGTGAGGCTCTGCACACTGAGGACGAGCAGGACTCTGTACATTGAAGCTCTGTGACACGCTCCCGGCTCACACAGCAAGATGATTGACAAGATAGGAGCCTGCACAGAGCCCTGCTTGTCCTGCCCTCCCTTCCTGTATTTGGTCTAAGCACAGAGACACAGAGGCAATAGCTGCAGGGACAGCATTTTTTTCACCCAAAAATATAAAAAAATTTCAAACAAATTTATATTACAAATATACATATAATGTAACTTTTTTTTTCAATAGTAAAGTTTATTAAAGATTTTAAACATACAAAGTAGTAAATGTGCAAGTGACCAAGGGGGCAAAATATGTGGTGCACATGCGCCCAAAAGAAATAGACAGGCAGTATGGCAAACAAGTCATATTAGGAGCAGTAACACTAGTCTTTTCGGACTCCAACATGACAACAATAAACACTTAGGCATACATGGCAGACAATAAAATATCAGCACCTAGTCTGGCACAAGTGTTCCTACAAGAAAAAGAGAAGAGCAATAATAAATGAGAAAGGGAGAAGGCTCCCAGGTAGACCGGAAGAAAGACAGAAGGAGTTGGAAGGAGACAGAAAAACACAGGCAGAGAGAGAGAGACAATAAAGAGGACTAACCTTTCAGCACGGTGCACTGGCGAGAACCCCAACATCGGACAGACTGACATCATATGTAAGGGCACACGCTCAAGGCATCAGTCAGTAGACATTTCTTGAGAGTTCAAGTGGAGAGTTCTGTATGTGTCAGAGGAGAGAAAGGATATCCACGGTCCCCATATGAGATAGTGTCTCTCCACTTGCCCTCTGGAGTCTGCCAGCAACTCCTCCATCCTATGTAGATGGGAGAGTTCCTGGAGCCAAGAAGTGAATGTGGGAGCAGAGGAAGATTTCCACAATCGGGGGATGACCGTACGAGCCGCCAGAAGCATAAAACTAACTAGTCGGGCGGACCACTTTGGCAAAGAGGGTGGGAGCATGGAGAGAAGAAGGGGGCCTGGGGACACAGGTAAACGGATAGACGTCAATTGGTGAATTACATCCAGTACTTGGGACCAAAAAGGAGTCAGTTACGGGCGTAATAACCATATATGGGACATTGACCCTCCTGGCTCACCACATCTCCAACAGGCATCAGAAACACCTGGGTAAAATTTGGATAAAAGGGTTGGTACCCGATACCATCTTGTTAGAATTTTGTAATTAGTTTCCTGTGCCCTGCAGGAAATCGACAACTTATGGCAAAGTCGGAATGCTCTCTCCCACTCTTCATCATCGAATGTTGTGGCTAATTCCCTCTCCCAACCGATCCGAAAAGGTAGTGGATCAGTCCGAAGCGTATCAAGAAGAAGGGCATAGATGGAGCTAATTGGACGGAGCGTCCGAGAATTTGGAATACACAATTTCTCAAAGGTGGAAAGGGGGCGGTGTAATTTAAGTGTGTCCCTGGCCTGTACATAAAAGTGACTAAGCTTATAATATTGAAAGACATCTAGGAAGGAAGCTGGAGCCCCTCCAAAGATGTCGTGAAGTGGTCTCAAAGATGTTGATGCAAGGAGACTAGAGAAAGTGGGGGACTCTGATTCAGAAAGCCCAAGAAAGAGGGAGGTGGAAAGGGCGGGCAGAAAGGATGAGTTGCCAAATATAGGGGTAAGTGGGCCATCGGGAGTGAAAAGGGCCGTGGAGGCCAGGAAAACACTACAGACATGAGCCATACTCGCTATGACCGGTGGCAAAGCAGCGAGAGACCGTGTTGTGAGCTTACCATCAGGTAGCCACATAAGTGTTTTGGGGTCTAATTCAGAGGCATCACGTTCAAGACCTATTCATAGTATGGCAGGGGAGGGTGAGAAACAGTCCAGGGTCCTGGCCAGAACCGCAGAAATGTGATAAAAGAGGCAGTCAGGCATGCCCAGGCCTCCATCCAATCTACGTCTGACTAGGATCCTGCGTGCCAGTCTCGGGTGTCTATTTGCCCAAACAAAGCCAGAAAGGAGCGCAGAGAGCTCCCTGAAAAAGGATCGGGGGAGGACAACTGGGATTGTGGAGAATAAATACAGGAGACGAGGTAGGATATTCATCTTCAGTATATTGATCCTCCCTATCCATGAAAAGTCCCTGCGCTCCCATCTGGCCAAGTCTGTCCTCAGTAGGTGTAAGAGAGGGGGGTAATTGAGGGTAAACGTGTCTGAGAGGGTAGCAGGGACCTGAATCCCTAGATATGTGATCGATTTGCTACACCATTTGAATGGAAAAGATTCACGCAGCTGTTGAATAATGGAAGGAGGGAGTGTGACATTGAGGGCCTCGCTCTTTGATCAGTTTAGTTTGTAGTTGCTGTGGTGAGAAAAGGTGTGGATGGTAGAAAGAAGAGATGGTAAAGTAGTGAGGGGGGCGGATAGAAAAAGGAGAAGGTCATCAGCGAAGGCGTAACATTTGCAATGGCACGAGGGAGTCTGGAGTCCCTTAATATTCGGATTTTGCCGTATTGCATTGAGCAAGTGCTCCATACATAGAATGTAGAGGAGTGGGGACAGGGGACAGCCTTGCCTTGTGCCACTGCGAATGTCAAATGGGGTGGAGAGTTGACCATTGATGCGAACCTGTGCTTGAGGGTTGGAATAAAGGGCCAGAATGCGTGCTCTCATCAGGGCACCCAAGCCAATTTGAGATAGAGTGACATATAATGTTACTATCTACATTATATAAAAAGTTTTTGCCAAAAGACAGGCACAGTTTAACTCCTCTAAAATACTGGACACCCAATAGACCTCATTAAAGTAAATGGGATCTGTAAGGACCCGGCAGTGTCAGTTGTGCTCCGACCAGTTTAGGGTCCATCTGGTACAAAAAGAGAGCCAAACAGACCTTGAATAGTACTGAGCACAACAACCATGTGAAGTTAGCCATAAACTGACCTACCTCTGTTAAAGGAGAACTCCAGAATATAAACATTGTCCCCCCTACTGCCGGCAGTAAAAAAATATAAAGATGTACATACCTTCCTCCGCTCCCCCGGGGCCTCCGGTAACCGGCTCCAGTCTCTGCCGCGATCCTCTTCCTGTTTGCCGGTGGTCGGCGAGTCATACTGCACTCAGCCAATCACCGGCCGCAGTGAAGTCCCGACTCGGCCGGCGATAGGCTGAGCGGCAGTGTGACGTTTTCGTCCCCGACAGCAGGTGCCTATGTAGTGAAGAATTTTGTGTCCTGAAGCGTTCTCACACTACCGCTCAGCCTATCGCTGGCCGAGTCGGGACTTCACTGCCGCCGGTGATTGGCTAAGCGCAGTATGACTCGCTGACCACCGGCAACCAGGAAGAGGATCGCGACGGAGACCGGAGACGGTTAGCGGAGGCACCGGGGGAGCGGAGGAAGGTATGTACATGTTTATTTTTTACTGCTGGCAGTATGGGGGACCATTTTTATATTCTGGAGTTCTCCTTTAATCTAAAAATGTATTTTACTTGCCAGCTTGGATGACCTGCTGGAACCTTTCTAATAAAACCCCAGTGGAAGTCCTGCTCCACATAGCATGTCACAGTTGTATTTTTGTCCCCTTTACCATTCCAGAGAACTTTGTTTAATACCAGTCTATATCTTTTACATTGCTTTATTAAGCTATAATTCTCCACTGAAGCTGTCTCATTCTATTGTATTTTGTTACAATGATGTCCCTCGTGGCATTATATTTACAGTAATTTGAGCCTCCAGGCCTTGCCTGAGACTGCTTTATGTCTTTGTTCAGTATTTTATTTACTATCCCAATCTTGCTTGCAAATTTTACTACCCCCTACCCCCACTCCCACCTTGCCTTTTTGACTTAGGTTTAGTATCCCCTCTTTTGAATTACCTAACACTTCCCTCAGCACCCTCTTCTAACTACATCCTAGATTATACAAGTATTTCTGCCTTTTCTGTCCACTTTTCTATTATTGATCCTTTACTATCCTTTCCACTGCATTTGCATTCTTTGCCCAATTCCTGCCTTTTTACTGGTTGCAATCTAGAAAATAAAGGGGAGGTGCTTTATGTGAAGGACCCTACACACTATTGTATAGTGAGGAAAGAGGTCACCTGCTCACATTGTTTGGTTGTGCTTGTGGGGCCCAATGTTTGTAATAGCGTGTTAGGCAATTGTTACTGTAGCTCTGTGTACTCTGCAGTGCTGATGATCCAAAGTGTACATAGAAAGGGAGAATGGAGGGGTGACCTCTTTTTTTTCCTACTAAGATGGGTCTTAGATATATGGGCATAGCATATGGGAATAGACTCCGAGGCAGCAGTAGTACTTTATTAACATAGGTTTATTGTGTACAGAATGAATGACGTTTTTTTCATCCCATAGTGGATGTTTCATTAGATCTTCTTGCCATTTTGACTGTGTACCCGTCACTAATTGCTGACTTCCAACCATGAACCAAGTCTTTATTTCTATGAGAGGGTAAATTGGTGTATTCATTTACATAATTTTACAAGTTTACATAATTGTCACGATTCGGCTTACAGGTTGTGGATCCACTGTGTCAGCGAGGGATTGGTGTGGACCGTGCCGGTGGACCGGTTCTAAGAGGCTACTGGTGTTCACCAGATGGTCTTGCTGCGGCGGTAGCAACCAGGTCGTATCCACTAGCAACGGCTCAACCTCGCTGACTGCTGAGAAGGCGTGGGACAGAAGGACTAGGTAGAGGCAAGGTCAGACGTAGCAGAAGGTCGGGGCAGGCGGCAAGGTTCGTAGTCAATATGGATAGCAGGAGATCAGGTAACACAGGCTTGGACAACACTAAACGCTTTCACTGGCACAAGGCAACAAGATCCGGCAAGGAAGTGCAGGGGAAGTGAGGTGATATAGCCAGGGAGCAGGTGGAAGCTAATTAGGCTAATTGGGCCAGGCACCAATCATTGGTGCACTGGCCCTTTAAGTCTCAGAGAGCTGGCGCGCGCGCCCTAGAGAGCGGAGCCGCGCGCGCCAGCACATGACAGCCAGGGATCGGGACGGGTAAGTGACTTGGGATGCGATTCGCGAGCGGGCTATGCGAATCGCATCCCCGCCGGCAATGTCAGAGCAGCGCTCCCGATCAGCGGGTCTGACCGGGGCGCTGCAGGGAGAGAGACGCCGTGAGCGCTCCGGGGAGGAGCAGGGACCCGGAGCGCTCGGCGTAACAATAATCTTGGTAAGTTTTCAACTTAACTAAATTTATGGAAAAAGTACACTGTATGTGGAATGTATATCTTCTCCGAACATACGGCATTAACAGCATCTTATTTAGCCACCTGTTTTACAGCTACTGAACTAATTGAAAAAAAAATCTTCTTGTTCTTGACAGATGGTTGATTCTATTCCCCCTCAGGTGCTTTCTGTAAATTCTGTATCAATAGAAACATATTCAGCTTTAATCTGTCAATTTATTAATTCCTCCACTGTGATGGGGAATTGTGAAGATTGGGCAGTGTACTGCTGTCTGAATGAGAGCTCTGTGTACCCTTCTCGATTATAACCCTGATAGGTGAGTGATGAAAAGTGCTCTGATTAGGGAATGCTGGGCTCCAATTGTACTGAAGAAAAGACACATTACAATATATTCTAGCAGCAGGCCCTAAGAGATATCAATTTATAGTTTCATACCATTTTCCTGTATGTATTTTTTTAATTTAATATTAGTAAAGTGATGTTGAGTTTTACAGTATAGTATGTTATAGTATAAAAATAGATAAAGGAACATCTGCTTTGAATGGGGTTGTTTGTTTTGGAATCTCTCTAATTGTCAGACAGTTACCTTAAAAATAAGCAGGAACCCCCAGCAATTAGCTATAATATGTGGGATAACGAACAATAAGTGTACGATTTTTTTATAGCACCAACAGGAGAAATTAGGCACTGCACAGAGCTCATTCCTGTGAATTGGTTGTCAGGATCGGTCCTCCATGGCAAGACATGCACTTAACTGCTTTCCACTCTGGACAACTCCACTTTTGTAAGATGAGATTTCTGTACCCCCCTCACAACTTTACATGTGTGCTTAGATCTGATATATATATATATATATATATATATATATATATATATATATATATATATATAGTAAATTTGAGTAGCCGGACATAGTGAGATGTAAAAGAGAACACAGTGCAGGTTATAAGAGAATACAGTACAGCACAGGTTATAAGAAATTTTGATAATGAGATAAGAAGCTCAAATCCACATTAAGTCCCCTGTTTTTCGAGTCAAAAAACTGTATCATTTTGGCTTCAAATGTCTTTCTCTCTTGTGTGTTTTTGAATTTCCCTCTCAGTATCTTGATTGTAAGGTCATGTATGGAGTGACCTGTTTGGATAAAATGATGTCCAACTGGGGTGCAGTAGTCATTTTCTTTATGGCGGTTGATGGAATGTCTGTGTAGATTCATCCTTTCGTTGAGTTTCCGGCTGGTTTCACCAATGTAGCATTCCCATGTCACACTTGGTGCATTGTATCATGTAGACCACATTTGGGGATGTGCAGGAGTATAGTCCCCTAATGTTATATGTCTTGTTGTTGTGGGTGGCTTCGATCTTGGTGCAGATATGTTGGCAGAGTTTGCAGCGTGGTTTGTTGCAGGGTTTGGTCCTATTCTCTGTGTCTGTTCTTTCTGTAGGTAATTTTCGGCTGTCCAGCTTTTGTTTTAAATTGTGTGGTTGTCTGAAGGCCAAGATGGGAGGTTCAGGGAAGATTTCTTTTAGCATCTCATCTTCCGCCAATATCGGCTGTAGGTCCTTGATAATTTTTCGTATTTTTTCAAGGGCCGGATTGTATGTGGCTACCAGTGGTACGCGTGGTGATGGTTGTATCTCTCTGTATTGTAGCAGGTGTTCCCGTGGTGTTTGAAGGGCGGAGTGTATTTCCTATTGATTGTCCTAGAAATACACTCCGCCCTTCAAACACCACGGGAACACCTGCTACAATACAGAGAGATACAACCATCACCACGCGTACCACTGGTAGCCACATACAATCCAGCCCTTGAAGAAATACAAAAAATTATTAAGGACCTACAGCCGATATTGGCGGAAGATGAGATGCTAAAAGAAATCTTCCCTGAACCTCCCATCTTGGCCTTCAGACAACCACACAATTTAAAACAAAAGCTGGTCAGCCGAAAATTACCTACAGAAAGAACAGACACAGAGAATAGGACCAAACCCTGCAACAAACCACACTGCAAACTATGCCAACATATCTGCACCAAGATGGAAGCCACCCACAACAACAAGACATATAACATTAGGGGACTATACTCCAGCACATCCCCAAATGTGGTCTACATGATACAATGCATCAAGTGTGACATGGGATGCTACATTGGTGAAACCAGCCGGAAACTCAACGAAAGAATGAATCTACACAGACATTCCATCAAGCGCCATAAAGAAAATGACTACTGCACCCCAGTTGGACATCATTTTACCCAAACAGGTCACTCCATACATGACCTTACAATCAAGATACTGAGAGGGAAATTCAAAAACACACAAGAGAGAAAGACATTTGAAGCCAAAATGATACTGTTTTTTTACTCGAAAAACAGGGGACTTAATGTGGATTTGAGCTTCTTATCTCATTATCAAAATTTCTTATAACCTGTGCTGTACTGTATTCTCTTATAACCTGCACTGTGTTCTCTTTTACATATCACTATGTCCTGCTAATTATCAGTCTCTCTCCTGCTCCCCCCTCCCTCCCCCTTTTTCTCATTCTTATCTATTTAGTCTATGTTCCCATAACAGGACAATTTATGGCCCATCTTAGTGTGAATTCTCCACATCTATTGTCTTAACCCCTGCATATTTGTGAGATGTAACCTGTGTCTTCTACTTGTGAGCTTAGATTTGCTTTGGACTTGATAAAGGGAGGAATCCTGAAAGCTTGTCTCTACAAAATGCTGTTAGTCCAATAAAAAAGGTATTACAAGATACTGCAACATTTTATGATTTGCATATATATATATATATATATATATATATATATATATATATATATATACATATATATATATATATATATATATATATATATATATATATATAAACGTGGTGTCCCGGTACCGGATTGCATCCGTTACCTTGTGGTGAGGTCCCCAAAGTCAGAGTCCCTAGGTACCGGTGGGGTCCTCATCAATAGTTAGCCCCTTGTCACCCCTTTAATAATTAAAACTATTCAAATTCAATGTGTAAATATGTAGATAAAGTTTACTTACCTTGTTGTAGTGTCGCAGGACCTGCGTGTCACGTGATGCGTTCCAAAACTCTATGGTTTATGGTTCAAGGACCTTTGGAGGAAGTCAGGTGATCGCCCACCATGCATTGTAACGGTTAGTGACAGCTGACACGGACCAATCCAAAATGGCCTTGCCCCTGCCCATAAAAGGGAGCGGCGGCCATTACTCTTTCTCTTTCCTCGTGGGCTGCTGATGGAGAAGTATCTGCGCAGCTGTTATAAGCAGTGACTAGGCCCAAGCCTTGCGGCCACGGCCATCTTACAAAACTGTGAGTTATCTCAATCCCTGTTAAGTCTGCAAGATCACCGGACCTAAACAGACCCCTAAATCCGGACAGATCTCTGCATCAATCCTAATTCTACTAGTCCTTTGGATAAGCTAATGGTCCGCAGCATCTGTCAATCATTGCCGTGCTGTATAGAGACTGTATTGCTAAGACTGTTGCTGTTAATTGGATGTACCGCAAGTACCTCAGTAAAGTTTATACAAGTTCAAGTTCATCCCTATTGTGGACCTTCATTCATTTAAGCACGCACCTATTGTTTCTGGGAAGGGTGGCGATTGGCCGAAGATTTACCTCAACGTATTAACCCTCACCCTGGCGTCACGAGTGACAGGGGTTAAATTAACCCCTCATATACCGAAGCAACACCCCAGCTACACTACACCCCAAGGCAGTTACCATATATATATATATATATATATATATATATATATATTTATAATCTAATTGTATTTTGGCCCAGGATTAACTGTAGACATAAGTATTGGGTAGTTTTGCATTGTACTTGTTATGCCAAGGCTATAAGTCTATACTTTTTTAACTATTACTTTTATGAAATAGTTGGGAAAATCTAAAATAATATTTTTTCATGCAGATCTTTCTCTAGCTAAGCGTTGACCTAAAATATCTGCAAAAGAAATGTGGTTAAAGGGGAAAGCCAGCAATAGGTTCCTTTGATAATGTCTGTTCTTGGACCCATTTTGTTTAATATTTATTTTCAGGGATATTGCAAAAGGTCTCAATGGTACAATATTGGTCTTTTTGCTGATGGCACAAATATTTGTAAAAGGGTTGATGTTCCTGGAGAAATACATCAAATGGCAGATGATTTAGGTAAACTAGACGAATGGTCAGAACTTTGGCATCTGACATTTAATGTAGATAAATGTAAGATAATGCACCTTTTGGGTAAAAACCCAAGGGCCTAATAAATAAAATATATGATCCAGTCCTAACCTCAGTATCTGAGGAAAGCGATTTAGAGGTCATTATTTTAGAGGACTTAAAGATAGGTAAAAAAAAAAAATATCATAGAGCAGCAGGAAATATTCGCAGAATGCTTGGGTGTATAGGGAGAGGTATTAGCAGTAAAGAGAGAAGAAATCATGCCGCTGTACAGAGCACTGGTGAGACCTCATTTGGAGTATTGTGCGCAGTACTGGAGACAGTGGGGGAGATTTATCAAAACCTGTCCAGAGGAAAAGTTGCCCATAGAAACCAATCTGCTCACTTCTTTTATTTTTGACAAGGCCTCTGCAAAATGAAAGAAGCAATCTGATTGGTTGCTATGGGCATCTAGGCAACTTTTCCTCTGGACAGATTTTGATACATTTCCCCCTGTATCTCCAGAAGAATATAGATGGTTTGGAGAAATTTCAGAGAAGAGCTACTAAACCAGTATGACTGCACAATAGTCATTTTCAAATTATCTTCATTTGACACCTAAATGCTTCAACAAGAAGCTTTTCTTCCTGCTTTCCATTGCTTGTAGCTGTGATAAATATGTGTTTAGTGTGAGACCCAATGTAATGTAATGCTTGCTGGATGCGGATTTCGTACAGTTAAGAGCTGAAGAAAGCGTCAGGGTGCAGAGGAAAAAAAAGAGCATTTAGGTGAATAATTCAAAATCAAAATCATTTTGATAAATCACAGTACTGCACTATAGGCATTTGTTACATCACAATTGGATGTATCCTTTAAAGTGGTACTCTGCCCCGACCTCTGGGACCCTCCGTGCAGCACCCGGTGTTCTGAACATTATGTTCAGAACGCTTGTTACAGGCAGTCGCGGTGCAGACATGTGACATCACGAGGGGGCGTGGCGTGATGTTTTGAACATAATGTCCAGAACGCCGGGTGCTGCACAAAGATCGTGGGGGGGTCCCAAAGGCCAGACCTTTGCAATCAGACATCTTATCCCTATCCTTTGGATAAGGGATAATATGTTTATGGGCAGAGTACCCCTTTAAGAGAGCATAAAGGCTGCGGTTGTCCAGATGAAACAAACCCCTTAAAAGGTAGACAAACATTATCAGTCCAAGTAAATGTATATATAGCGCTCAATACACATCTAGCTAGTTTGTGCTATCTGCTTTGTTCCCATATTTACAAGGTAACCATAAGAGACATTATAATTTATATTTAACAAAGTACTAGTATCAAGTATCAAATTGACCGAAATAAATATTCCATGACATTCCATTATTGAAAGCATAAAGACTGAAAAAACTATGTAAAGCAAATTGTTCTATTTCCTGAAAGTATAGAATGACCTGTAATACAATGACAGCATCTTTCTCCAAATCACCATTGACTTTCTTTTTTTTCAAAACCATTTGGAAGAAAAAAAAATCACATAAGCTTCTTAATCCCTGAATAATAACATTTGGTGATTAGAAGATACGCTGAAAGCTTCAATCGCTGGCACAGGTCCAGTGACCAATTTCTTGCGTAATAAACATAATTTAAGCATGCTTTTGGGTCAATTCTTTATTTGATATTATTAGATATATACAAGGAGAAATCGATAGAAAGATAGATAGATAAATAGATAGAGCCTCAAGACAGGGAGTAAACCCACTGTGTCACTATTAGGTCTGGCTCAAGACAAAACCAAAATAGTCTAAGAAAATTTAAAGTTTAAATGGGCACTGTTAGATTCAAAAACTTTTTAAATGTTGTACATCTTGGCAAAACATTAACCTTTCAAATATACTGAATACATTTTTTTATTGAAATCTTAGCTTATAATCCACAGGAAGTCCAGGAAGTGAGGGAGGAGACTAGTATTCGCTTTTCCTTTTTTGCCTACGTTGTGCCGTTAACCCCTTAATGACGCAGGACATATATTTACGTCCTGCGCCGGCTCCCACGATATGAAGCGGGATCGCGCCGCGATCCTGCATCATATCGCGTCGGTCCCAGCGCTCGTCAACGGCCGGGACCCGCGGCTAATACCACACATCGCCGATCGCGGCGATGTGCGGTATTAATCCTTTAGAAGCGGCGGTCAAAGCTGACCGCCGCTTCTGAAGTGAAACTGAAAGTGACCCGGCTGCTCAGTCGGGCTGTTCGGGACCGCCGCAGTGAAATTGCGGCGTCCCGAACAGCTGATCGGACACCGGGAGGGCCCTTACCTGCCTCCTCGGTGTCCGATCGACGAATGACTGCTCCGTGCCTGAGATCCAGGCAGGAGCAGTCAAGCGCCGATAATGCTGATCACAGGCGTGTTAATACACGCCAGTGATCAGCATAGGAGATCAGTGTGTGCAGTGTTATAGGTCCCTATGGGACCTATAACACTGCAAATAAAAAGTTAAAAAAAAGTGTTAATAAAGGTCATTTAACCCTTTCCCTAATAAAAGTTTGAATCACCCCCCTTTTCCCATAAAAAAAATAAAACAGTGTAAAAAAAATAAATAAATAAACATATGTGGTATCGCCGCGTGCGTAAATGTCCGAACTATAAAAATATATCATTAATTAAACCGCACGGTCAATGACGTACGCGCAAAAAAATTCCAAACTCCTAAAAAGCGTATTTTGGTCACTTTTTATACCATTAAAAAAATGAATAAAAAGTGATCAAAAAGTCCGATCAAAACAAAAATTATTCCGATAAAAACTTCAGATCACAGCGCAAAAAATGAGTCCTCATACCGCCCTGTACGTGGAAAAATAAAAAAAGTTATAGGGGTCAGAAGATGACATTTTTAAACGTATAAATTTTCCTGCATGTAGTTATGATTTTTTCCAGAAGTGCGACAAAATCAAACCTATATAAGTAAGGTATCATTTTAACCATATGGACCTACAGAATAATGATAAGGTGTAATTTTTACCGAAATATGCACTGCGTAGAAACGGAAGCCCCCAAAATTACAAAATGGCTTTTTTTTTTTTTTATTTTGTCGCACAATGATTTTCTTTTCCGTTTCGCCGTGCATTTTTGGGTAAAATGACTAATGTCACTGCAAAGTAGAATTGGCGACGCAAAAAATAAGCCATAATATGGATTTTTAGGTGGAAAATTGAAAGGGTTATGATTTTTAAAAGGTAAGGAGGAAAAAACAAAAGTGCAAAAACAGAAAAACCCTTAAGGGGTTAAAGGGGTACTCTTGTAGAATTTTTTTTTTTTTTTTTTATCAACTGGTGCCAGAAAGTTAAACAGATTTGAACATCACTTCTATTAAAAAAAATCTTAATCCTTCCAGTACTTTTTAGGGGCTGTATACTAAAGAGAAATCCAAAAAGAAATGCATTTCCTGTGATGTCCTGACCACAGTGCTCTCTGCTGACCTCTGCTGTCCATTTTAGGAACTGTCCAGAGAAGCATATGTTTGCTATGGGGATTTTCTTCTTCTCCCCTTTAGACAGCAGCAGGGGCCCCTCTTTAGACAGCAGCAGGGCCCCCCCCCCTTAGAAAGCAACAGGGGCCCCCTTTAGACAGCAGCAGGAGCCCCCTTTAGACAGCAGCAGGGGCCCCCCTTTAGACAGCAGCAGGGGCCCCCCTTTAGACAGCAGCAGGGCCCCTTTAGACAGCAGCAGGGGCCCCCCGTTTAGACAGCAGCAGGGGGCCCCCATTTAAACAGCAGCAGGGCCCCCCGGTAGACATTAGTAGAAGCCCCCCTCCTTGCAGGCAGCTCACCTCCTCTGTCGGGTGCTGCTGATCCACTGTCCCGTTCTTCCATCCTCCGGTCCGCATCATGTCGTCCTATGGAGGAGCATACGTCACTCCGCTTCCTCTGTAGCGTTACGCCGGGCGCAGGGGAGGAGGCGGCGTGACGTATATGTCACATGCTCCACCATAGGATGACATGATGCGGCCCGGACGACGGAAGAACGGGACAGTGGAGCGACAGCAGGTATTGGGCATGGTATCGGGGACATTAAACGAGTCCCCGATACCATGCAAATAGCTAGTATCGGCCCCGATACCAGTGTCGGTATCGGGACATCCCTAGTACAGACTATACATATAAAATTCCCAGGTCACATCTCTACAGATATCCTCAATAGAAAGAGCAGATGACATGCAGGGGTATAAACTTCTATGGTTCAAGGTCAAGAAATATAGGAACTTACAAACTAATCAGGTCTACGGTTTCCATAAAATGGTCTCGGTCAATCCAAACATAGAAAGCAAAAAACACACTTTTACACTGAAGCAGAAGCCTAGGAACCTTGTTGCTTAGGCACAGGCCTCAGCGTATCACCGGCCACAGTAATGTCCCGCTGCGGCTGTTGATATGGCGAGAGCAGCATGACTCATCGACCCGCAGGAAGCGGAGAAATGGGGGAAAGTAGGCAGGTGAGTAAAAGTTTGTTTTGTTTCATTTTGCAGCCCGGGCACGGAGGGTTAATAAAAAAAAAAGCATCATAGTACTCTTTTAAGTGTATTATTAGCTGATCATAATAAAACATAGAATATTGTTTTTATTAGCTTTTGCATCCATCACCTTATGCCATATTTTGCTGTGTATTTGCTGCTGCATATTTTCCTACCCATCGAAGTAAATGAGTAGCAAAATACGCAGCTGATTAAGCTACCCATTGACTTTGGTAGAAAAATACACAACAGCAAATGTGCAACAAATGATGGAATGTGTGCCCCTAGCCTGAAGGAAAAAATCAGAAAATGACTTATTGTTTAAATCAGGTTTTTAGGTTAACCATATTTTTGATGATTTTTACTAATTTACTATATATATTTTATAATAATCTTGAAATCTTGCAGTTTCTATTCCGGTCACTAGGTGAGACTTCCTGTTCTGTTCAGATCATTTACCAGTAGTGCCTTTCTTTTCATCTCAGCACAGACACAGGATTACAGTAAAAGGTGACACCAGTAGATACCTGTCATGTCAGGGAAGGAGTGCACACTATTCTCGCCCACTCCCCTGTCCCTGCCTATTTAGGTACCTGCCCTAGAGGACAGGTCCGTAACCACGGTGACAGTCCCTTCCTAAATAAGTGAGGGACAGTCAAAAAGTCAAAACAGTAAACTACAAAACTGACAAAAGGTCGGGAAAGGCTGGAGGTATACGACTAACAGAAAACAAACCTAAACACGCACACACAAAAATACATAGTCAGAGGGCTGAGTCTAAACCTGGAGAGCACAAAGTACAGTAACAGTATCAAAGGGAAGTCAAAAGCCAAGCCAAAAGTCACAAAACCAGAATAAACCTGAGATAGCTAGGTAAGTCACTAAGAACTATCGTAAGCAGAGAATGACTGAAAAGGACTTCCTTATATATGCCTGAGCTGCAACCAGGACAACTCTAATATGCTCAGCAAGCTTAACCATACCCAGGAGCACAGAGGCATCCCAGCAACCAAAACAAACAACAGGGCTAGAAATCATTAACCCTATGGTTCTGGCAGAACCAGTCACCACAATATCACTAATTGCTGTTAAAAGCAGCTCGGGCAAGATAGCAGCCCGCATAATAATGAAAAAAAAAATTGATTAAGAAATTTAAAAAACATATCTAAGTGGCACACCTTTAACTTCTTAAGGACCAAGGGTGTTCCTTTGTGCCCTGGTCCCACTCCCCTTCTTTGAGACGCGCTCAGGAATGCTGGTCATAGTGTCATGGTCTCGGTGGTTCCCGGCATTAACTTCTTAGTTGCCGCGATCAAAGTTGATTGCCTTGTTTAAAATAAAAAAAAAAAAAAAAACATTTCTTGGCTGCTCAGTGGCGGGAGGGCCCTTACCTGCCTCATCGCCATCCAATTGGTGCTCCAATGCTCCAGGAAGCCTCAGCAGCGTGGAGAAATCGAGCACCGATAACACCGATCAATGCTTTGCTATAGCATTGCATTTAACAGTGTATGTAATCTGAAGATTGCATATAATAGTCCTCTCTGGGGACTATAAAATAGTGTACAAAAAAGTAAAAAAAAAAAATAAAAAAAAAAGAGCAAATAAAAGTGATTTAATCCCTTCCCTAATACAAGTTTGAATCACCTCCCCTTTCCCACAAAAAAATGTGTAAATAAAAATAAACATAAACATCGCTGTGTGCATAAATGTCCGAACTATAAAAATATATAATGTTACTTTAATCGCATGGTCATTGGCGTTTACGTAAAATATAACAAAGTCCAAAGTCGCATATTTTTGGTCACTTTCTATACCATCATAAAAAATTTATAAAAAGCAATCAAAAAGCCTCATCAAAACTAAAATGAGCCTCACACATCCCCATATACAGAAAAAAAAAGTTATAGGAGACAGAAGAGGACATTATATAAAATTAGTATCATTTTATTGTATGGACCTACAGAATAAAGATAATGTGTAATTTTTACCAAAAAGTGCACTGTTTTTTTTTCCGTCTCACCATAGATTTTTTGGTGAAGTGATTGTTGTCATTACCAAGTACAATTGGTGACACAAAAACCAAGCCATTGTATGAGTCTGTAGGTGGAAAATTGAAAGCGTTATGATTTTTGGAAGGGGAGGAGAAAAAAACGAAAGTGCAAAAATGAAAAATTTCTAATCAACATCACACCCCTCCCATAGATTTGCATTAAGGGGGCGGGCCGTGTCATCATTAGGGGCGGGGCCGTGACGTAACGATGCTCCGGCCCCTGTATCGCCGGTCATTACGCACAGAGCGAGCGTGCTCTGTGCAGTAATGATAGCGGGGTGCCGCAGCGGAGATCCCGGGGTTCCCCAGCAGCGGGACCCCAGCAATCTGACATCTTATCCCCTATCCTTTGGATAGGGGATAAGATGTCTAGGGGCTGAGTCCCCCTTTAATGTTGTATGTCAGAAATAATAATAGATTGTAAGCTATTAAAACATGGATTAAATGCAACATTTTGAATTAAATACTAAGTTTCCCACATTTTTAAACTATATTTCAGAAACTTTTTATTTTTGGAAAAATATTCTTATTAATCTCATCTTTAGTGACCTAAATTTTGATGTAAGGAAGGCTTGATTTTAATGCCAACTTAAATAGCTTATTTCCTGCTCCCCATCCTTATAGGCTGTGAATTTGCAGCTGTCATTTTAGCAATGAAGGAATCTTTTGTTTCACTGATAAGTGGCACATTGTTCTGCGTTCAGGTGCCCAGAACAAAACATATAATGGAATACAATCTGTGTCTGGGAAGAAAAAAAATGTATGTTCCAGATTACTTTCAGGTAAACTTTCCATTTCTATATATGTTACATGACCGTGATTTGTTGATAACAGTGAAAATGACAATGTCTCCTCTTTTTTTTAGGCATGATTATATCCATTTTATTTTGTTTATTAGGTTGAGTCTTGCATACATTTAAATAATCAGCATTAAGTTTATGTGACAAATCTGTTCAGAGTCTAGTCAAGGAGGTGGCAGGAAATATATGCTCAAGGGCATCCAACAGACCACTGTGCCACTGTGCCTAGAGAGATCTAGGGCACAAAGAATAATGTTTGCTGTAGGTGAAGGAGAAGCCTAGAAACCAATCTACAGCTTTATTCAGTGGAGCTGTTTCAAGCAGGGGCACATATACAGTAGAGACAGACTATGTAGCTGCTATATGGGGTTCTAAAAAGAAATATGCATATGCATATGTAGACACCTATCAGCCATAATAATAAAACCACTGACAAGCAAATTGAATAATATTTATTTTCTCATGACAATGGCTACTTTCAAGGTGAATTTGACCTCAAATAAACAGTCTAAGAACCATTTGGCGCATCTAGTCTGCCCAATATTCTGAATACTATCAATAATCCCTTGCTCTATCTTATTTGAAAGATAGCCTTATGCCTATCTCTATCTTATATGAAGGATAGCCTTATGCCTATCTCTATCTTATATGAAGGATAGCCTTATGCCTATCTCTATCTTATATGAAGGATAGCCTTATGCCTATCTCTATCTTATATGAAGGATAGCCTTATACCTATCGCTATCTTATATAAAGTATAGCCTTATCTCCATCTTATATGAAGGATAACTTCAAACCTATCCCTATCTTATATGAAGAATAGCCTTATACCTATCCCTATCTTATATGAAGGATAGCCTTATACCTATCTCTATCTTATATGAAGGATAGTCTCATACCTATATCTATCTTGTCTGAAGGATAGCCTTATAACTATCTCTATCTTATATGAAGGATAGCCTTATACCTATCTTTATTTTATATGAAGGATAGCCTTATACCTATCTCTATTTTATATGAAGGATAGCTTTATACCTATCTCTATCTTACATGAAGGATAGTCTCATACCTATCCCTATCTTACATGAATGATAGCATTATGCCTATCTCTATCTTATATGAAGGATAGCCTTTTACCTATCTCTATCTTATATGAGGGATAATTTCATACCTATCCCTATCTTATATGAAGGATGGCCTTATACCTATCTCTATCTTATATGAAGAATAGCCTTATACCTATCTCTATCTTATATTAAGGATATCCTTATCTCCATCTTATATGAAGGATAATCTCAAACCTATCCCTATCTTATATGAAGAATAGCCTTATACCTATCTCTATCTTATATGAAGGATAGCCTTATACCTATCTCTATCTTATATGAAGGATAGTCTCATACCTATATCTATCTTATCTGAAGGATAACCTTATACCTATCTCTATCTTATATGAAGGATAGCCGTATACCTATCTCTATCTTATATGAAGGCTAGCCTTATACCTATCTCTATTTTATATGAAGGATAGCTTTCTACCTATCTCTATCTTACATGAAGGATAGTCTCATACCTATCTCTATCTTACGTGAAGGATAGCCTTATACCTATCTCTATCTTATATGAAGGATAGCCTTATACCTATCTCTATCTTATATGAGGGATAGTCTCATACCCATCCCTATCTTATATGAAGGATAGCCTTATAGCTATCTCTATCTTATATGAAGGCTAGCCTTATACCTATCTCTATCTTATATGAAGAATAGCCTTATACCTATCTCTATCTTATATGCCTATTCCATGCATGCTTAAAATGTTATTAATTAATTTCTATTTATTTTATTTTTTTGTTTACACCGTCCTCTGTGCAGTTTGAATAATGTTATAATAGTTTGGAAAATTCTGCAAGCAATGATACCAAACATATTTCCTTTTTAAAATCACTTTTTTTAATCGAAAGTATGAAAAGGTTGGAGATTAAAATTTATTTGGCATGGGGGGACATTTGTATGAGCAATGATTCATTGCAATGCATTTAATTGGATCTAAAGGCAGCGACGGAGGCCTAGTAAAGGGCTGCCATGACAATGAATTGGCTCTTTACAGGGAGTCAATCTGCCCATTGTACCACCAACAATGTGTGCCAATACTGCTTAAAGAGGCACTGTCATTATGAAAAACTTTTATATTTTGCAGTACTACTGATAAGATAACTTTTTTACAATATACAATTATTTAAAAAAAAAAGTCACTTTTACTAAAAAAAAATTTATGAAACTAGCCACCACTAAGGGTCATCTATCTTTATGCCGACAGATTACTCTTTATTTTGCAGCATACTGGATACCGGCCATAAAGTGTGTTGGTATCCAGTATAGGAGATCACCATTACACCACTACAGCCTTTAGCTGTTCCTAAACTACAACTCTTATGATGGGAGTTGCAGTTTTGCAACAGATGGGGGTACAATCTTTGTAAAACTCTGTTTTAGAGCTGTGTATTCTCCAGCTGTGTGCCTCCAGCTCTTGCAAAACTACAGACAAAGGATGTGTGGGCATGCTGGGAGTTGTAGTTTTGCAACAGCTAAAGGCAACACTGCTCTAACACAGTGCTTTCTATACACTGCAGAACCAGCTGTTGCAATGCTAAATTACAACTCCCAGCATGCTTGAACAGCCAAAGCTTTCTCTGACTCCTGAATGACAAAGAAGCTGATGAGACATTCAGGAGTCTGTAAAAGCGGAATGACACACATAGTGACAGCTAGACATGTGCAATTCGTTTCGGCACGAATGTCTAATTTACCGAATTTTACAGTTTTCAGGCATTCGGACCGATCCGAATGCACGAAAGCATATTTTGAACATTCCCGAATAGCCACGATAGTACGAATAGCAAAATAACGAATGCATTCGTTATTTACCAAATGCATGCGGTAAATAACGAATGCATTCGTTATCCGTAAATGACCGTAAAGAATTCATTGTAATAAAAAAATAATAATAAAAAAGATACAGTAGTGGTGGAAAAAATTGTATCAAACGAAATGTATCTTTTTTATTATGAAATGTTTATTAATTTTTAAACAGGGATCAATTTATGTGAGCGGGTAAAGCACTAAAAATGTAGCCGACAATAATAAAAATGTAGTGTGTGCGTGTTTTTAACTTTTTTTTTGTACATTTTTAGGTAGTACTACTACTCCCAGCATGCAACACACTGTTCCATGATGGGAGTAGTAGTTACCTGTACTAATTGACAGATCGCCAGGGTCACTTGCGATCCTCTTGTATAATGTATAGATGCGGCGGCCGCTCTACTATGGTCCCCTGCACTGACGTATATATACACCTATTCATATTTCCCGCAGAGCTGTAGTCCGCTTACTTCCCTCGAGTCCCAGGCAGGTCAGTGTAGCTCCGCCCCCTAGTGATGACGTCATTAGGGGCGGAGCTATAGACGGGAATCCGGCTAGTCTGAAGCTCTGTTCACATTGTCCATTTTGGATAGTGGGAACAGACCCTTCTGCCAATGTCTACCCAGACAGGGAGACTCCAGCTGTTGCTAAACTACAACTCCCAGCATGCCCAGACAGCCAAAAGCTGTCTGGGCATGCTGGGAGTTGTAGTTTTGCACCAATTGGTGGCTCCCTGTTTGGGTAGACATTGCATCATGGGTGCTCTCCCCAGCGGACAGCGCCAAAAATGTCATAACCAATTTTTTTTCTTCTCGTTTTAGATCTGTGTATGCAGAGGATTACGGCGGATTCGATGGATTATGGCGGATTAATTTTTTTCTTTTAATAAAATGGTTAACGAGGGCTGTGGGGGAGTGTTTTTTAAAATAAAATAATTTTTCCAATGTGTTGTGCTTTTTTTTATTGAATTTTCAGGCGTAGTAGTGGAAACCGGTCTTATTGACGGAATCCATTACTAAGCCAAGGCTTAGCGCTAGCCCCAAAAACTGCTAGCGCTAACCCCCAATTATTACCCCAGTACCCACCACCACAGGGGTGCCGGGAAGAGCCGGTACCAACAGGCCCGAAGTGTCAAAAATGGCGCTCCTGGGCCTAGGCAGTAACAGGCTGGCGTTATTTAGGCTGTGGAGGGCCAGTAACAATGGTCCTCACCCACCCTGGTAACTTCAGGCTGCTGCTGTTTGGTTGTTATTGTGCTGAGAATGAAAATGCGGGGAATCCTATTCGTTTTTTTTTTATTTATTCCCGTCCCATCTATAGCCCCGCCCCTAATTACATCATCACTAGGGGCGGAGCTACACTGACCTGCCCGGGACTCGAGGGAAGTAAGCGGACTTTGTCTTCTGTATACACTATAAACAGCTATCTATAGATAGCTGTATATAGTGTATACCGCCCAAAGGGTTAACCTACACTGTCCAGCAGTGTAAGTTAACTCTTTCCTTGCTGGGCTTGTGCATAGCGCACAGCTCAGCAAGGGGTTAAGTGAGCCAGCAATGTGTATACTGTATACACATTGCAGGCTCACTATGAGTTTTTGCTGGGCAGTAGATATACGACGTATACCTACGCCTCAGCGTCAGCTGTTTTCCCGGCTCTGTAGCCTTGAGAACAGCTGATCCCGACATTCAGGAGGATTGCAGCAGGTGTCAGGAGGAGTGATATCCTCTGTGATCTGTCCCTTAATGCAGGTACTACTACTCCCAAGATGGAGTACACTCTGCTCCATGCTGGGAGCTGTAGTACCTGCATTAATAGACATATCGCAGCAAGTGTAACTTCTGACACCCGCTGCGATCTGTCTATTAATGCAGGTACTACAGCTCCCAGCATGGAGCAGAGCGTACTCCATGTTGGGAGTAGTAGTACTTGTAGTTAAGGAAAGATCACTGCGGGTATCATTCCTGACACCCGCTGTGATCCTCCTGTATAATTTATGGATGCGGCGGCCGCTCTCCTATGGTCCCCTGCACGGCCGTATATATACACATATTCCTATTTCTCACAGAGAGCTGTGATTGGCTGGAGCCATCTGGCCAATCACAGCTCTGCGGGAAATATAAATATGTGTATATATACGTCAGTGCAGGGGACCATAGAAGAGCGGCCGCCGCATCTATACATTATTCAAGAGACCCCAGTGATCTGTCAACTAGTACAGGTACTACTACTCCCATCATGGAACAGTGTGTTCCATGCTGGGAGTAGTAGTACTACCTAAAAAAAAAAAATTTAAAAAAGGGAAAAACAAGCACACATTAAATTTTCATATTGTCGGCTACATTTTTAGTGCTTTACCCGCTCACATAAATTGATCCCTGTTTAAAAATTAATAAACATTTCATAATAAAAAAGATACATTTCGCTGGATACAATTTTTTACATCACTACTGTATCTTTTTTATAATTTTTTTTTTTATGGTACCCTACGAAATTTTTATAAAAAAGGTTTCTCCATAATTTTTTAGGATCGCTTAAGTCCAAAAAAGAATTAAAAAATGTACCCGAATTTACCCGAATACCGAACGTATCCGAAAAATCAAACCGAATGTTACGCCGAGCGCTCCGGGTCCCCGCTCCTCCCCGGAGCGCTCGCAACATCCTCGCTACTGCAGCGCCCCGGTCAGATCTACTGACCGGGTGCGCTGCGATACCGCCCCCAGCCGGGATGCGATTCGCGATGCGGGTGGCGCCCGCTCGCGATGCGCACCCCGGCTCCCGTACCTGACTCGCTCTCCGTCGGTCCTGTCCCGGCGCGCGCGGCCCCGCTCCCTAGGGCGTGCGCGCGCCGGGTCTCTGCTATTTAAAGGGCCACTGCGCCACTGATTGGCGCAGTTGGTCTAATTAGTGTGTTCACCTGTGCACTCCCTATGTATACCTCACTTCCCCTGCACTCCCTCGCCGGATCTTGTTGCCATTGTGCCAGTGAAAGCGTTTCCTAGTGTGTTCCTAGCCTGTGTTCCAGACCTCCTGCCGTTGCCCCTGACTACGATCCTTGCTGCCTGCCCCGACCTTCTGCTACGTCCGACCTTGCTCTTGTCTACTCCCTTGTACCGCGCCTATCTTCAGCAGTCAGAGAGGTTGAGCCGTTGCTAGTGGATACGACCTGGTTACTACCGCCGCTGCAAGACCATCCTGCTCTGCGGCGGGCTCTGGTGAATACCAGTAGTAACTTAGAACCGGTCCACTAGCACGGTCCACGCCAATCCCTCTCTGGCACAGAGGATCCACCTCCTGCCAGCCGAATCGTGACAGTAGATCCGGCCATGGATCCCGCTGAAGTTCCACTGCCAGTTGTCGCCGACCTCACCACGGTGGTCGCCCAGCAGTCGCAACAGATAGCGCAACAAGGCCACCAGCTGTCTCAACTGATCGTGATGCTACAGCAGCTACTACCACAGCTTCAGCAATCATCTCCTCCGCCAGCTCCTGCACCTCCTCCGCAGCGAGTGGCCGCTTCCGGCCTACGACTATCCTTGCCGGATAAATTTGATGGGGACTCTAAGTTTTGCCGTGGCTTTCTTTCGCAATGTTCCCTGCACTTGGAGATGATGTCGGACCAGTTTCCTACTGAAAGGTCTAAGGTGGCTTTCGTAGTCAGCCTTCTGTTTGGGAAAGCTCTGTCATGGGCCACACCGCTCTGGGACCGCAATGACCCCGTCACTACCTCTGTACACTCATTCTTCTCGGAAATTCGAAGTGTTTTTGAGGAACCTGCCCGAGCCTCTTCTGCTGAGACTGCCCTGCTGAACCTGGTCCAGGGTAATTCTTCCGTTGGCGAGTACGCCATCCAATTCCGTACTCTTGCTTCCGAATTATCCTGGAATAATGAGGCCCTCTGCACGACCTTTAAAAAAGGCCTATGCAGCAACATTAAAGATGTTCTGGCCGCACGAGAAATTCCTGCTAACCTGCATGAACTCATTCATCTAGCCACTCGCATTGACATGCGTTTTTCCGAAAGGCGTCAGGAGCTCCGCCAGGATATGGACTTTGTTCGCACGAGGCGTTTTTTCTCCCCGGCTCCTCTCTCCTCTGGTCCTCTGCAATCCGTTCCTGTGTCTCCCGCCGTGGAGGCTATGCAAGTTGACCGGTCTCGCTTGACACCTCAAGAGAGGACACGACGCCGCATGGAGAATCTTTGCCTGTACTGTGCCGGTACCGAACACTTCCTGAAGGATTGTCCTATCCGTCCTCCCCGCCTGGAAAGACGTACGCTGACTCCGCACAAAGGTGAGACAGTTCTTGATGTCAACTCTGCTTCTCCACGCCTTACTGTGCCTGTGCGGATATCTGCCTCTACCTTCGCCTTCTCTACTATGGCCTTCTTGGATTCCGGATCTGCAGGAAATTTTATTTTGGCCTCTCTCATCAACAGGTTCAACATCCCGGTGACCAGTCTCGCCAGACCCCTCTACATCAATTGTGTTAACAATGAAAGATTGGACTGTACCGTGCGTTACCGCACGGAGCCCCTCCTAATGTGCATCGGACCTCATCACGAAAAAATTGAGTTTTTGGTCCTCTCCAATTGCACTTCCGAAATTCTCCTTGGACTACCGTGGCTTCAACGCCATTCCCCAACCCTTGATTGGTCCACAGGAGAGATCAAGAGCTGGGGTACTTCTTGTTTCAAGGACTGTCTTAAACCGGTTCCCAGTACTCCCTGCCGTGACCCTGTGGGTCCCCCTGTAACCGGTCTCCCTAAGGCTTATATGGACTATGCTGACGTATTTTGCAAAAAACAAGCTGAGACTTTACCTCCTCACAGGCCTTATGACTGTCCTATTGACCTCCTCCCGGGCACTACTCCACCCCGGGGCAGAATTTATCCTCTGTCCGCCCCAGAGACTCTTGCTATGTCTGAATACATCCAGGAAAATTTTAAAAAGGGGTTTATCCGCAAATCCTCCTCTCCTGCCGGAGCTGGATTTTTCTTTGTGTCCAAAAAAGATGGCTCCCTACGTCCTTGCATTGATTACCGCGGACTTAATAAAATCACGGTAAAGAACCGCTACCCCCTACATCTTATCTCAGAACTCTTTGATCGCCTTCAAGGTGCCCACATCTTTACCAAACTGTACTTAAGAGGTGCTTATAATCTCATCCGCATCAGGGAGGGGGACGAATGGAAAACTGCATTTAACACCAGAGATGGACACTTTGAGTATCTAGTCATGCCCTTTGGCCTGTGCAACGCCCCTGCCGTCTTCCAAGACTTTGTTAATGAAATTTTTCGTGATCTCTTATATTCCTGTGTTGTTGTGTATCTGGACGATATTCTGATTTTTTCTGCCAACTTAGAAAAACATCGCCAGCATGTCCGCATGGTTCTTCAGAGACTTCGAGACAATCAACTTTATGCCAAAATGGAGAAATGTCTGTTTGAATGTCAATCTCTTCCTTTCCTAGGATACTTGGTCTCTGGCCAGGGACTACAAATGGACCCAGATAAACTCTCTGCCGTCTTAGATTGGCCACGCCCCTCCGGACTCCGTGCTATCCAACGTTTTTTGGGGTTCGCCAATTATTACAGACAATTTATTCCACATTTTTCCACTATTGTGGCTCCTATCGTGGCTTTAACCAAGAAGAATGCCAATCCTAAGTCCTGGTCTCCCCAAGCGGAAGACGCATTTAAACGGCTCAAGTCTGCCTTTTCTTCTGCTCCCGTGCTCTCCAGACCTGACCCATCTAAACCCTTCCTATTGGAGGTTGATGCCTCCTCAGTGGGAGCTGGAGCGGTCCTTCTACAAAAAAATTCTTCCGGGCATGCTGTTACTTGTGGTTTTTTTTCTAGGACCTTCTCTCCGGCGGAGAGGAACTACTCCATCGGGGATCGAGAACTACTGGCCATTAAATTGGCACTTGAGGAATGGAGGCATCTGCTGGAGGGATCAAAATTTCCAGTTATCATTTACACCGATCACAAGAATCTCTCCTATCTCCAGTCTGCCCAACGGCTGAATCCTCGCCAGGCCAGGTGGTCGTTGTTCTTTGCCCGTTTTAACTTTGAAATTCATTTTCGCCCTGCCGACAAGAACATTAGGGTCGATGCTCTCTCTCGTTCCTCGGAAGTAGAGGTCTCTCCGCAACACATCATTCCTCCTGACTGTCTGATCTCCACTTCTCCAGTCTCCATCAGGCAAACTCCTCCAGGGAAGACCTTCGTTTCTCCACGCCAACGTCTCGGGATTCTCAAATGGGGTCACTCCTCCCACCTCGCAGGCCATGCGGGCATCAAAAAGTCCTTGCAACTCATCTCTCGTTTCTATTGGTGGCCGACTCTGGAGACGGATGTTGTTGATTTTGTGCGGGCCTGTACTGTCTGTGCCCGGGATAAGACTCCTCGCCAGAAGCCTGCTGGTCTCCTTCACCCTCTGCCTGTCCCCGAACAGCCTTGGTCTCTGATTGGTATGGACTTTATTACAGACTTACCCCCATCCCGTGGCAACACTGTTGTTTGGGTGGTCGTTGATCGATTTTCCAAGATGGCACATTTTATTCCTATTTCCTGGTCTTCCTTCAGCGCCTCAGTTGGCAAAACAATTTTTTGTACACATTTTTCGTCTTCACGGTTTGCCCACGCAGATCGTCTCGGATAGAGGCGTCCAATTCGTGTCAAAATTCTGGAGGGCTCTCTGTAAACAACTCAAGATTAAATTAAACTTCTCTTCTGCTTATCATCCTCAATCCAATGGGCAAGTAGAAAGAATTAACCAGGTCCTGGGTGACTATTTACGGCATTTTGTTTCCTCCCGCCAGGATGACTGGGCAGATCTTCTACCATGGGCCGAATTCTCGTACAACTTCAGAGTCTCTGAATCTTCTGCTAAATCCCCATTTTTCGTGGTGTACGGCCGTCACCCTCTTCCCCCCCTCCCTACTCCCTTGCCCTCTGGTTTGCCCGCTGTGGATGAAGTGACTCGTGATCTTTCCACCATATGGAAAGAGACCCAAAATTCTCTTTTACAGGCTTCATCTCACATGAAAAAGTTTGCCGATAAGAAAAGAAGAGCTTCCCCCATTTTTGCTCCCGGAGACAAGGTATGGCTCTCCGCTAAATATGTCCGCTTCCGTGTCCCCAGTTACAAACTGGGACCACGCTATCTGGGCCCTTTCAAAATCTTGTGCCAAATTAATCCTGTCTCTTACAAACTTCTTCTTCCTCCTTCTCTTCGTATTCCCAATGCCTTTCATGTCTCTCTCCTTAAACCACTCATCATCAACCGTTTCTCTCCCAAACTTGTTTCTCCCACTCCTGTTTCCGGTTCTTCTGACATCTTCTCCGTGAAGGAGATACTGGCCTCCAAGACGGTCAGAGGGAAAAAAAATTTTTGGGTTGATTGGGAGGGCTGTGGTCCTGAAGAGAGATCCTGGGAACCTGAGGACAACATCCTAGACAAAAGTCTGGTCCTCAGGTTCTCAGGCTCCAAGAAGAGGGGGAGACCCAAGGGGGGGGGGGTACTGTTACGCCGAGCGCTCCGGGTCCCCGCTCCTCCCCGGAGCGCTCGCAACATCCTCGCTACTGCAGCGCCCCGGTCAGATCTACTGACCGGGTGCGCTGCGATACCGCCCCCAGCTGGGATGCGATACGCGATGCGGGTGGCGCCCGCTCGCGATGCGCACCCCGGCTCCCGTACCTGACTCGCTCTCCGTCGGTCCTGTCCCGGCGCGCGCGGCCCCGCTCCCTAGGGCGCGCGCGCGCCGGGTCTCTGCGATTTAAAAGGCCACTGCGCCACTGATTGGCGCAGTTGGTCTAATTAGTGTGTTCACCTGTGCACTCCCTATGTATACCTCACTTCCCCTGCACTCCCTCGCCGGATCTTGTTGCCATTGTGCCAGTGAAAGCGTTTCCTAGTGTGTTCCTAGCCTGTGTTCCAGACCTCCTGCCGTTGCCCCTGACTACGATCCTTGCTGCCTGCCCCGACCTTCTGCTACGTCCGACCTTGCTCTTGTCTACTCCCTTGTACCGCGCCTATCTTCAGCAGTCAGAGAGGTTGAGCCGTTGCTAGTGGATACGACCTGGTTACTACCGCCGCTGCAAGACCATCCCGCTTTGCGGCAGGCTCTGGTGAATACCAGTAGTAACTTAGAACCGGTCCACTAGCACGGTCCACGCCAATCCCTCTCTGGCACAGAGGATCCACCTCCTGCCAGCCGAATCGTGACACCGAACACCCGAATACCGAATGTATCCGAAAAATCAAAACAAAAAAAATATTACCGAACCGAAAATTTTATCCAAAACGAAAAAACAAAACAAAACTAAACGAAAATTTTTCTTGTGCACAAATAAGTCTAGTGACAGCTATGTTGATAAGCATTCTGCTGTACTAGGAATAGATAGAAAATGTTTGAATAAAAACTACTGTGCGGTGATTTGCAGACTGCCAAGCTGCTCCCAGACTCAGAGTGAGGGAGAGAGATGGACATGCCCCCTCCATAAGGCAAGAAGACAAAGCAAGTGAGCAAGATATAAATGCTATTTGTTAGGGATGTATAGGTGCTAGACACATAAAAATCATGATTAGGTACTAAGTAGCATATCTTTTTTTTTTTTTTTTGCACTATGACAGGTACGCTTTAAATGCCACTGTGAACATTGACAGATACAATAGCCAGACACAGAGATCAGTCCATTCGGCAGAGTGGGCTCGCATTTCATGCTTTCTCCATGCAGTCTTAACAGCATAATCACATACATGTACATAATTGGGTATTCTGGGGGTTAAATTGGACCTGTCAGAAGAAAAACATGGGTGTACATAAATACATGGCTAGATAGCTGTTACACTCTTTCCTCCGGCCGCAAGCTCAGGCCGTGAGCGCAGTGTCCCTGTGTCCCCGTCTGCCGGTGGGGCTTTGATTCGCATCGTAGAACGCGCCTGCATGCAAATCCCAGCCCATCACTCACCACGCTCTGCTGCTGCCTCCTCCTCTGTGTCTCAGCTTCTGCATGCACATCCCCGTCTTCTAGAGCGCGCTCGAACCGAAGCTCTGAAATTTAAAGGGCCAGTGCGTCCATAATTAGTTGTTGCACCTGACACTACATTATAAAGTCCATGCACCTCCCACACTTCCCTGCTGGATCTTCAGTGCCTCTAGCCTGAGATTCAGCATTCCATATTGCCTATTTGGCTTACCAATGTATCCAGACCTTCCCACTTCTTATTTGACTTCGCACCTTTGCTGCCTGCCCTGACCTTCTGCTACGTTTGACTACGCTACTGCCTTATCCTTTGGTACCTCGCCTTGCCCAGCTACCTGTGTGGTCGAGCCATGTCAGGGGTAGCGACCTGGGTGTCGCCTGCCGCAGTAAGTCCATCCTGCCTTGTAGCGGGCTCTGGTGAAGACCCAATACGGTCTGAGTTATCAGCCACACAGGATAGAGGATCAACATCCAGCTCTGTAACAGCAAGATCCGGCCATGGATCCCGCTGGAGTTCCTCTGCCAGATAATCCGGATCTCGCTTTTATCGTGGCTCTCCAGTCACAGCAGTTGGCCCAGCAGGTACAGCAGTTGAGTCAGTTATCCGCCATGATGCAGCAGTTGCTAACTGCTCAGCAGCAACCGCCACAACCACCACAGCCTCCTCCGTATCCAGTGCTGCCTCCCGCTGCTGCAGTCTGCTCCGGAACAAAACTCCGCTTGTCTCTCCTGAGAAAGGGGGATCCTATGTCCTGTTGCGGTTTTGTGACGCAGTGCTCCATGCACATTGAACTCATGGCGGAACAGTACCCTACGGAATGAGCAAAGGTGGCCTTCGTCATCAGTCTCAACTAGAAGGGCTTTGGCAGGGGCATCTCCGCTTTGGGATCGCAGTGATGCTCTCACAACCAATCTCCAGGCTTTCCTGACGTAATTTGGGGGTTTCTTTGAAAAACCAGCCCGAGCCTCCTCCACTGAGATGGCATTGCTGAGTCTTTTGCAGGGCAACACCTCTGTGGGCGAGTATGCCATTCAGTTTTGTACCCTGGCATCGGAGTTATCATGGAACAATGAAGCTCTTTGCGCAACCTTCAAGAGAGTACTATCTAGTCATATCAAGGATGCTCTTGCTGCCTGGGAATTGCCATCTAACTTCAATAAACTTATACACCTGGCATCCCATATTGATATTCGTTTCTCTGAGCAACATGAGGAACTTCGCCAAGAAAGGGAATCTGCACGACCTCTGCGTTTTCATCCTCTGGCACCTGCGTCCAGCAACCACTGCAATCTTCTACGTTGCCTCCCGCAGTGGAGGCTAGGCAGGAGGATCAGTCTCGCCTTAACCTGCAGGAAAGAACTCACCGACAAAATTAAAATCTTTGCTTTTACTGCGCCAGTGCGGATAATTTCCTAAAAGATTGTCCTCTATGTCCTCAGCGTCAGGGAAACGCTCGCACCTAGGGTTTGTGGGAGAGGCCTCCCTAGGTGTGAATGCCACCTCTCCATGCTTAAATTTGACGGTCCAGCTTTTTCTACCCTCCAAAGAGATTGTATCTGTTCTTGCCTTCTTGGACTCCGATTCCGTGGGAAATGTTATTGATGCCTCCCTAGTACATAGGTATCATCTTTCTGTATCTCACCTGTTAAAGCTCTTGTACATCTCTACAGTCAATGGAGAAAGACTGTACTGTACTGTGCTATACCGCACTGAACGGTTGTCTATGCAGGTCGGAGCCTTGCATAAGGAGAAATTGACTTTTTATGTACTCCCTCATTGTACTTTTCCTCTCCTGCTTGGCCTACCGTGGTTGCAACTCCATGCCCCGCAGTTGTATTGTAAAACTGGAGAAGTTCTTAGTTGGGGACCGCATTGTAACGACCACTGTATTCAAATACATTTGGCTAAATTGGAATCAACTTCTTGCCCTCTGCCCGGTTTGCCTTCATTCCTTCAGGACTTTGCTGATGTCTTCAGTGAAAAACAAGTTCAAGTCCTGCCACCACATCGTCCCTATGACTGTCCTATTGATTTTCTGCCCGGCTCCACACCTCATCGGGGCAGAATCTACCCTTTGTCCCTGAAACTCAGGCTATCTCTAATTACATCCAGGAGAATCTTCAGAAGGGATTTATCAGGAAGTCCTCTTCCCCTGCTGGAGCCGGGTTCTTCTTCGTGGAAAAGAAAGACGGGTCTTTGCGACCTTGCAACGACTACCGAGGCTTGAATAAAATTACAATAAAGAACTGCTACTCACGTCCTTTAATCTCTGAATTATTTGCTCGTCTGTGGGGTTCCAGGATCTTCTCTAAACTAGACCTTCGTGGGGCCTATAATTTGATTTGTATATGAGAAGGGGACGAGTGGAAGACTGCGTTTAATACTTGTGACGGACATTTCGAGTATATGGTGATGCCATTTGGACTCTGTAATGTTCCAGCAGTCTTCCAGGAGTTTGTCAATTGACATTTTTTGTGACCTCCTATACTCCTGTGTTGTTGTCTATTTGGATGACATTCTCGTCTCATCGCAAATCTCCACACTCAACGTTCTCACCTCCGCCAAATTTTACAGCGCCTCCGAGACAATCATCTCTATGCAAAACTTGAAAAGTGTACCTTTGAAAAGACCAGCCTTCCATTTCTGGGGTATATTGTTACCAGTCAAGGCCTACAAATGGATCCTAACAAGTTGTCTGCTGTACTGGATTGGCCTCGACCTTCTGGCTTGAAAGCAATCCAGCGCTTCCTTGGTTGCCCCCTTGCCACCTTGGTTGCCCCCATTGTCTTTATTACCAAGAAAACTGCTAATCCAAACAGTTAAAATCCGCCTTCTGCTAATTCAAACAGTTAAAATCCGCCTTCGCTTCTGCTCCTTTGTTGTCAAGACCAGATCCAGGCAAGCCATTTATTTTGGAAGTGGATGCTTCTTCAGTTGGTGCAGGTTGTCACGATGCCGGCTGGCAGGTAGTGGATCCCCTGTGCCAGAGAGGGATGGCGAGGACCGCGCTAGTGGACCGGTTCTAAGCCACTACAGGTTTTCACCAGAGCCCGCCGCAAAGCGGGATGGTCTTGCTGCGGCGGTAGTGACCAGGTCGTATCCACTAGCAACGGCTTACCTCTCTGGCTGCTGAAGATGCTGAAGATACTGAAGATAGGCGCGGTACAATGGAGTAGGCAGAAGCAAGGTCGGACGTAGCAGAAGGTCGGGGGCAGGCGGCAAGGATCGTAGTCAGGGGCAACGGCAGGAGGTCAGGAACACGGACTAGGAACAGACTAGGGAACGCTTTCACTAGGCACTAAGGCAACAAGATCCGGCAAGGGAGTGCAGGGGAAGTGACTAGATATAGGGAAGTGCACAGGAGGGAGCCAATTAAGCTAATTGGGAAGATTGGGCCAGGCACCATCATTGGTGCACTGGCCCTTTAAATCGCAGAGACCCGGCGCGCGCGCGCCCTAGGGAGCGGGGCCGCGCGCGCCGGGACAGGACCGAGGGAGAGCGAGTCAGGTACGGGGACCGGGGTGCGCATCGCGAGCGGGCGCTACCCGCATCGCGAATCGCACCCCGGCTGAAGGCGGGACCGCAGCGCACCCGGTCAGTGGATCTGACCGGGGCGCTGCAACAACGAAGATGAGGCGAGCGCTCCGGGGAGGAACGGGGACCCGGAGCGCTCGGCGTAACAGTACCCCCCCCCTTGGGTCTCCCCCTCTTCTTGGGGCCAAAGAACCTGAGAAAGAAAAACTCAATTTTTTCGTGATGAGGTCCGATGCAAATTAGGAGGGGTTCTGTGTGGAAACGTACGAGACAGTCCAATCTTTTATTGTAAAAACAATAGATGTAGAGGGGTCTGGCGAGACTGGTCACAGGAACGTAGAACCTGTTGATGAGAGAGGCCAAAAAAAATTTTCCTGCAGATCCGGAATCCAAGAAGAGCATAGTAGAGAAGGAGAAGGTAGAGGCAGATATCCGCACAGGCACAGTAAGGCGTGGAGAAGCAGAGTTGACATCAAGAACTGTGTCACCTTTGTGCGGAGTCAGCGTACGTCTTTCCAGGCGGGGAGGACGGATAGGACAATCCTTCAGGAAGAGTTCGGTACCGGCATAGTACAGGCAAAGATTCTCCATGCGGCGTAGTGTCCTCTCTTGAGGTGTCAAGCAAGACCGGTCAACTTGCATAGCCTCCGCGGCGGGAAGCACAGGAACAGATTGCAGAGGACCAGAGGGGAGAGGAGCCGGAGAGAAAAAACGCTTCGTGCGAACAAAGTCCATATCCAGGCGGAGCTCCAGACGCCATCCGGAAGAACGCATGTCAATGCGAGTGGCAAGGTGAATGAGTTCATGTAGGTCAGCAGGAGTCTCTCGTGCGGCCAGAACATCTTTAAAGTTGCTGGATAGGCCTTTTTTAAAGGTCGCGCAGAGAACCTCACTATTCCAAGACAACTCGTAAGCAAGAGTACGGAACTGAATGGCGTACTCGCCAACGGAAGAAACACCCTGGGCCAGGTTCAGCAGGGCAATCTCGGCTGAAGAAGCTCGGGCAGGTTCCTCAAAGACACTTCGAATTTCCGAGAAGAAGGAGTGTACAGAGGCAGTGACGGGGTCATTGCGGTCCCAGAGCGGTGCGGCCCATGACAGGGCTTTTCCAGACAGAAGGCTGACTACGAAAGCCACCTTAGACCTTTCAGTAGGAAACTGGTCCGACATCATCTCCAAGTGCTGGGAACATTGCGAAAGAAAGCCACGGCAATACTTAGAGTCCCCATTAAATTTGTCCGGCAAGGACAGGCAGAGGCTAGGAGTGGCCACTCGCTGCGGAGGAGGTGCAGGAGCTGGCGGAGGAGAAGATTGCTGGAGAAGTTGCGACTGAAGTTGGTGCGAAATGGTGGACATTTCCGACAGCTGACGGGTTAGAAGGGCGATCAGTCGGGCTTGCTGGGCGGCCACCGTGGTGAGGTCAGCGACAACTGACAGAGGAACTTCAGCGGGATCCATGGCCGGATCTACTGTCACGATGCCGGCTGGCAGGTAGTGGATCCCCTGTGCCAGAGAGGGATGGCGAGGACCGCGCTAGTGGACCGGTTCTAAGCCACTACAGGTTTTCACCAGAGCCCGCCGCAAAGCGGGATGGTCTTGCTGCGGCGGTAGTGACCAGGTCGTATCCACTAGCAACGGCTTACCTCTCTGGCTGCTGAAGATGCTGAAGATACTGAAGATAGGCGCGGTACAATGGAGTAGGCAGAAGCAAGGTCGGACGTAGCAGAAGGTCGGGGGCAGGCGGCAAGGATCGTAGTCAGGGGCAACGGCAGGAGGTCAGGAACACGGACTAGGAACAGACTAGGGAACGCTTTCACTAGGCACTAAGGCAACAAGATCCGGCAAGGGAGTGCAGGGGAAGTGACTAGATATAGGGAAGTGCACAGGAGGGAGCCAATTAAGCTAATTGGGAAGATTGGGCCAGGCACCATCATTGGTGCACTGGCCCTTTAAATCGCAGAGACCCGGCGCGCGCGCGCCCTAGGGAGCGGGGCCGCGCGCGCCGGGACAGGACCGAGGGAGAGCGAGTCAGGTACGGGGACCGGGGTGCGCATCGCGAGCGGGCGCTACCCGCATCGCGAATCGCACCCCGGCTGAAGGCGGGACCGCAGCGCACCCGGTCAGTGGATCTGACCGGGGCGCTGCAACAACGAAGATGAGGCGAGCGCTCCGGGGAGGAACGGGGACCCGGAGCGCTCGGCGTAACACAGGTGCACTTTTGACACAAAAATCATCCAAAGGAAGAACTGTAATCTGTGGTTTCTTCTCTAAGACTTTCTCTCCTGCAGAGAGAAATTATACAATTGGAGATCGCAAGCTCTTGGCTATTAAATTGGCCTTGGAAGAATCACGTCATCTCTTGGAGGGCTCTGTACATCTGCATATGATTTACACTGACCACAAGAACTTGCTATATCTACAGACTGCCCATCATCTCAATCCTTGAAAGGCTCGCTGGCCTCCGTGCTTACCACCCCCAATCCAATGGTCAGGTCGAAAGGGTGAACCAGGTCCTGGGGGACTATCTTCGCCATTTTGTCTCTGCTCGCAAAGACGACTGGGCCAATTTACTACCCTGGGCCGAATTTTCTAACAACCATAGGGATTCTAAATCCACTGGGACTTCACCCTTCTTTGTGGTCTATGGGCTTCATCCTTGTCCTCCTCTTCCCTTGTCTTCTTCTTCTTCCGGAGTACCTATGGCTGACGAACTGGTGCAGAATTTCGCCTCCATCTGGCAGAAGACTCGTCACTCCTTTCTTCATGCCACGACCCATATGAAGTCGCAAGCGGACAGGAAAAGATGCCCTCCTCCAGAGTTCTCTCCTGGGGACAAAGTGTGGTTATCCTCAAAATATATCCGCTTTAAGGTACCCTCTTATAAACTGGGCCCACGCTTTTTGGGTCAATATAAAGTAAAAAAAACGACTTAATCCTGTTGCTTATTCCCTCCATCTGCCTTCCTCTCTTCAGATCCGAATATCTTCCATGTCTCCCTCTTGAAGCCTATCATCCACAATCGTTTTTCTCACAAGGACATCTCGCCTTTCTCCATCTCTGGTACCTCTGATGTTTTTGCTGTTAAGGAAATCCTGTATTCCAAGCTGGTCAGAGGAAAACTCTTCTTTCTTGTGGATTGTGAAGGATTCGGTCCGGAGGAAAGGTCTTGTGAACCACAGGACAATATCTTGGACCCGGACCTTCTCACATAATTTCTGAACCACAAGAGGAGGGGGAGACCAAAGGGGGTACTGTTACACTCTGCGCTCCAGCCGCAAGCTCTGGCCATGAGTGCAGTGTCCCTGTGTCCCCGTCTGCCGGCGGGGCTGGAATTCGCATTGAGGGACGCGCCTGCATGCGAATCACAGCCCGTCACTCACCACGCTCCGCTGCCGCCTCCTCCTCTGTGTCTCAGCTACGGCATGCGCATACCCGTCTCCTAGGGCGTGCGTGCACCGGAGCTCTTAAATTTAAAGAGCCAGTGCGCCCATAATTAGTTGTTGCACCGGACACTACATTATAAAGTCCCTGCACCTCCCACACTTCCCTGCCAGGTCTTCAGTGCCCCTAGCCTGAGATTAAGCATTCCATATTGCCTATTTGCCTTTCCCGTGTATCCAGACCTTCCCGCTACGTTATTTCACTTCGCACCTTTGCCGTCTGCCTTGACCTTCAGCTACGTTTGACTACGCTACTGCCTTATCCTTCGGTACCTTGCCTTGCCCAGCTACCTGTGTGGTCGAGCCATGTAGGGGGTAGCGACCTGGGTGTAGCTTGCCACAGCAAGTCCATCCTGCCTTGCAGCGGGCTCTGGTGAAGAACAGCGGCACCTTAAACTCCGCTCCCCGATACGGTCTGTGTCATCAGCCACACAGGGTAGAGGATCCACATTCGGCTCAGTAACAATAGGGCTAGGTATCAGGCTTTCAGACAAATCTTTTTATATTCCCATAGACCTTTCCAGTGACCAGGGGCGTCAATACGTTAAAACTTTCGGGGCACCTGCCCCGAATGTGAACCACTGGTGCCCCGAATCAGCAGGGGCGGACAAATCACATGTGCAGCATGTTCAGCTGCACAGGGGCCCGCCACTACACATGGGCCCTCAGGCACTGGCCAAGGGCCCCCTTGAGAGAGAGGTGCAGCTGGTGAGGATCCAGGACAGTTGTCCCGATCCCCACTCAGACAAGCACTATTTTTTTTTTTACAATCCCTGCGCTGCTCCTGCTCCGGTATCATTAGAGAGACAGGCAGTAGCACAGGGATGAAGGTATCTGATTCATGTCTCCGCCCCCAGCACAGGAAGAGGACGGAGGCCGAGAGCTGACAGGTCTCCCAGACTGCATTGAACACCGCCTCCCCTCCTATAAACTCATACCCTCCCCCATCTCCCAATAATGACAAACACAGTATTTCTCTGTTAGTGGGCTGAGGTGGTGGTCACAGCTCAAATTTATTAACAATAATAAATAGCACTACAAAAAAAAAATTTTTTGTTATATATATATCCATGACATTTTTTTATTTATATATATATATATATATATATATATATATATATATATATATATATCTTTTATTTTATATATATATATATATATATATATATATTTTTTTTTTTATTTTTTTTTTTAAGGGGTAACAAGCAACCCAGCGCGCCGAACAACCAGAGCGCGGGCAACAGAAATACAAAGTACAGACATAGCTCAACACTAAAGGGAGGGAGGGACGTTTCCTCTGGCGCTGGTGAGGTAAGAGGAGGAACCGGATAGAGTGGGGGCCCCTTATACCCTATTAGCGTAACTATCCACCCCTTACCCCCTGCCCTGATCTGTGGGAGGGCCTCTATCCCGGGTGCCTATTAATCCCTCATGTCCCTGCAGTCAGGGGCACCTATTCCTATACGGCCAGGTACCCTACAGACTGCATTGAACACCGCCTCCCCTCCTATAAACTCATACCCTCCCCCATCTCCCAATAATGACAAACACAGTATTTCTCTTTTAGTGGGCTGAGGTGGTGATCACAGCTCCAAATTATTAACAATAATAAATAGCACTATAGCATGCAACTCTAAACTTTTTATAACACTGCATGGCAGTAACTGGATAACCAAAATTTATTAAATTGACCTGTTTCAAAGCCGCAGAGGTATGCCGGCCGTCGGGTCCCCGACGGTAATGACTGCCAACGACACCTTCCATCCACCAGGTCATAACATCTTCATGCCACTAGGAGCCCGTGTACCCCTACACGGTGCTCCGACCCCCCACTTAAAAGGAACAATGCCTGCTCCAATCCGTCCTGCAAGCCCGACAGAAAGATGTCCAGCCCAATATCATTGAGGTGGACCCCATCCGCGATCATAAATCGCCTGTTGTCACCCTCCAACTCCCGGTGACGTACCACCACCCCACCCTTAGAACGAAATGCACCATCCTGGAGTTTACCAGGCGGCGGAAACGTTCAATGGCCTCAGCATCCCGCGCCCCTTGCCACTTCACCCATGGTACAATTTTGGACATAACCAATACAAGCTCCGAAAAGAAGCCTGAGAACCTCTCCACATCCGCCTTCATAATGGTAATGAGTTCCGGGACCCGAGTGAAACAAAGGTCGTTTCCCCCGGCGTGAACAACCAACACAACAGCAGATCGAACCATCCCAGCAATGCTCACTGTCTCCGACAGGATCTGCTGTCACCTCATACCGGGGATACCGCGCCAATGCGCATCGATATTCTGGACTCCCAAGGATCTTCCGCCCGGACGGCAACTCGCCCTCTGGGCTGCCCGGTGCACATAAGAATGCCCCAAAAAGAACACGGAGGCCATCAAAAGATCTGAAAATAGAAAACAAGTTAAAGGAGCAGTTCTGGCCTAACATAACCAGCATAACAAGCAGAACACCATCTCCCAATCCATTGAATGTTAGAAACTGCCAAGCCAGCCCGTGATGCCTCAGTGGCCGCGCCAATTCGAAAAGAATGCATGTCAAATTCAGCCACGGGAGCACCCAAAAAACCAAACACCATTTGAAAACCGCCTGGAACTGATAGCGTGTAAGGGGGGATCTGTCAGCATGCGCAAAACCGCCTCAACAGGACATGCCTCCCCATCAACCGCCAGCAAGTGCACCCAAGCCCCTTGACCCAGCTGGTCCATCTCTGACCTGCGGATACGCAGCTGCACAGCGCCATTAAAACACACGACGTTGTCAAACAACAGTCCACCCATTCCCGCTTTGGACCCAGGGACCAACTCCCCGACCCTAAAAGCACCAAAAAAAGCCATGCAAAAAGCGGCGGAAAAAAGCACCCATTCAAAAACGGAGGGATAACATTCCTTCATGGCCGCCAGCAAATCTACCAACATGGCATAAGAAACCGGACGCCGGCGCTACCACCAAACATGAGTTCGCTGCCAGCCCTTCAACCTGTTGAATCAAAAAAGCTTCGTCACATCCTCCCATCCCAACAGCTTAAAATAAAAACTAACACCCGCACACCGCCGTCGGGACACCATCGCAGAAACAGCAGCTGCGCGCAGGGACAGCAAATAATCAATGGTTACTGACAGGCGTGACTCCACACAGACCTCCACAGGTTGACCAGCAACCATGTCCACCAACACTCCACGCCTTACCATGTCCTGCACATGGGGCAGCCGCCACAGATGACTGTATCAGGGGCATCAATCGTCCGTCACCAAGTCCCATACCAACCGGGGGCAAGGAGTGCCCTCCAGGGCTGCGTCCGGGCACATCCTCCGAAATGCCTGAACAAAGCATCAGCAATTACATTGTCCAGCCCCGGGACATGGCGGGCCCGGAACCAAATATTCCGCTCTAAGCAGCAAAGCACCAGATGGCACAGCAAAGACAACACAGGAAGAGAGGAAGATGTCAAACCATTGATACAATGAACAACACTAACATTATCCGTCCAAAAACAAATTCGCTGATTGGCAAAAAGATGCCCCCAGAGTTCCACGGCCACCACAATGGGAAAAAGCTGCAACAACGTCAGATTACGGCAGCGCCCACCATCCTTCCAATCCTGAGGCCACTCCTCAACACACCACGCACCGTTAAAGAAAGCCCCAAAACCCAAAGAACCCGCTGCATCCGCAAACAACTGCAACTCCTCATTGCGCAATTCAGCCACCTGCCAACAAGTGCGACCATTGTAACATCTCAAAAACTCCCTCCACACCAACACATCAGCCTGCAACATCCGGGAAATACGAATGCTATGCTCAGGGTGGCGAACACCCACCGTGGACAGAGACAAACGCCGAGAAAAAACCCGCCCCATAGGCATCACTCTGCATGCAAACACCAGGTGACCCAACAGAACTTGCATTTGTCGTAAAGTAACCTTCTTTACTTCACAAAAAGCCTCAACCACGCATAACAAAATCTCCAATTTCTCAACCGGCAATCGAAAAACCATTGACACTGAGTCAATCTCAATACCTAAAAAGGACATAACAGTAGACGGGCCCTCCGACAATGGAACCCCAAACTTCTTCATGAAAAAACTAAATGAATCCAAAAGGAACCAACACCTGGAAGATCCAGCAGGGGCAACAAGCAAAAAATCATCCAGGTAGTGGATAATAGAGGCACTACCAGTTTCAATCCATACAACCCATTCTAGAAAAGAGCTAAACAACTCAAAATAATGACACGAGATTGAACATCCCACGGGCAAACAAACATTAAAGTGGAACAACCCATCAATCCGACAACCCAACAAATGATGACATTCCGGATGAACCGGCAATAATCGGAAAGTCGACTCAATGTCAGACTTCGCCATCAAAGCCCCCTTTTTGCCGTGATTTTTCAAAATATTGTTCTTGTAATGTGACCTGTAGGTGACCTGTGGACACCGGAGGAAGGAAAACTGTTCCAGGTTAAACCCCCCCAAAGGATGAGGGGGCACTCCCTCCGTCTGAAGAAGAAAAAGTTTAGTCTCAAGGGGCGACACGCCTTCTTTACCGTGAGGACTGTGAATTTATGGAACGGTCTACCTCAGGAACTGGTCACAGCAGGAACAATTAACAGATTTAAAACAGGATTAGATACATTCCTGGAACAAAATAAGATTAATGCTTATGAAGAAATATAAAATCTCATCCTTTCCCCAATATCGCGCCACACCCCTACCCCTTAATTCCCTGGTTGAACTTGATGGACATACTAACTATGTAACTATGTAACTAACCGTACTAACTATGTAACTATGTAACTATGAAAGTGACCCCACTGGGGCCACAACATGTGGACACACTGCTTGTTTATTTATCATTAATCCATTAAGGCAGTGTTTCCCAACCAGGGAGCCTCCAGCTGTTGCAAAACTACAACTTCCGGACAGCTAAACACTGTCCGGGCATGCTGGGAGTTGTAGTTTTGCAACAGCTAGAGGCACACTGGTTGGTAAACACTGAGATAGATAGATTGACTGGGCATAGATCAGTGTTTTCCTACCATGGTGTCTCCAGCTGTTGCAAAACTACAGTCCAGCCATGCTGGTTGGAAAACACTATGTATCTACCTATCGATCTATCCATCCCACAGGGTGCCTCCAGCTGTTGCAAAACTACAACTCCCAGCATACCTCAACAGCCAAAGGCCCAGGAGTTGTAGTTTTTTAGTTTTGCAACATCTGGAGGCACCCTGGTTGGTAAAAAGATATCCATGTCCTATCTATCTATCTATCTATCTACTGTATCTATCTTATATCTATCTATCACTATCATCTATCTATCCATCTAATATCTTTCTATCTATCTATCTATTTCACATCTATCTATCTATCTCACATCCATCTCATATCTATCTGTCTATCTATCTATCTATCTCACATCTATCTATCTATCTCATATCTATCTGTCTTTCTATCTCATATCTATCTATCTATCTCACATCTATCTATCTATCCATCCATCTCAAATCTATCTATCTATCTCATATCCATCTCACATCTGTCTATCTATCTCATATCTATCTATCTATCTTGCTATCTATCTATATCCATCTCATATTTATCTATCTATCTATTTCATATCTTTCTATGTCATATCTATCTATCTATCTATCTATCTCATATCTATCTAATATCTATCTCATATCTATCTAATATATATCTATCTGTCTCATATCTATCTCATATCTATCTATCTATCTTATATCTATCTATCTCATATTTATCTATCTCATATCTATCCATCTCATATCTATCTATCTCATATCTATCTATCTATCTATCTATCTATCTATCTATCTCTTATCTATCTATCGCATATCTCATATCTATCTATCTCATATCTATCTCATATCTATCTATCTCATATCTATCTATCATATCTATCTATCTTTTTATCTATCTAATATCTATCTATCTATTTCATATCTTTCTATATCATATCTATCTCATATCTATCTAATATCTATCTCATATCTATCTAATATCTATCTATCTATCTGTCTCATATATATCTCATATCTATCTATCTATCTTATATCTATCTATCTCATATTTATCTATCTCATATCCATCTATCTCATATCTATCTATCTCATATCTATCTATCTCATATCTATCTATCTATTTCATATCTATCTCATATCTATCTATCTATCTCATATGTATCTATCTATCTCATATCTATCTATCTCATATCTAACTATCTCATATCTATCTATCTATCTGTCTCATATCTCATATTTATCTCCTACCTGAACAATTGATGTATGGGGGTTGCGAGGCTACCCTTGACAAAGGTGATTCGTCACCGAAACGTCGGGGAGGCCTACGGTCTAAGTTTTAGTTAGCGTGGTACAGGGGATCTCTAGTAAAAAAGGAGTGAGGGACAGCTGAGCACTAGTGGACACTGGAATTACCAGTGGTCCACAGAGTGGAATTGAATATATGCGCAGCTGCCCCGAACACCCTTTAGTGTGTGAATCCCTTCACACCTGATCATAAACATTCCCCTACCACTGCAGATTTTAACTTTTCTTTTGGGGTCATACATTTTAACTAATATCAAATAAAGCAATTATTTTATAGGGAGGGTTCTAGTGAGGGTTGTCCCCATAAGGGGGTCACCCCTTATAGGTTGTTATTGCCAATTTTGCCCTGAACACTCTCAGGGACACTTTTTTGAGTATTGACCGTATTATATTCATAGACTGCAGTAGGTGGCTGAATATAATACTACCACATACTGCACTCTCTGACTATAATACTGAGAGCGCAGTATGTGGTAGTTTTATATTCCGAGGGCACAGTGTGTGGTAGTAATATATTCAGAGGGTACGGTGTGTGACGGTTTTATATTCAGAGGGTACAGTATGTAGTAGTATTATATTCAGATGGTATAGTGTGTGGCAGTATTATATACAGAGGGTACAGTGTGTTCTATTATTTTCAGAGTGTGTACAGTGTGTCAGAATTATATTCAGAGGGTGTGTGCCAGTATTATATTCAAAGGATACAGTGTTTGGTAGTATTATAATAATTATTGTTTTCATATAAAGGATCAGAATGCGCTGACATAGTGAGGAGCCATCTGGGCGTCAAGTTCTGCAGAGAGAACATTTAGCTGGACTTGGTGGTATGTACCATCTGAATTAGATAAGGAAAGACTATAGAGAAGATGTCACCTGTAGTCACTGATATCATTGTGTATGCTGCCTGACTGTCCCATCAGAGCAGTAGTTCTGCAGTTATGAAACAAATCCCAGCATAACCTTACCACATACTTAAGGTCATACTGGGAGCTGTAGTTTTAAATGGTAAAAATTGGTATATTTGATTATTATAGTTGAAGTAATTTTCCGCAGCGCTCTACAACACAAGCATCCATCACTTCACTCCAAGTAGGGAACCTGTTAAAAACTTGAACCCCCTGCTACTGCTGCTGTCACCTGAACCCCACCTCAGCTTAGAACATAGAGTGGTCTCACCTAATAATCCGTGCTATGGCTATGACGCTCCTCATTTGCACTTGTGTTCCCTGTCCTGAAGTAACATCAGCTGACAGCCAATAAGACTAACCCCTACCTCAAACCCCAATGCAAGGAACAACATTTTTTTATAGTCATGCAACATTAAGTGGCCCCGCCCCTTGGCCCCTCCTTTTTGCGGCTCCACCCTGAGCCACGCCCATGGCCCGTGCCCCGGATCTTTTGAAGACCTAGCAACGCCCCTGCCAGTGACAACATTTAAGATTATTTTTTTATCATGTAAAAGAGGCTTAAAAGCTAAGATTTTTTTTAACTCACCATGGTAAGAGCCCAGGTAAATCCAACCAATATCCTCTTTTTTATTACCCACTGGCCAGCTAGCATCCACCTTCCCTCTTTGTCTAGCACTAGATAAAGAGGACAGGGGCTGTACTAAACTGGGCTTTATGCCTGGAATTCTGATGACTAACTCTATCCAGCCATGGGCTTAGTTATACCAATGTTTGCCTGCTGATATGTCTGCTTTAGACTATGAACAAGAGACAGCTTCCCAGAACTTTATAGTTTGTTTAGATGAAAATCCTCTATTTACCTTTCAGGTACAACATGGATCCTCTGGAGGAGGCAGACAGACTCAGCTTGCATTCACACAGTCTAGGCTCTCAGCCTCTTGCCTGCACTAACCAAGCCCTGCCTCTGCTTCCTGTGTACCATCTCAGGTACTAAACTGCAAATTTGGTGTAAGTGAGACTCTTAGTGGCTGAAACTTTTTTAAAGGGTAAGAATGCAAAAAAACAAGACAATAAATTAAATCCTGCAACTAGATGAGCATGAGTTGTGTGACATTTTAGTGTATATTTAAAGGGGTTGTTCAGGCTACATGTTCTTTATGCATAAGCTCGGGGAGTGGGACCCACACAGAAGCCTTCCTTGTTCCTGCGCTGGTAGTGCAGAGCTCTGGTCTGAGGTGGTGCTTCTGGATTCAGGGATGACAACACAGACCTGCTCAGCCAATCAGTGGTCAAGGTGGGACAATGCTGCTGCCACCATTTGGCTGAGCTGACCTGTAATGTTATGACCCCGAACCCAGAAGCACCAACACAGCTGGGACTGGAGCTCCATAATAATCTGTGGCACAGGAGCGGGGTAGGTAAGTGTATGTGTTTTGTTTTTTTTAACTACCCACTCCCTGAGCATATGTATATAAAACATGCAGCCCACAGAACCATTTGAGCCCAGAATGATCAGGGAGTTAAAAGGGTATTCCAGGCAAAACCTTTTTTTATATATATCAACTGGCTCCGGAAAGTTAAACAGATTTGTAAATCACTTCTATTAAAAAATCTTACTCCTTCCAATAGTTATTAGCTTCTGAAGTTTTCTGTCTAACTGCTCAATGATGATGTCACGTCCCGGGAGCTGTGCATGATGGAAGAATATCCCCATAGGAACTGCACAGCTACCGGGACGTGAGTCATCAGAGAGCAGTTAGACAGAAAACAACAACTCAAATTCAGAAGCTAATAACTATTGGAAGGATTAAGATTTTTTAATAGAAGTAATTTACAAATCTGTTTAACTTTCGGTAGCCAGTTGATATATAAAAAAAAGTTTTGGCCTGGAATACCCCATTAAACTCTAGTTATTTTAAGTCATTTTCCACAAAGCTACATGAATCTGTTCAACTCCACAAACTCCTGCAGATTGGACACCATTAGAGATGAGCGAATTGAATCTGCCGAATCCAAATTCCTTACGAATTTCCTGAAAAATTTGATTTGCAATGAAAGTGAATATCGTCGTGATTCTGTTGCGCAAATCACTTCATTAAACTCCATTTAGTGCGGTCAGGGCTCCAGGGCATCTAAAATGGCGGATCCACATGTCAGTACAAGGGGCAAGGAATCCTGGGAAGGCGGGAACAAGGGTAGGAGGAGTGACCCTGAATCACATGCAGGATGCCGCCTATCTGCAGCCAGTCACCCGTGTGATGTCACAGCCACATATAATCGGCAGCCATATTCCGGCTAGTCACTTCATCCTTTCACTGCAGAGAGATAGGACAGACAGCGCTGTGTGTTACACAGACAAGCTTTTTCCAGCAACGTTTCACCTCCTAGTCACATCAGCGTTCTGGTTAACAGAGAGCAGTGCGTTTTTCACAGAAAATATTTTTTACTGCAGCGATTAGCCTCCCAGTCACTTTCTATTGCATTGTATTACAGACAGGGGCAGAGAGCTGTGTGTTGCCTCATACTTTGAACAAGCTTGCTCAGCTGTAGAAACGTTAGGGGAGGAGGAGGAATAAGCTTTTAGCGCAACTCTCTGTCTTTGTTCCACAACAAATGGTCTGCTGGTTATACTAGTCTGTAGACGGTATAATACATACCCAGCAGTCCATTCCTAATAGTCTTTAAGAAAGAAAGTGGAATTTTGTGTTTAGTACACAGCAATTGCTGGTGTTGTGTTTAGTACACAGTGTACTGCTGGTGTTGTGCACAAATACTTATTTAAGTGTACTGCAGCACATTTTTCTGCCCTCATAGGTGCATACCACATACGTACCTCTAAGTAGTGTACTATTTTGTACCTGTTAAACTCTCCAGGTCCTAGATACTGAGAAAGTCCAGGAAAAAGTATTCGGAGGCTGGTGTTTTACACAAATACTTTTTTAAGCGTACTGTAGCGCATTTTTCTGCCCTCATAAGTGCATACCACATACCTACACCTAAATATTGTACTATTTTATACCTGTTAATCTGTCAAGTGCCTAGATACTGTGAAAGGCCAGGCAAAAGTACTCACTGGCTGGTGTTGTACTCGAAAACTTTTTTGAAAGTACTGTAGCAAATTTTTCTTCCCTCATAAGTGCATACCACATACCTACATCTACATCTAAGTAGCATACTACTTTGTACCTGTTAATCTGTCAAGGGCCTAGATACTGTGAAAGTCCAGGCAAAAGTATTCACCGGCTGGTGTTTTACGCAAATACGTTTTTTTTGCGTACTGTAGCGCATTTTTCTGCCCTCACATACCCACATCTAAGTAGTGTACTATTTTGTACCTGTTATTCTGTCAAGGGCCTAGATACTGTGTAAAGCCAGGCAAAAGTAATCACCGACTTGTGTTTTACACAAATACTTTTTTAAGCATACTGTAGCATGTTTTTCTGCCCTCATAAGTGCATACCACATACGTACATCTAAGTAGTGTATTATTTTGTACCTGTTAATCTGTCAAGGGCCTAGATACTGTGTAGGGCCAGGCAAAAGTAATCACTGACTTGTGTTTTACGCATATAATTTTTTTAGCGTACTGTAGCGCATTTTTCTACCATATCACATACCAACATCTAAGTAGAGTACTATTTTGTTCCTGTTATTCTGTCAAGTGCCTAGATACTGTGAAAGTGCAGGCAAAAGTAATCAATGGCTGGTGTTTTACTCAAATACTTTTTTAAGCATACTGTAGAGCAATTTTCTGCCCTCATAAGTGCATACCACATACCTACATCTAAGTAGTGTACTATTTTGGACCTGTTATTCTGTCAGGAGCAGCCAGAGGAGCTAGAGGGTTATGAGAAAGGCGAGACAGAGGACCCAGACACACTGTGGCAGTATGCAGTAGAGATGGAGACAGGGAGTTCCTCCGAGTCACGTGCACAAATGGCATGATGCATGCTCACTTGCTTGCTTAGCAACCGCCTAATTGTCACCATTTGGCAGTGGTTTGACTTCTGGCTCTCCACCTTATTGGACCCTCGCTACCACCACAAAATGGGGGCCTTTTTACACCAACTGAGAGGGAGGACAAACTGACCAACTACAGAGACATCCTACGTAGTAAGTTGGCCGATGCCTATCGGCGCCATCGTCCATCCTCTCGCAGATCTGACTTGGGGGGCCCTCTGCACTCATCTTCCACTGACATGTCTGCAGGGGAGGGGTGGGGTGGTAGGAGCAGTACCAGCTCCATCAGCAGCAGCCTTAGTCTACAGTTGCTGATGGGTACCTTTCTTCATCCGCATAGTGAAGCAACTCATCAGCAGCAGGTAGACCTGGAGCAGGAGTTGAACCAACAGGTGGTGGCATACCTTGACATACCCATGTCAACACACCTTGAAGATTCGCTGGATTCTGGGCAGCCAAACTTGATTTGTGGCCGCAACTAGCAGAGTTAGTGTGTGCCATCAGAGTGGGTGTTTAGTGTGGCGGAGGCCATAGTCACCCCAAGGAGAACTCTTATGTCCATGAAAAATATGAAGAGACTGACCTTTGTGTCGATGAATCAGGCATGGATCAGCCAGGATTTCCACCCACCAGTGCCTGATGCGTCAGAGTAGATTGACCATGGTGCCACACCAACACTTTAACCTCTTAAGGACCCAGGGCGTATGGATACGCCCTCACACCCTGGGCCTTAAGGACCCAGGGCGTATCCATACGCCCTGGCGTTTTCCGGTCTCTGCCGCTCGCCGGGCAGAGATCGGAACTGGATGCCTGCTGAAATCCTTCAGCAGGCATCCAGGGCAAACGCCGAGTGGGGCCATGTAGGCCCCCCATGTCGGCGATCGCCGCAAATCGCAAGGGAAATCGCCCTTGCGATCTGCGGCGATACCGGGCTGATCGGGTCTCTGGGACCCTACCGCCCGGTAATTTCGCATGATCCCGGCTGTCACAGACAGCCAGGACCATGCTGAAGTATCGGAGCGAGGTGGCAAGCCTGCCACCTCCTCCTATTCCCTGCGATCTGTCGGTTAACTAACCGACCAATCGCAGGGGGAGGCGGTTACTTCCTCCCGTCCTGCCCCGGCCCCTTGAAGTCCGGAGAGGACGGGAGGAAGACCGGAGGACGCGGCGGGGGACGGGGGAGTGCTGGGGACCGGCTCCGGTACTTACCTCGTCCCTGAAGACCCGGATCCCGGCGAGGAAGATGGCGGCGGCGACAGGTGAGTAGATCTTCAGCTGCGGTCGGGCCCTTTACAGCAATGCACGTCGCCGTAAAGCGACATGCATTGCTGTATTGGGACCCTGTAAACTACAACTCCCAGCATGCCCAGACAGCCCTTGGCGTCTGGGCATGCTGGGAGTTGTAGTTTTGCAACATCTGGAGGTCCACAGTTTGGAGACCACTGTGCCCTTCCAGATGTTGCAAAACTACACATCCTCAGCATGCCCTTACTGTCCAGGCATGCTGGGAGTTGTAGTTCTGTAACATCTGGCCCTTCAGATGTTGCAGAACTACAACTCCCAGCATGCCTGGACAGTTTTGGCATACTGGGAGTTGTAGTTTTGCAACATCTGGAAGGGCACATATTGAGAACCACTGTATTAGTGGTCTGCAAACTGTAGTCCTCCAGATGTTGCAAAACTACAACTCCAAGCATGCTGGGAGTTGTAGTTCGGCAACATCTGGCTCTAAAGATGTTGCAAACTACTACTCCCAGCATGCTTGAGAATGCTGAGAGTTGTGGTTTTGCAACAACTGGTGGCACACTGGTTGGGAAACATTGTCTGTTTCCTAACTCAGTGTTTCCCAACCCGTGTTCCTCCAGCTGTTGCAAAACTATAACTACCAGCATGCACTGATAGACTGTGCATGCTGGGAGTTGTAGTTTTGCAACAGCTGGAGGTCCCCCCCTGTGAATGTACAGGGTACATTCACATGGGCAGGGGCTTACAGTGAGTATCAGGCTGCAAGTTTGCGATGCAGCAAATTTTGCGCGACAGCTCAAACTCGCTGTAACCCCCCGCCCATGTGACTGTACCCTAAAAACACTACACTACACTAACACAAAATAAAATAAAAAGTAAAAAACACTACATATACACATACCCCTACACAGCCCCCCTCCCCTCCCCAATAAAAATGAAAAACATCTGGTACGCCACTGTTTCCAAAATGGAGTCTCCAGCTGTTGCAAAACAACAGCTCCCAGTATTGCTGGACAGCCGTTGACTGTCCAAGCATGCTGGGAGTTTTGCAACAGCTGGAGGCACCCTGTTTGGGAATCACTGGCGTAGAATACCCCTATGTCCACCCCTATGCAAATCCCTAATTCTGGCCTCAAATGCACATGGCGCTCTCACTTTGGAGCCCTGTCGTATTTCAAGGCAACAGTTTAGGGTCACATATGGGGTATCGCCGTACTCGGGAGAAATTGCCTAACAAATTTTGGGGGGCTTTTTCTCCTTTCACCCCTTATGAAAATGTGAAGTTGGGATCTACACCAGCATGTTAGTGTAAAAAAATAAATTTTTTACACTAACATGCTGGTGTTGCCCTATACTTTTCATTTTGACAAGAGGTAAAAGGGGAAAAAAGCCCCCCAAAATTTGTAATGCTATTTCTCCCGAGTACGGAGATACCCCATATGTGGGCGCAAAGTGCTCTGGGGGCGCACAACAAGACCCAGAAGAGAGAGTGCACCATGTACATTTGAGGTGATTTGCACAGGGGTGGCTGATTGTTACAGCGGTTTTGACAAACGCAAAAAAAACTAAACCCCACATGTGACCCCATTTTGGAAACTACACCCCTCACAGAATGTAATGAGGGGTGCAGTGAGAATTTACCCCCCACTGGTGTCTGACGGATCTTTGGAACAGTGGGCTGTGCAAATTAAAAATTTTGTACAGCCCACTGTTCCAAAGATCTGACAGACACCAGTGGGGGTAAATGCTCACTGTACCCCTTGTTACGTTCCTCAAGGGGTCTAGTTTCCAAAATGGTATGCCATGTGGGGGTTATTTTGCTGTCCTGGCACCATATGTGCTTCCTAAATGCGAAGTGCCCCCCGAGCAAAATTTGCTCTCAAAAAGCCAAATATGACTCCTTCTCTTCTGAGCATTGTAGTTCGCTCGTAGTGCACTTCAGGTCAACTTATGGGGTACCTCCATACTCAGAAGAGATGGGGTTTCAAATTTTGGGGGGTATTTTTTGCTATTAACCCTTGCAAAAATGTGAAATTTGAGGGGAAACACCCATTTTAATGAATTTTTTTTTTTTTTTTTGTTACGTATGCAAAAGTCGTGAAACCCGTGTGGGGTATTAAGGCTCACTTTATTCCTTGTTACGTTCCTCAAGGGGTCTAGTTTCAAAAATGGTATGCCATGTGGGTATTTTTTGCTGTCCTGGCACTATAGGGGCTTCCTATATGGGACATGCCCCCGAGCAAAATTTGCTCTCAAAAAGCCAAATATGACTCCTTCTCTTCTGAGCATTGTAGTTCGCTCGTAGTGCACTTCAGGTCAACTTATGGGGTACCTCCATACTCAGAAGAGATGGGGTTACAAATTTTGGGGGGTATTTTCTGCTATTAACCCTTGCAAAAATGTGAAATTTGGGGAGAATCACACATTTTAGTAAAATTTTATTTTATTTTTTTACATATGCAAAAGTTGTGAAACACATGTGGGGTATTAAGGCTCACTTTATTCCTTGTAACGTTCCTCAAGGGGTCTTGTTTCCAAAATGGTATGGCATGTGGGTATTTTTTGCTGTCCTGGCACCATAGGGGCTTCCTAAATGCAACATGCCCCCCAAAAACCATTTCAGAAAAACGTACTCTCCAAAATCCCCTTGTCACTCCTTCGGTTCTGAGCCCTCTACTGCGCCCGCCGAACACTTTACATAGACATATGAGGTATGTGCTTACTCGAGAGAAATTGGGCTACAAATATAAGTATACATTTTCTCCTTTTACCCCTCGTAAAAATTCAAAAATTGGGTCTACAAGAACATGCGAGTGTAAAAAATGAAGATTGTGAATTTTCTCCTTCACTTTCCTGCTATTCCTGTGAAACACCTAAAGGGTTAAAAGGCTGACCGAATATCATTTTGTATACTTTGGGGGGTGCAGTTTTTATAATGGGGTCATTTGTGGGGTTTTTCTAAGATGAAGACCCTTCAAATCCACTTCAAACCTGAACTGGTCCCTGAAAAATAGTGAGTTTGGAAATTTTGTGAAAAATTGGAAAATTGCTGCTGAACTTTGAAGCCCTCTGGTGTCTTCCAAAAGTAAAAACTTGTCAATTTTATGATGCAAACATAAAGTAGACATATTGTATATGTGAAAAAAAAATTTAAATATTTTGAATATCCATTTTCCTTACAAACAGAGAGCTTCAAAGTTAGAAAAATGCAAAATTTTCAAATTTTTCATAAAATGCAAGTTAAAATTTTTTTTTACCACTATGTTAAAGTAGAATATGTCACGAAAAAACAATCTCGGGATCAGATTGATAACTAAAAGCATTCCAGAGTTATTAATGTTTAAAGTGACAGTGGTCAGATGTTCAAAAAATGGCCGGGTCCTAAGGTGTAAAATGGCTGGGTCCTTAAGAGGTTAAAAATATGTATAGTGCCAAACAGATTTAAGGCGCTGCTCCCCAGTTACAAACATTCCTCCGCAACAGACATTTTTTCACCACCCTTCGTCACTGGGTACTGGTATTGCCACACATCGCACCACTCTGTCACCGGGTCACTTTCAGGACTCCTGATGCTGCTGCTGCTACCTCCAGGTTGTCTCATTCTGCCACCGAATGGTCTCCTCATGCTTGTGCCTACTCCAGGCTGTGTCATTCAGCCACTTCATGGTCTCCTCATCTGCCGCCAAATCCAGGCTGTGTGATTCAGCCACTATATGGTCTCATCTTGCTTCCGTCACCTCCAGGATGTGCCATTCAGCCATTATATGTTCTACTCATGCTGCTGCCACCTCCAGACTGTGACATTCAGCCACTATATGGTCTCCTCATGCTGCCGCCACCTCCACACTGTATCATTCAGCCACTATATGTTTTACTCATGCTGCCGCCAACTCCACGCTGTGCTATTCAGACACTTTATGGTCTCCTCATGTGCCACCAACTCCAGGCTGTGCCATTCAGCCACTATATGGTCTCCACATCTGCCGCCACCTCCAGGCTGTGTCATTCAGCCACTATATGATCTCCTCATGCTTCCGTCACCTCTAGGCTGTGTCATTCAGCAACTAATTGGTCTCCTCATGCTTCCGCCACCTCCAGGCTGTGCCATTCAGCCACTATTATGGTCTCCTCATCTGCCGCCAACTTCAGGCTGTGCCATTCAGCCACTATATGGTCTCCTTATCTGCCGCCAACTTCAGGCTGTGCCATTCAGCCACTATATGTTCTCTTCATGCTTCCGCCACCTCCAGGCTGTGTCATTCAGCCACTTTATGTTCTCCTCTTGGTAATGCCACCTCCACTGTGTGGTCTCCTCATGCTGCCGCCAACTCCAGACTGTGTCATTTAGCCACTATATGGTCTCCTGATGCTGCCACAACCTCCACACTGTGTCATTCAGGCACTATTTGTTTCCTCATGCTTCTGCCACCTCCAGGCTGTGTCATTCAGCCACTATTTGGTCTCCTCATCTGCCGCCAACTCCAGGCTGTGCCATTTAGCCACTATATGGTCTCCTCATGCTTCCATCTTCTACAGGCTGTGCCATTCAGCCACTAAATGGTCTCCTCATGTGCCGCCAACTCCAGGCTGTGCCATTCAGCCACTATATGGTATCCTCATCTGCCACCAACTCCAGGCTGTGCCATTCAGCCACTATATGGTTTCCTCATGTTTCCGCCACCTCCAGGCTGTGTCATTCAGCCACTATATGGTCTCCTCATGCTGCCGCCACCTACACGCTGTGTCGTTCAGCCACTATATCTTCGACTCATGCTGCCGCCAACTCCAGGATGTGCCATTCAGCCACTATATGGTCTCCTCATGTGCCGTCAACTCCAGGCTGTGCCATTCAGCCACTATATGGTCTCCACATCTGCCGCCAAATTCAGGCTGTGCCATTCAGCCATTTATTGTTCTCTTCATGCTTCCCCCACCTCCAGGCTGTGTCATTCAGCCACTATATGGTCTCCTCATGCTTCCGCCACCTCCAGGCTGTGTCATTCAGCCACTATTTGGTCTCCTCATGCTTCCGCCACCTCCAGGCTGTGCCATTCAGCCACTATTATGGTCTCCTCATGTGCCGCCAACTCCAGGCTGTGCCATTCAGCCACTATTATGGTCTCCTCATGTGCCGCCAACTTCAGGCTGTGCCATTCAGCCACTTATTGTTCTCTTCATGCTTCCGCCACCTCCAGGCTGTGTCATTCAGCCACTATATGGTCTCCTCATCCTTCCGCCACCTCCAGGCTGTGCCATTCAGCCACTATTATGGTCTCCTCATGTGCCGCCAACTCCAGGCTGTGCCATTCAGCCACTATATGGTCTCCTCATCTGCCGCCAACTTCAGGCTGTGCTATTCAGCCACTATATGTTCTCTTCGTGCTTCCGCACCCTCCAGGCTATGTCAATCATCCACTATATGGTCTCCTCATCTGCTGCCAACTCCAGGCAGTGTCATCCAGCCACTATATGTTCTACTCATGCTGCCGCCAACTCCAGGCTGTGCCATTCAGCCACTATATGGTATCCTCATATGCCAGCAACTCCAGGCTGTGCCATTAAGCCACTATATGGTCTCCTCATGCTTCCGCCACCTCCAGGCTGTGTCATTCAGCCACTATATGGTCTCCTCATGCTGCCGCCACCTACATGCTGTGTCATTCAGCCACTATATGTTCGACTCATGCTGCCGCCAACTCCAGGCTGTGCCATTCAGCCACTATATGGTCTCCTCATGTGCCGCCAACTCAAGGTTGTGCCATTCAACCACTATATGGTTTCCACATCTGCTGCCAAATTCAGGCTCTGCCATTCAGCCACTATATGTTCTCTTCATGCTTCCGCCACCTCCAGGCTGTGTCATTCAGCCACTATTTGGTCTCCTCATGCTTCCGCCACCTCCAGGCTGTGCCATTCAGCCACTATTATGGTCTCCTCTTGTGCCGTCAACTCCAGGCTGTGCCATTCAGCCACTATATGTTCTCTTCATGCTTCCGCCACCTCCAGGCTGTGTCATTCAGCCACTATATGGTCTCCTCATGCTTCCGCCACCTACGGGCTGTGCCATTCAGCCACCATTATGGTCTCCTCATGTGCCGCCAACTCCAGGCTGTGCCATTCAGCCACTATATGGTCTCCTCATCTGCCGCCAACTTCAGGCTGTGCCATTCAGCCACTATATGTTCTCTTCGTGCTTCCGCACCCTCCAGGCTGTGTCATTCATCCACTATATGGTCTCCTCATCTGCTGCCAACTCCAGGCAGTGTCATCCAGCCACTATATGTTTTAATCATGCTGCCGCCAACTCCAGGCTGTGCCATTCAGCCACTATATGGTATCCTCATCTGCCACCAACTCCAGGCTGTGCCATTCAGCCACTATATGGTCTCCTCATGCTTCCGCCACCTCCAGGCTGTGTCATTCAGCCACTATATGGTCTCCTCATGCTGCCTCCACCTACATGCTGTGTCGTTCAGTCACTATATGTTCGACTCATGCTGCCGCCAACTGCAGGCTGTGCCATTCAGCCACTATATGGTCTCCTCATGTGCCGCCAACTCCAGGCTGTGCCATTCAGCCACTATATGGTCTCCACATCTGCCGACAAATTCAGGCTGTGCCATTCAGCCACTATATGTTCTCTTCATGATTCCCCCATCTCCAGGCTGTGTCATTCAGCCACTATATGGTCTCCTCATGCTTCAGCCACCTCCAGGCTGTGTCATTCAGCCACTATATGGTCTCCTAATGCTGCCGCCACCTACACGCTGTGTCGTTCAGCCACTATATGTTCGACTCATGCTGCCACCAACTCCAGGCTGTGCCATTCAGCCACTATATGGTCTCCTCATGTGCCACCAACTCCAGGCTGTGCCATTCAGCCACTATATGGTCTCCTCATGCTTCCGCCACCTCCGGGCTGTGCCATTCAGCCACCATTATGGTCTCCTCATGTGCCGCCAACTCCAGGCTGTGCCATTCAGCCACTATATGGTCTCCTCATCTGCCGCCAACTTCAGGCTGTGCCATTCAGCCACTATATGTTCTCTTCGTGCTTTCGCACCCTCCAGGCTGTGTCATTCATCCACTATATGGTCTCCTCATCTGCTGCCAACTCCAGGCAGTGTCATCCAGCCACTATATGTTCTAATCATGCTGCCGCCAACTCCAGGCTGTGCCATTCAGCCACTATATGGTATCCTCATCTGCCACCAACTCCAGGCTGTGCCATTCAGCCACTATATGGTCTCCTCATGCTTCCGCCACCTCCAGGCTGTGTCATTCAGCCACTATATGGTCTTCTCATGCTGCCGCCACCTACATGCTGTGTCGTTCAGTCACTATATGTTCGACTCATGCTGCCGCCAACTGCAGGCTGTGCCATTCAGCCACTATATGGTCTCCTCATGTGCCGCCAACTCCAGGCTTTGCCATTCAGCCACTATATGGTGTCCACATCTGCCGACAAATTCAGGCTGTGCCATTCAGCCACTATATGTTCTCTTCATGATTCCCCCATCTCCAGGCTGTGTCATTCAGCCACTATATGGTCTCCTCATGCTTCAGCCACCTCCAGGCTGTGTCATTCAGCCACTATATGGTCTCCTAATGCTGCCGCCACCTACACGCTGTGTCGTTCAGCCACTATATGTTCGACTCATGCTGCCGCCAACTCCAGGCTGTGCCATTCAGCCACTATATGGTCTCCTCATGTGCCACCAACTCCAGGCTGTGCCATTCAGCCACTATATGGTCTCCACATCTGCCGCCAAATTCAGGCTGTGCCATTCAGCCACTATATGTTCTCTTCATGCTTCCCCCACCTCCAGGCTGTGTCATTCAGCCACTATATGTTCTCCTCATGCTTCCGCCACCTCCAGGCTGTGTCATTAAGCCACTATTTGGTTTCCTCATGCTTCCGCCACCTCCAGGCTGTGCCATTCAGCCACTATTATGATCTCCTCATCTGCCGCCAACTCCAGGCTGTGCCATTCAGCCACTATATGGTCTCCTCATCTGCCGTCAACTTCAGGCTGTGCCATTCAGCCACTATATGTTCTCTTCATGCTTCCGCCACCTCCAGGCTGTGTCATTCAACCACTATATGTTCTCCTCTTGGTGATGCAACCTCCACTGTGTGGTCTCATGCTGCCGCCAACTCCAGACTGTGTCATTTAGCCACTATATGGTCTCCTGATGCTGCCGCAACCTCCACACTGTGTCATTCAGGCACTATTTGTCTCCTCATGCTTCTGCCACCTCCATGCTGTGTCATTCAGCCACTATTTGGTCTCCTCATCCGCCGCCAACTCCAGGCTGTGCCATTTAGCCACTATATGGTCTCCTCATGCTTCCGTCTCCTACAGGCTGTGCCATTCAGCCACTATATGGTCTCCTCATGTGCCGCCAACTCCAGGCTGTGCCATTCAGCCACTATATGGTCTCCTCATCTGCTGCCAACTTCAGGCTGTGCCATTCAGCCACTATATGTTCTCTTCATGCTTCCGCCACCTCCAGGCTGTGTCATTCAGCCACTATATGGTCTCCTCATGCTTCCGCCACCTCCAGGCTGTGCCATTCAGCCACTATTTTGGTCTCCTCATGTGCCGCCAACTCCAGGCTGTGCCATTCAGCCACTATATGGTCTCTTTGTGCTTCCGCACCCTCCAGGCTGTGTCATTCATCCACTATATGGTCTCCTCATCTGCTGTCAACTCCAGGCTGTGTCTTCCAGCCACTACATGTTCTACTCATGCTGCCGCCAACTCCAGGCTGTGCCATTCAGCCACTATATGGTATCCTCATCTGCCACCAACTCCAGGCTGTGCCATTCAGCCACTATATGGTCTCCTCATGCTTCCGCCACCTCCAGGCTGTGTCATTCAGCCACTATATGGTCTCCTCATGCTGCCGCCACCTACATGCTGTGTCGTTCAGCCACTATATGTTCGACTCATGCTGCCGCCAACTCCAGGCTGTGCCATTCAGCCACTATATGGTCTCCTCATGTGCCGCCAACTCCAGGCTGTGCCATTCAGCCACTATATGGTCTCCACATCTGCCGACAAATTCAGGCTGTGCCATTCAGCCACTATATGTTCTCTTCATGATTCCCCCATCTCCAGGCTGTGTCATTCAGCCACTATATGGTCTCCTCATGCTTCCGCCACCTCCAGGCTGTGTCATTCAGCCACTATATGGTCTCCTCATGCTGCCGCCACCTACACGCTGTGTCGTTCAGCCACTATATGTTCGTCTCATGCTGCCGCCAACTCCAGGCTGTGCCATTCAGCCACTATATGGTCTCCTCATGCTGCCGCCACCTACACGCTGTGTCGTTCAGCCACTATATGTTCGACTCATGCTGCCGCCAACTCCAGGCTGTGTCATTCAGCCACTATATGGTCTCCTCATGCTGCCGCCACCTACACGCTGTGTCGTTCAGCCACTATATGGTCTCCTCATGCTTCCGCCACCTCCAGGCTGTGTCATTCAGCCACTATATGGTCTCCTCATGCTGCCGCCACCTACACGCTGTGTCATTCAGCCACTATATGGTCTCCTCATGCTTCCGCCACCTCCAGGCTGTGTCATTCAGCCACTATATGGTCTCCTCATGCTGCCGCCACCTACACGCTGTGTCGTTCAGCCACTATATGTTCGACTCATGCTGCCGCCAACTCCAGGCTGTGCCATTCAGCCACTATATTGTCTCCTCATGTGCCGCCAACTCCAGGCTGTGCCATTCAGCCACTATATGGTCTCCACATCTGCCGACAAATTCAGGCTGTGCCATTCAGCCACTATATGTTCTCTTCATGATTCCCCCATCTCCAGGCTGTGTCATTCAGCCACTATATGGTCTCCTCATGCTTCCGCCACCTCCAGGCTGTGTCATTCAGCCACTATATGGTCTCCTCATACTGCCGCCACCTACACGCTGTGTCGTTCAGCCACTATATGTTCGTCTCATGCTGCCGCCAACTCCAGGCTGTGCCATTCAGCCACTATATGGTCTCCTCATGTGCCGCCAACTCCAGGCTGTGCCATTCACCCACTATATGGTCTCCACATCTGTGGCCAAATTCAGGCTGTGCCATTCAGCCACTATATGTTCTCTTCATGCTTCCCCCACCTCCAGGCTGTGTCATTCAGCCACTATATGTTCTCCTCATGCTTCCGCCACCTCCAGGCTGTGTTATTAAGCCACTATTTGGTCTCCTCATGTGCCGCCAACTCCAGGCTGTGCCATTCAGCCACTATATGGTCTCCTCATCTGCCGCCAACTTCAGGCTGTGCCATTCAGCCACTATGTGTTCTCTTCATGCTTCCGCCACCTCCAGGCTGTGTCATTCAACCACTATATGTTCTCCTCTTGGTGATGCCACCTCCACTGTGTGGTCTCCTCATGCTGCCGCCAACTCCAGACTGTGTCATTTAGCCACTATATGGTCTCCTGATGCTGCCGCAACCTCCACACTGTGTCATTCAGGCACTATTTGTCTCCTCATGCTTCTGCCACCTCCAGGCTGTGTCATTCAGCCACTATTTGGTCTCCTCATCTGCCGCCAACTCCAGGCTGTGCCATTTAGCCACTATATGGTCTCCTCATGCTTCCGTCTCCTACAGGCTGTGCCATTTAGCCACTACATGGTCTCCTCATGCTTCCGCCACCTCCAGGCTGTGCCATTCAGCCACTATTATGGTCTCCTCATGTGTCGCCAACTCCAGGCTGTGCCATTCAGCCACTATATGGTCTCCTCATCTGCCGCCAACTTCAGGCTGTGCCATTCAGCCACTATATGTTCTCTTCGTGCTTCCGCACCCTCCAGGCTGTGTCATTCATCCACTATATGGTCTCCTCATCTGCTGCCAACTCCAGGCTGTGTCATCCAGCCACTATATGTTCTCTTCATGCTTCCGCCACCTCCAGGCTGTGTCATTCAGCCACTATATGGTCTCCTCATGCTTCCGCCACCTCCAGGCTGTGACATTCAGCCACTATTATGGTCTCCTCATGTGCCGCCAATTCCAGGCTTTGCCATTCAGCCACTATATGGTCTCCTCATCTGCCGCCAACTTCAGGCTGTGCCATTCAGCCACTATATGTTCTCTTCGTGCTTCCGCACCCTCCAGGCTGTGTCATTCATCCACTATATGTTCTACTCATGCTGCCGCCAACTCCAGGCTGTGCCATTCAGCCACTATATGGTATTCTCATCTGCCACCAACTCCAGGCTGTACCATTCAGCCACTATATGGTCTCCTCATGCTTCCGCCACCTCCAGGCTGTGTCATTCAGCCACTATATGGTCTCCTCATGCTGCCGCCACCTACATGCTGTATCGTTCAGCCACTATATGTTCGACTCATGCTGCTGCCAACTCCAGGCTGTGCCATTCAGCCACTATATGGTCTCCTCATGTGCCGCCAACTCCAGGCTGTGCCATTCAGCCACTATATGGTCTCTACATCTGCTGCCAAATTCAGGCAGTGCCATTCAGCCACTATATGTTCTCTTCATGCTTCCCCCACCTCCAGGCTGTGCCATTCAGCCACTATATGGTCTCCACATCTGTGGTCAAATTCAGGCTGTGCCATTCAGCCACTATATGTTCTCTTCATGCTTCCCCTACCTCCAGGCTGTGTCATTCAGCCACTATATGTTCTCCTCATGCTTCTGCCACCTCCAGGCTGTGTTATTAAGCCACTCTTTGGTCTCCTCATGCTTCCGCCACCTCCAGGCTGTGCCATTCAGCCACTATTATGGTCTCCTCATCTGCCGCCAACTCCAGGCTGTGCCATTCAGCCACTATATGGTCTCCACATCTGCCGACAAATTCAGACTGTGTCATTCAGCCACTATATGTTCTCTTCATGCTTCCGCCACCTCCAGGCTGTGTCATTCAGCCACTATATGGTCTCCTCATGCTTCCGCCACCTCCGGGCTGTGCCATTCAGCCACCATTATGGTCTCCTCATGTGCCGCCAACTCCAGGCTGTGCCATTCAGCCACTATATGGTCTCCTCATCTGCCGCCAACTTCAGGCTGTGCCATTCAGCCACTATATGTTCTCTTCGTGCTTCCGCACCCTCCAGGCTGTGTCATTCATCCACTATATGGTCTCCTCATCTGCTGCCAACTCCAGGCAGTGTCATCCAGCCACTATATGTTCTAATCATGCTGCCGCCAACTCCAGGCTGTGCCATTCAGCCACTATATGGTATCCTCATCTGCCACCAACTCCAGGCTGTGCCATTCAGCCACTATATGGTCTCCTCATGCTTCCGCCACCTCCAGGCTGTGTCATTCAGCCACTATATGGTCTCCTCATGCTGCCGCCTGCTACATGCTGTGTCGTTCAGTCACTATATGTTCGACTCATGCTGCCGCCAACTGCAGGCTGTGCCATTCAGCCACTATATGGTCTCCTCATGTGCCGCCAACTCCAGGCTGTGCCATTCAGCCACTATATGGTCTCCACATCTGCCGACAAATTCAGGCTGTGCCATTCAGCCACTATATGTTCTCTTCATGATTCCCCCATCTCCAGGCTGTGTCATTCAGCCACTATATGGTCTCCTCATGCTTCCGCCACCTCCAGGCTGTGTCATTCAGCCACTATATGGTCTCCTAATGCTGCCGCCACCTACACGCTGTGTCGTTCAGCCACTAAATGTTCGACTCATGCTGCCGCCAACTCCAGGCTGTGCCATTCAGCCACTATATGGTCTCCTCATGTGCCACCAACTCCAGGCTGTGCCATTCAGCCACTATATGGTCTCCACATCTGCCGCCAAATTCAGGCTGTGCCATTCAGCCACTATATGTTCTCTTCATGCTTCCCCCACCTCCAGGCTGTGTCATTCAGCCACTATATGTTCTCCTCATGCTTCCGCCACCTCCAGACTGTGTCATTAAGCCACTATTTGGTCTCCTCATGCTTCCGCCACCTCCAGGCTGTGCCATTCAGCCACTATTATGGTCTCCTCATCTGCCGCCAACTCCAGGCTGTGCCATTCAGCCACTATATGGTCTCCTCATCTGCCGTCAACTTCAGGCTGTGCCATTCAGCCACTATATGTTCTCTTCATGCTTCCGCCACCTCCAGGCTGTGTCATTCAACCACTATATGTTCTCCTCTTGGTGATGCAACCTCCACTGTGTGGTCTCCTCATGCTGCCGCCAACTCCAGACTGTGTCATTTAGCCACTATATGGTCTCCTGATGCTGCCGCAACCTCCACACTGTGTCATTCAGGCACTATTTGTCTCCTCATGCTTCTGCCACCTCCAGGCTGTGTCATTCAGCCACTATTTGGTCTTCTCATCCGCCGCCAACTCCAGGCTGTGCCATTTAGCCACTATATGGTCTCCTCATGCTTCCGTCTCCTACAGGCTGTGCCATTCAGCCACTATATGGTCTCCTCATGTGCCGCCAACTCCAGGCTGTGCTATTCAGCCACTATATGGTCTCCTCATCTGCTGCCAACTTCAGGCTGTGCCATTCAGCCACTATATGTTCTCTTCATGCTTCCGCCACCTCCAGGCTGTGTCATTCAGCCACTATATGGTCTCCTCATGCTTCCGCCACCTCCAGGCTGTGCCATTCAGCCACTATTTTGGTCTCCTCATGTGCCGCCAACTCCAGGCTGTGCCATTCAGCCACTATATGGTCTCTTCGTGCTTACGCACCCTCCAGGCTGTGTCATTCATCCACTATATGGTCTCCTCATCTGCTGTCAACTCCAGGCTGTGTCTTCCAGCCACTATATGTTCTACTCATGCTGCCGCCAACTCCAGGCTGTGCCTTTCAGCCACTATATGGTATCCTCATCTGCCACCAACTCCAGGCTGTGCCATTCAGCCACTATATGGTCTCCTCATGCTTCCGCCACCTCCAGGCTGTGTCATTCAGCCACTATATGGTCTCCTCATGCTGCTGCCACCTACATGCTGTGTCGTTCAGCCACTATATGTTCGACTCATGCTGCCGCCAACTCCAGGCTGTGCCATTCAGCCACTATATGGTCTCCTCATGTGCCGCCAACTCCAGGCTGTGCCATTCAGCCACTATATGTTCTCTTCATGATTCCCCCATCTCCAGGCTGTGTCATTCAGCCACTATATGGTCTCCTCATGCTTCCGCCACCTCCAGGCTGTGTCATTCAGCCACTATATGGTCTCCTCATGCTGCCGCCACCTACACGCTGTGTCGTTCAGCCACTATATGTTCGTCTCATGCTGCCGCCAACTCCAGGCTGTGCCATTCAGCCACTATATGGTCTCCTCATGCTGCCGCCACCTACACGCTGTGTCGTTCAGCCACTATATGTTCGACTCATGCTCCGCCAACTCCAGGCTGTGTCATTCAGCCACTATATGGTCTCCTCATGCTGCCGCCACCTACACGCTGTGTCGTTCAGCCACTATATGGTCTCCTCATGCTTCCGCCACCTCCAGGCTGTGTCATTCAGCCACTATATGGTCTCCTCATGCTGCCGCCACCTACACGCTGTGTCATTCAGCCACTATATGGTCTCCTCATGCTTCCGCCATCTTCAGGCTGTGTCATTCAGCCACTATATGGTCTCCTCATGCTGCCGCCACCTACACGCTGTGTTGTTCAGCCACTATATGTTCGACTCATGCTGCCGCCAACTCCAGGCTGTGCCATTCAGCCACTATATTGTCTCCTCATGTGCCGCCAACTCCAGGCTGTGCCATTCAGCCACTATATGGTCTCCACATCTGCCGACAAATTCAGGCTGTGCCATTCAGCCACTATATGTTCTCTTCATGCTTCCCCCATCTCCAGGCTGTGTCATTCAGCCACTATATGGTCTCCTCATGCTTCCGCCACCTCCAGGCTGTGTCATTCAGCCACTATATGGTCTCCTCATGCTGCCGCCACCTACACGCTGTGTCGTTCAGCCACTATATGTTCGTCTCATGCTGCCGCCAACTCCAGGCTGTGCCATTCAGCCACTATATGGTCTCCTCATGTGCCGCCAACTCCAGGCTGTGCCATTCAGCCACTATATGGTCTCCACATCTGTGGCCAAATTCAGGCTGTGCCATTCAGCCACTATATGTTATCTTCATGCTTCCCCCACCTCCAGGCTGTGTCATTCAGCCACTATATGTTCTCCTCATGCTTCCGCCACCTCCAGGCTGTGTTATTAAGCCACTATTTGGTCTCCTCATGCTTCCGCCACCTCCAGGCTGTGCCATTCAGCCACTATTATGGTCTCCTCATCTGCCGCCAACTCCAGGCTGTGCCATTCAGCCACTATATGGTTTCCTCATCTGCCGTCAACTTCAGGCTGTGCCATTCAGCCACTATATGTTCTCTTCATGCTTCCGCCACCTCCAGGCTGTGTCATTCAACCACTATATGTTCTCCTCTTGGTGATGCCACCTCCACTGTGTGGTCTCCTCATGCTGCCGCCAACTCCAGACTGTGTCATTTAGCCACTATATGGTCTCCTGATGCTGCCGCAACCTCCACACTGTGTCATTCAGGCACTATTTGTCTCCTCATGCTTCTGCCACCTCCAGGCTGTGTCATTCAGCCACTATTTGGTCTCCTCATCTGCCGCCAACTCCATGCTGTGCCATTTAGCCACTATATGGTCTCCTCATGCTTCCGTCTCCTACAGGCTGTGCCATTCAGCCACTACATGGTCTCCTCATGCTTCCGCCACCTCCAGGCTGTGCCATTCAGCCACTATTATGGTCTCCTCATGTGTCGCCAACTCCAGGCTGTGCCATTCAGCCACTATATGGTCTCCTCATCTGCCGCCAACTTCAGGCTGTGCCATTCAGCCACTATATGTTCTCTTCGTGCTTCCGCACCCTCCAGGCTGTGTCATTCATCCACTATATGGTCTCCTCATCTGCTGCCAACTCCAGGCTGTGTCATCCAGCCACTATATGTTCTCTTCATGCTTCCGCCACCTCCAGGCTGTGTCATTCAGCCACTATATGGTCTCCTCATGCTTCCGCCACCTCCAGGCTGTGACATTCAGCCACTATTATGGTCTCCTCATGTGCCGCCAATTCCAGGCTTTGCCATTCAGCCACTATATGGTCTCCTCATCTGCCACCAACTCCAGGCTGTGCCATTCAGCCACTATATGGTCTCCTCATGCTTCCGCCACCTCCAGGCTGTGTCATTCAGCCACTATATGGTCTCCTCATGCTGCCGCCACCTACATGCTGTGTCGTTCAGCCACTATATGTTCGACTCATGCTGCCGCCAACTCCAGGCTGTGCCATTCAGCCACTATATGGTCTCCTCATGTGCCGCCAACTCCAGGCTGTGCCATTCAGCCACTATATGGTCTTAACATCTGCCGACAAATTCAGGCTGTGCCATTCAGCCACTATATGTTCTCTTCATGATTCCCCCATCTCCAGGCTGTGTCATTCAGCCACTATATGGTCTCCTCATGCTTCCGCCACCTCCAGGCTGTGTCATTCAGCCACTATATGGTCTCCTCATGCTGCCGCCACCTACACGCTGTGTCGTTCAGCCACTGTATGTTCGTCTCATGCTGCCGCCAACTCCAGGCTGTGCCATTCAGCCACTATATGGTCTCCTCATGCTGCCGCCACCTACACGCTGTGTCGTTCAGCCACTATATGTTCGACTCATGCTGCCGCCAACTCCAGGCTGTGTCATTCAGCCATTATATGGTCTCCTCATGCTGCCGCCACCTACACGCTGTGTCGTTCAGCCACTATATGGTCTCCTCATGCTTCCGCCACCTCCAGGCTGTGTCATTCAGCCACTATATGGTCTCCTCATGCTGCCGCCACCTACACGCTGTGTCATTCAGCCACTATATGGTCTCCTCATGCTTCCGCCATCTCCAGGCTGTGTCATTCAGCCACTATATGGTCTCCTCATGCTGCCGCCACCTACACGCTGTGTTGTTCAGCCACTATATGTTCGACTCATGCTGCCGCCAACTCCAGGCTGTGCCATTCAGCCACTATATTGTCTCCTCATGTGCCGCCAACTCCAGGCTGTGCCATTCAGCCACTATATGGTCTCCACATCTGCCGACAAATTCAGGCTGTGCCATTCAGCCACTATATGTTCTCTTCATGATTCCCCCATCTCCAGGCTGTGTCATTCAGCCACTATATGGTCTCCTCATGCTTCCGCCACCTCCAGGCTGTGTCATTCAGCCACTATATGGTCTCCTCATGCTGCCGCCACCTACACGCTGTGTCGTTCAGCCACTATATGTTCGTCTCATGCTGCCGCCAACTCCAGGCTGTGCCATTCAGCCACTATATGGTCTCCTCATGTGCCGTCAACTCCAGACTGTGCCATTCAGCCACTATATGGTCTCCACATCTGTGGCCAAATTCAGGCTGTGCCATTCAGCCACTATATGTTATCTTCATGCTTCCCCCACCTCCAGGCTGTGTCATTCAGCCACTATATGTTCTCCTCATGCTTCCGCCACCTCCAGGCTGTGTTATTAAGCCACTATTTGGTCTCCTCATGCTTCCGCCACCTCCAGGCTGTGCCATTCAGCCACTATTATGGTCTCCTCATCTGCCGCCAACTCCAGGCTGTGCCATTCAGCCACTATATGGTTTCCTCATCTGCCGTCAACTTCAGGCTGTGCCATTCAGCCACTATATGTTCTCTTCATGCTTCCGCCACCTCCAGGCTGTGTCATTCAACCACTATATGTTCTCCTCTTGGTGATGCCACCTCCACTGTGTGGTCTCCTCATGCTGCCGCCAACTCCAGACTGTGTCATTTAGCCACTATATGGTCTCCTGATGCTGCCGCAACCTCCACACTGTGTCATTCAGGCACTATTTGTCTCCTCATGCTTCTGCCACCTCCAGGCTGTGTCATTCAGCCACTATTTGGTCTCCTCATCTGCCGCCAACTCCATGCTGTGCCATTTAGCCACTATATGGTCTCCTCATGCTTCCGTCTCCTACAGGCTGTGCCATTCAGCCACTACATGGTCTCCTCATGCTTCCGCCACCTCCAGGCTGTGCCATTCAGCCACTATTATGGTCTCCTCATGTGTCGCCAACTCCAGGCTGTGCCATTCAGCCACTATATGGTCTCCTCATCTGCCGCCAACTTCAGGCTGTGCCATTCAGCCACTATATGTTCTCTTCGTGCTTCCGCACTCTCCAGGCTGTGTCATTCATCCACTATATGGTCTCCTCATCTGCTGCCAACTCCAGGCTGTGTCATTTAGCCACTATATGTTCTCTTCATGCTTCCGCCACCTCCAGGCTGTGTCATTCAGCCACTATATGGTCTCCTCATGCTTCCGCCACCTCCAGGCTGTGACATTCAGCCACTATTATGGTCTCCTCATGTGCCGCCAATTCCAGGCTTTGCCATTCAGCCACTATATGGTCTCCTCATCTGCCGCCAACTTCAGGCTGTGCCATTCAGCCACTATATGTTCTCTTCGTGCTTCCGCACCCTCCAGGCTGTGTCATTCATCCACTATATGTTCTACTCATGCTGCCGCCAACTCCAGGCTGTGCCATTCAGCCACTATATGGTATTCTCATCTGCCACCAACTCCAGGCTGTGCCATTCAGCCACTATATGGTCTCCTCATGCTTCCGCCACCTCCAGGCTGTGTCATTCAGCCACTATATGGTCTCCTCATGCTGCCGCCACCTACATGCTGTATCGTTCAGCCACTATATGTTCGACTCATGCTGCTGCCAACTCCAGGCTGTGCCATTCAGCCACTATATGGTCTCCTCATGTGCCGCCAACTCCAGGCTGTGCCATTCAGCCACTATATGGTCTCTACATCTGCTGCCAAATTCAGGCAGTGCCATTCAGCCACTATATGTTCTCTTCATGCTTCCCCCACCTCCAGGCTGTGCCATTCAGCCACTATATGGTCTCCACATCTGTGGCCAAATTCAGGCTGTGCCATTCAGCCACTATATGTTCTCTTCATGCTTCCCCCACCTCCAGGCTGTGTCATTCAGCCACTATATGTTCTCCTCATGCTTCCGCCACCTCCAGGCTGTGTTATTAAGCCACTATTTGGTCTCCTCATGCTTCCGCCACCTCCAGACTGTGCCATTCAGCCACTATTATGGTCTCCTCATCTGCCGCCAACTCCAGGCTGTGCCATTCAGCCACTATATGGTCTCCTCATCTGCCGTCAACTTCAGGCTGTGCCATTCAGCCACTATATGTTCTCTTCATGCTTCCGCCACCTCCAGGCTGTGTCATTCAACCACTATATGTTCTCCTCTTGGTGATGCCACCTCCACTGTGTGGTCTCCTCATGCTGCCGCCAACTCCAGACTGTGTCATTTAGCCACTATATGGTCTCCTGATGCTGCCGCAACCTCCACACTGTGTCATTCAGGCACTATTTGTCTCCTCATGCTTCTGCCACCTCCAGGCTGTGTCATTCAGCCACTATTTGGTCTCCTCATCTGCCGCCAACTCCAGGCTGTGCCATTTAGCCACTATATGGTCTCCTCATGCTTCCGTCTCCTACAGGCTGTGCCATTCAGCCACTACATGGTCTCCTCACGCTTCCGCCACCTCCAGGCTGTGCCATTCAGCCACTATTATGGTCTCCTCATGTGACGCCAACTCCAGGCTGTGCCATTCAGCCACTATATGGTCTCTTCGTGCTTCCGCACCCTCCAGGCTGTGTCATTCATCCACTATATGGTCTCCTCATCTGCTGCCAACTCCAGGCTGTGTCATCCAGCCACTATATGTTCTCTTCATGCTTCCACCACCTCCAGGCTGTGTCATTCAGCCACTATATGGTCTCCTCATGCTTCCGCCACCTCCAGGCTGTGACATTCAGCCACTATTATGGTCTCCTCATGTGCCGCCAATTCCAGGCTTTGCCATTCAGCCACTATATGGTCTCCTCATCTGCCGCCAACTTCAGGCTGTGCCATTCAGCCACTATATGTTCTCTTCGTGCTTCCGCACCCTCCAGGCTGTGTCATTCATCCACTATATGTTCTACTCATGCTGCCGCCAACTCCAGGCTGTGCCATTCAGCCACTATATGGTATTCTCATCTGCCACCAACTCCAGGCTGTGCCATTCAGCCACTATATGGTCTCCTCATGCTTCCGCCACCTCCAGGCTGTGTCATTCAGCCACTATATGGTCTCCTCATGCTGCCGCCACCTACATGCTGTATCGTTCAGCCACTATATGTTCGACTCATGCTGCTGCCAACTCCAGGCTGTGCCATTCAGCCACTATATGGTCTCCTCATGTGCCGCCAACTCCAGGCTGTGCCATTCAGCCACTATATGGTCTCTACATCTGCTGCCAAATTCAGGCAGTGCCATTCAGCCACTATATGTTCTCTTCATGCTTCCCCCACCTCCAGGCTGTGCCATTCAGCCACTATATGGTCTCCACATCTGTGGCCAAATTCAGGCTGTGCCATTCAGCCACTATATGTTCTCTTCATGCTTCCCCCACCTCCAGGCTGTGTCATTCAGCCACTATATGTTCTCCTCATGCTTCCGCCACCTCCAGGCTGTGTTATTAAGCCACTATTTGGTCTCCTCATGCTTCCGCCACCTCCAGGCTGTGCCATTCAGCCACTATTATGGTCTCCTCATCTGCCGCCAACTCCAGGCTGTGCCATTCAGCCACTATATGGTCTCCTCATCTGCCGTCAACTTCAGGCTGTGCCATTCAGCCACTATATGTTCTCTTCATGCTTCCGCCACCTCCAGGCTGTGTCATTCAACCACTATATGTTCTCCTCTTGGTGATGCCACCTCCACTGTGTGGTCTCCTCATGCTGCCGCCAACTCCAGACTGTGTCATTTAGCCACTATATGGTCTCCTGATGCTGCCGCAACCTCCACACTGTGTCATTCAGGCACTATTTGTCTCCTCATGCTTCTGCCACCTCCAGGCTGTGTCATTCAGCCACTATTTGGTCTCCTCATCTGCCGCCAACTCCAGGCTGTGCCATTTAGCCACTATATGGTCTCCTCATGCTTCCGTCTCCTACAGGCTGTGCCATTCAGCCACTACATGGTCTCCTCACGCTTCCGCCACCTCCAGGCTGTGCCATTCAGCCACTATTATGGTCTCCTCATGTGTCGCCAACTCCAGGCTGTGCCATTCAGCCACTATATGGTCTCTTCGTGCTTCCGCACCCTCCAGGCTGTGTCATTCATCCACTATATGGTCTCCTCATCTGCTGCCAACTCCAGGCTGTGTCATCCAGCCACTATATGTTCTCTTCATGCTTCCGCCACCTCCAGGCTGTGTCATTCAGCCACTATATGGTCTCCTCATGCTTCCGCCACCTCCAGGCTGTGACATTCCGCCACTATTATGGTCTCCTCATGTGCCGCCAATTCCAGGCTTTGCCATTCAGCCACTATATGGTCTCCTCATCTGCCGCCAACTTCAGGCTGTGCCATTCAGCCACTATATGTTCTCTTCGTGCTTCCGCACCCTCCAGGCTGTGTCATTCATCCACTATATGTTCTACTCATGCTGCCGCCAACTCCAGGCTGTGCCATTCAGCCACTATATGGTATTCTCATCTGCCACCAACTCCAGGCTGTGCCATTCAGCCACTATATGGTCTCCTCATGCTTCCGCCACCTCCAGGATGTGTCATTCAGCCACTATATGGTCTCCTCATGCTGCCGCCACCTACATGCTGTATCGTTCAGCCACTATATGTTCGACTCATGCTGCCGCCAACTCCAGGCTGTGCCATTCAGCCACTATATGGTCTCCTCATGTGCCGCCAACTCCAGGCTGTGCCATTCAGCCACTATATGGTCTCTACATCTGCCGCCAAATTCAGGCAGTGCCATTCAGCCACTATATGTTCTCTTCATGCTTCCCCCACCTCCAGGCTGTGCCATTCAGCCACTATATGGTCTCCACATCTGTGGCCAAATTCAGGCTGTGCCATTCAGCCACTATATGTTCTCTTCATGCTTCCCCCACCTCCAGGCTGTGTCATTCAGCCACTATATGTTCTCCTCATGCTTCCGCCACCTCCAGGCTGTGTTATTAAGCCACTATTTGGTCTCCTCATGCTTCCGCCACCTCCAGGCTGTGCCATTCAGCCACTATTATGGTCTCCTCATCTGCCGCCAACTCCAGGCTGTGCCATTCAGCCACTATATGGTCTCCTCATCTGCCGTCAACTTCAGGCTGTGCCATTCAGCCACTATATGTTCTCTTCATGCTTCCGCCACCTCCAGGCTGTGTCATTCAACCACTATATGTTCTCCTCTTGGTGATGCCACCTCCACTGTGTGGTCTCCTCATGCTGCCGCCAACTCCAGACTGTGTCATTTAACCACTATATGGTCTCCTGATGCTGCGGCAACCTCCACACTGTGTCATTCAGGCACTATTTGTCTCCTCATGCTTCTGCCACCTCCAGGCTGTGTCATTCAGCCACTATTTGGTCTCCTCATCTGTCGCCAACTCCAGGCTGTGCCATTTAGCCACTATATGGTCTCCTCATGCTTCCGTCTCCTACAGGCTGTGCCATTCAGCCACTATATGGTCTCCTCATGCTTCCGCCAACTCCAGGCTGTGCCATTCAGCCACTATTATGGTCTCCTCATGTGTCGCCAACTCCAGGCTGTGCCATTCAGCCACTATATGATCTCCTCATCTGCCGCCAACTTCAGGCTGTGCCATTCAGCCACTATATGTTCTCTTCGTGCTTCGGCACCCTCCAGGCTGTGTCATTCATCCACTATATGGTATCCTCATCTGCTGCCAACTACAGGCTGTGCCATTCAGCCACTATATGGTCTCCTCATCTGCCGCCAACTTCAGGCTGTGCTATTCAGCCACTATATGTTCTCTTCGTGCTTCCTCACCCTCCAGGCTATGTCAATCATCCACTATATGGTCTCCTTATCTGCTGCAGACTCCAGGCAGTGTCATCCAGCCACTATATGTTCTATTCATGCTGCCGCCAACTCCAGGCTGTGCCATTCAGCCACTATATGGTATCCTCATATGCCAGCAACTCCAGGCTGTGCCATTAAGCCACTATATGGTCTCCTCATGCTTCCGCCACCTCCAGGCTGTGTCATTCAGCCACTATATGGTCTCCTCATGCTGCCGCCACCTACATGCTGTGTCATTCAGCCACTATATGTTCGACTCATGCTGCCGCCAACTCCAGGCTGTGCCATTCAGCCACTATATGGTCTCCTCATGTGCCGCCAACTCAAGGTTGTGCCATTCAGCCACTATATGGTTTCCACATCTGCTGCCAAATTCAGGCTCTGCCATTCAGCCACTATATGTTCTCTTCATGCTTCCGCCACCTCCAGGCTGTGTTATTCAGCCACTATTTGGTCTCCTCATGCTTCCGCCACCTCCAGGCTGTGCCATTCAGCCACTATTATGGTCTCCTCTTGTGCCGTCAACTCCAGGCTGTGCCATTCAGCCACTATTATGGTCTTCTCATGTGCCGCCAACTTCAGGCTGTGCCATTCAGCCACTATATGTTCTCTTCATGCTTCCGCCACCTCCAGGCTGTGTCATTCAGCCACTATATGGTCTCCTCATGCTTCCGCCACCTCTGGGCTGTGCCATTCAGCCACCATTATGGTCTCCTCATGTGCCGCCAACTCCAGGCTGTGCCATTCAGCCACTATATGGTCTCCTCATCTGCCGCCAACTTCAGGCTGTGCCATTCAGCCACTATATGTTCTCTTCGTGCTTCCGCACCCTCCAGGCTGTGTCATTCATCCACTATATGGTCTCCTCATCTGCTGCCAACTCCAGGCAGTGTCATCCAGCCACTATATGTTTTAATCATGCTGCCGCCAACTCCAGGCTGTGCCATTCAGCCACTATATGGTATCCTCATCTGCCACCAACTCCAGGCTGTGCCATTCAGCCACTATATGGTCTCCTCATGCTTCCGCCACCTCCAGGCTGTGTCATTCAGCCACTATATGGTCTCCTCATGCTGCCGCCACCTACATGCTGTGTCGTTCAGTCACTATATGTTCGACTCATGCTGCCGCCAACTGCAGGCTGTGCCATTCAGCCACTATATGGTCTCCTCATGTGCCGCCAACTCCAGGCTGTGCCATTCAGCCACTATATGGTCTCCACATCTGCCGACAAATTCAGGCTGTGCCATTCAGCCACTATATGTTCTCTTCATGATTCCCCCATCTCCAGGCTGTGTCATTCAGCCACTATATGGTCTCCTCATGCTTCAGCCACCTCCAGGCTGTGTCATTCAGCCACTATATGGTCTCCTAATGCTGCCGCCACCTACACGCTGTGTCGTTCAGCCACTATATGTTCGACTCATGCTGCCGCCAACTCCAGGCTGTGCCATTCAGCCACTATATGGTCTCCTCATGTGCCACCAACTCCAGGCTGTGCCATTCAGCCACTATATGGTCTCCACATCTGCCGCCAAATTCAGGCTGTGCCATTCAGCCACTATATGTTCTCTTCATGCTTCCCCCACCTCCAGGCTGTGTCATTCAGCCACTATATGTTCTCCTCATGCTTCCGCCACCTCCAGGCTGTGTCATTAAGCCACTATTTGGTTTCCTCATGCTTCCGCCACCTCCAGGCTGTGCCATTCAGCCACTATTATGGTCTCCTCATCTGCCGCCAACTCCAGGCTGTGCCATTCAGCCACTATATGGTCTCCTCATCTGCCGTCAACTTCAGGCTGTGCCATTCAGCCACTATATGTTCTCTTCATGCTTCCGCCACCTCCAGGCTGTGTCATTCAACCACTATATGTTCTCCTCTTGGTGATGCAACCTCCACTGTGTGGTCTCATGCTGCCGCCAACTCCAGACTGTGTCATTTAGCCACTATATGGTCTCCTGATGCTGCCGCAACCTCCACACTGTGTCATTCAGGCACTATTTGTCTCCTCATGCTTCTGCCACCTCCAGGCTGTGTCATTCAGCCACTATTTGGTCTCCTCATCCGCCGCCAACTCCAGGCTGTGCCATTTAGCCACTATATGGTCTCCTCATGCTTCCGTCTCCTACAGGCTGTGCCATTCAGCCACTATATGGTCTCCTCATGTGCCGCCAACTCCAGGCTGTGCCATTCAGCCACTATATGGTCTCCTCATCTGCTGCCAACTTCAGGCTGTGCCATTCAGCCACTATATGTTCTCTTCATGCTTCCGCCACCTCCAGGCTGTGTCATTCAGCCACTATATGGTCTCCTCATGCTTCCGCCACCTCCAGGCTGTGCCATTCAGCCACTATTTTGGTCTCCTCATGTGCCGCCAACTCCAGGCTGTGCCATTCAGCCACTATATGGTCTCTTCGTGCTTCCGCACCCTCCAGGCTGTGTCATTCATCCACTATATGGTCTCCTCATCTGCTGTCAACTCCAGGCTGTGTCTTCCAGCCACTATATGTTCTACTCATGCTGCCGCCAACTCCAGGCTGTGCCATTCAGCCACTATATGGTATCCTCATCTGCCACCAACTCCAGGCTGTGCCATTCAGCCACTATATGGTCTCCTCATGCTTCCGCCACCTCCAGGCTGTGTCATTCAGCCACTATATGGTCTCCTCATGCTGCCGCCACCTACATGCTGTGTCGTTCAGCCACTATATGTTCGACTCATGCTGCCGCCAACTCCAGGCTGTGCCATTCAGCCACTATATGGTCTCCTCATGTGCCGCCAACTCCAGGCTGTGCCATTCAGCCACTATATGGTCTCCACATCTGCCGACAAATTCAGGCTGTGCCATTCAGCCACTATATGTTCTCTTCATGATTCCCCCATCTCCAGGCTGTGTCATTCAGCCACTATATGGTCTCCTCATGCTTCCGCCACCTCCAGGCTGTGTCATTCAGCCACTATATGGTCTCCTCATGCTGCCGCCACCTACACACTGTGTCGTTCAGCCACTATATGTTCGTCTCATGCTGCCGCCAACTCCAGGCTGTGCCATTCAGCCACTATATGGTCTCCTCATGCTGCCGCCACCTACACGCTGTGTCGTTCAGCCACTATATGTTCGACTCATGCTGCCGCCAACTCCAGGCTGTGTCATTCAGCCACTATATGGTCTCCTCATGCTGCCGCCACCTACACGCTGTGTCGTTCAGCCACTATAAGGTCTCCTCATGCTTCCGCCACCTCCAGGCTGTGTCATTCAGCCACTATATGGTCTCCTCATGCTGCCGCCACCTACACGCTGTGTCATTCAGCCACTATATGGTCTCCTCATGCTTCCGCCACCTCCAGGCTGTGTCATTCAGCCACTATATGGTCTCCTCATGCTGCCGCCACCTACACGCTGTGTCGTTCAGCCACTATATGTTCGACTCATGCTGCCGCCAACTCCAGGCTGTGCCATTCAGCCACTATATTGTCTCCTCATGTGCCGCCAACTCCAGGCTGTGCCATTCAGCCACTATATGGTCTCCACATCTGCCGACAAATTCAGGCTGTGCCATTCAGCCACTATATGTTCCCTTCATGATTCCCCCATCTCCAGGCTGTGTCATTCAGCCACTATATGGTCTCCTCATGCTTCCGCCACCTCCAGGCTGTGTCATTCAGCCACTATATGGTCTCCTCATGCTGCCGCCACCTACACGCTGTGTCGTTCAGCCACTATATGTTCGTCTCATGCTGCCGCAAACTCCAGGCTGTGCCATTCAGCCACTATATGGTCTCCTCATGTGCCGCCAACTCCAGGCTGTGCCATTCAGCCACTATATGGTCTCCACATCTGTGGCCAAATTCAGGCTGTGCCATTCAGCCACTATATGTTATCTTCATGCTTCCCCCACCTCCAGGCTGTGTCATTCAGCCACTATATGTTCTCCTCATGCTTCCGCCACCTCCAGGCTGTGTTATTAAGCCACTATTTGGTCTCCTCATGCTTCCGCCACCTCCAGGCTGTGCCATTCAGCCACTATTATGGTCTCCTCATCTGCCGCCAACTCCAGGCTGTGCCATTCAGCCACTATATGGTCTCCTCATCTGCCGTCAACTTCAGGCTGTGCCATTCAGCCACTATATGTTCTCTTCATGCTTCCGCCACCTCCAGGCTGTGTCATTCAACCACTATATGTTCTCCTCTTGGTGATGCCACCTCCACTGTGTGGTCTCCTCATGCTGCCGCCAACTCCAGACTGTGTCATTTAGCCACTATATGGTCTCCTGATGCTGCCGCAACCTCCACACTGTGTCATTCAGGCACTATTTGTCTCCTCATGCTTCTGCCACCTCCAGGCTGTGTCATTCAGCCACTATTTGGTCTCCTCATCTGCCGCCAACTCCAGGCTGTGCCATTTAGCCACTATATGGTCTCCTCATGCTTCCGTCTCCTACAGGCTGTGCCATTCAGCCACTACATGGTCTCCTCATGCTTCCGCCACCTCCAGGCTGTGCCATTCAGCCACTATTATGGTCTCCTCATGTGTCGCCAACTCCAGGCTGTGCCATTCAGCCACTATATGGTCTCCTCATCTGCCGCCAACTTCAGGCTGTGCCATTCAGCCACTATATGTTCTCTTCGTGCTTCCGCACCCTCCAGGCTGTGTCATTCATCCACTATATGGTCTCCTCATCTGCTGCCAACTCCAGGCTGTGTCATCCAGCCACTATATGTTCTCTTCATGCTTCCGCCACCTCCAGGCTGTGTCATTCAGCCACTATATGGTCTCCTCATGCTTCCGCCACCTCCAGGCTGTGACATTCAGCCACTATTATGGTCTCCTCATGTGCCTCCAATTCCAGGCTTTGCCATTCAGCCACTATATGGTCTCCTCATCTGCCGCCAACTTCAGGCTGTGCCATTCAGCCACTATATGTTCTCTTCGTGCTTCCGCACCCTCCAGGCTGTGTCATTCATCCACTATATGTTCTACTCATGCTGCCGCCAACTCCAGGCTGTGCCATTCAGCCACTATATGGTATTCTCATCTGCCACCAACTCCAGGCTGTGCCATTCAGCCACTATATGGTCTCCTCATGCTTCCGCCACCTCCAGGCTGTGTCATTCAGCCACTATATGGTCTCCTCATGCTGCCGCCACCTACATGCTGTATCGTTCAGCCACTATATGTTCGACTCATGCTGCTGCCAACTCCAGGCTGTGCCATTCAGCCACTATATGGTCTCCTCATGTGCCGCCAACTCCAGGCTGTGCCATTCAGCCACTATATGGTCTCTACATCTGCTGCCAAATTCAGGCAGTGCCATTCAGCCACTATATGTTCTCTTCATGCTTCCGCACCCTCCAGGCTATGTCAATCATCCACTATATGGTCTCCTCATCTGCTGCCAACTCCAGGCAGTGTCATCCAGCCACTATATGTTCTACTCATGCTGCCGCCAACTCCAGGCTGTGCCATTCAGCCACTATATGGTATCCTCATATGCCAGCAACTCCAGGCTGTGCCATTAAGCCACTATATGGTCTCCTCATGCTTCCGCCACCTCCAGGCTGTGTCATTCAGCCACTATATGGTCTCCTCATGCTGCCGCCACCTACATGCTGTGTCATTCAGCCACTATATGTTCGACTCATGCTGCCGCCAACTCCAGGCTGTGCCATTCAGCCACTATATGGTCTCCTCATGTGCCGCCAACTCAAGGTTGTGCCATTCAACCACTATATGGTTTCCACATCTGCTGCCAAATTCAGGCTCTGCCATTCAGCCACTATATGTTCTCTTCATGCTTCCGCCACCTCCAGGCTGTGTCATTCAGCCACTATTTGGTCTCCTCATGCTTCCGCCACCTCCAGGCTGTGCCATTCAGCCACTATTATGGTCTCCTCTTGTGCCGTCAACTCCAGGCTGTGCCATTCAGCCACTATATGTTCTCTTCATGCTTCCGCCACCTCCAGGCTGTGTCATTCAGCCACTATATGGTCTCCTCATGCTTCCGCCACCTACGGGCTGTGCCATTCAGCCACCATTATGGTCTCCTCATGTGCCGCCAACTCCAGGCTGTGCCATTCAGCCACTATATGGTCTCCTCATCTGCCGCCAACTTCAGGCTGTGCCATTCAGCCACTATATGTTCTCTTCGTGCTTCCGCACCCTCCAGGCTGTGTCATTCATCCACTATATGGTCTCCTCATCTGCTGCCAACTCCAGGCAGTGTCATCCAGCCACTATATGTTTTAATCATGCTGCCGCCAACTCCAGGCTGTGCCATTCAGCCACTATATGGTATCCTCATCTGCCACCAACTCCAGGCTGTGCCATTCAGCCACTATATGGTCTCCTCATGCTTCCGCCACCTCCAGGCTGTGTCATTCAGCCACTATATGGTCTCCTCATGCTGCCTCCACCTACATGCTGTGTCGTTCAGTCACTATATGTTCGACTCATGCTGCCGCCAACTGCAGGCTGTGCCATTCAGCCACTATATGGTCTCCTCATGTGCCGCCAACTCCAGGCTGTGCCATTCAGCCACTATATGGTCTCCACATCTGCCGACAAATTCAGGCTGTGCCATTCAGCCACTATATGTTCTCTTCATGATTCCCCCATCTCCAGGCTGTGTCATTCAGCCACTATATGGTCTCCTCATGCTTCAGCCACCTCCAGGCTGTGTCATTCAGCCACTATATGGTCTCCTAATGCTGCCGCCACCTACACGCTGTGTCGTTCAGCCACTATATGTTCGACTCATGCTGCCGCCAACTCCAGGCTGTGCCATTCAGCCACTATATGGTCTCCTCATGTGCCACCAACTCCAGGCTGTGCCATTCAGCCACTATATGGTCTCCTCATGCTTCCGCCACCTCCGGGCTGTGCCATTCAGCCACCATTATGGTCTCCTCATGTGCCGCCAACTCCAGGCTGTGCCATTCAGCCACTATATGGTCTCCTCATCTGCCGCCAACTTCAGGCTGTGCCATTCAGCCACTATATGTTCTCTTCGTGCTTTCGCACCCTCCAGGCTGTGTCATTCATCCACTATATGGTCTCCTCATCTGCTGCCAACTCCAGGCAGTGTCATCCAGCCACTATATGTTCTAATCATGCTGCCGCCAACTCCAGGCTGTGCCATTCAGCCACTATATGGTATCCTCATCTGCCACCAACTCCAGGCTGTGCCATTCAGCCACTATATGGTCTCCTCATGCTTCCGCCACCTCCAGGCTGTGTCATTCAGCCACTATATGGTCTTCTCATGCTGCCGCCACCTACATGCTGTGTCGTTCAGTCACTATATGTTCGACTCATGCTGCCGCCAACTGCAGGCTGTGCCATTCAGCCACTATATGGTCTCCTCATGTGCCGCCAACTCCAGGCTTTGCCATTCAGCCACTATATGGTGTCCACATCTGCCGACAAATTCAGGCTGTGCCATTCAGCCACTATATGTTCTCTTCATGATTCCCCCATCTCCAGGCTGTGTCATTCAGCCACTATATGGTCTCCTCATGCTTCAGCCACCTCCAGGCTGTGTCATTCAGCCACTATATGGTCTCCTAATGCTGCCGCCACCTACACGCTGTGTCGTTCAGCCACTATATGTTCGACTCATGCTGCCGCCAACTCCAGGCTGTGCCATTCAGCCACTATATGGTCTCCTCATGTGCCACCAACTCCAGGCTGTGCCATTCAGCCACTATATGGTCTCCACATCTGCCGCCAAATTCAGGCTGTGCCATTCAGCCACTATATGTTCTCTTCATGCTTCCCCCACCTCCAGGCTGTGTCATTCAGCCACTATATGTTCTCCTCATGCTTCCGCCACCTCCAGGCTGTGTCATTAAGCCACTATTTGGTTTCCTCATGCTTCCGCCACCTCCAGGCTGTGCCATTCAGCCACTATTATGATCTCCTCATCTGCCGCCAACTCCAGGCTGTGCCATTCAGCCACTATATGGTCTCCTCATCTGCCGTCAACTTCAGGCTGTGCCATTCAGCCACTATATGTTCTCTTCATGCTTCCGCCACCTCCAGGCTGTGTCATTCAACCACTATATGTTCTCCTCTTGGTGATGCAACCTCCACTGTGTGGTCTCATGCTGCCGCCAACTCCAGACTGTGTCATTTAGCCACTATATGGTCTCCTGATGCTGCCGCAACCTCCACACTGTGTCATTCAGGCACTATTTGTCTCCTCATGCTTCTGCCACCTCCATGCTGTGTCATTCAGCCACTATTTGGTCTCCTCATCCGCCGCCAACTCCAGGCTGTGCCATTTAGCCACTATATGGTCTCCTCATGCTTCCGTCTCCTACAGGCTGTGCCATTCAGCCACTATATGGTCTCCTCATGTGCCGCCAACTCCAGGCTGTGCCATTCAGCCACTATATGGTCTCCTCATCTGCTGCCAACTTCAGGCTGTGCCATTCAGCCACTATATGTTCTCTTCATGCTTCCGCCACCTCCAGGCTGTGTCATTCAGCCACTATATGGTCTCCTCATGCTTCCGCCACCTCCAGGCTGTGCCATTCAGCCACTATTTTGGTCTCCTCATGTGCCGCCAACTCCAGGCTGTGCCATTCAGCCACTATATGGTCTCTTTGTGCTTCCGCACCCTCCAGGCTGTGTCATTCATCCACTATATGGTCTCCTCATCTGCTGTCAACTCCAGGCTGTGTCTTCCAGCCACTACATGTTCTACTCATGCTGCCGCCAACTCCAGGCTGTGCCATTCAGCCACTATATGGTATCCTCATCTGCCACCAACTCCAGGCTGTGCCATTCAGCCACTATATGGTCTCCTCATGCTTCCGCCACCTCCAGGCTGTGTCATTCAGCCACTATATGGTCTCCTCATGCTGCCGCCACCTACATGCTGTGTCGTTCAGCCACTATATGTTCGACTCATGCTGCCGCCAACTCCAGGCTGTGCCATTCAGCCACTATATGGTCTCCTCATGTGCCGCCAACTCCAGGCTGTGCCATTCAGCCACTATATGGTCTCCACATCTGCCGACAAATTCAGGCTGTGCCATTCAGCCACTATATGTTCTCTTCATGATTCCCCCATCTCCAGGCTGTGTCATTCAGCCACTATATGGTCTCCTCATGCTTCCGCCACCTCCAGGCTGTGTCATTCAGCCACTATATGGTCTCCTCATGCTGCCGCCACCTACACGCTGTGTCGTTCAGCCACTATATGTTCGTCTCATGCTGCCGCCAACTCCAGGCTGTGCCATTCAGCCACTATATGGTCTCCTCATGCTGCCGCCACCTACACGCTGTGTCGTTCAGCCACTATATGTTCGACTCATGCTGCCGCCAACTCCAGGCTGTGTCATTCAGCCACTATATGGTCTCCTCATGCTGCCGCCACCTACACGCTGTGTCGTTCAGCCACTATATGGTCTCCTCATGCTTCCGCCACCTCCAGGCTGTGTCATTCAGCCACTATATGGTCTCCTCATGCTGCCGCCACCTACACGCTGTGTCATTCAGCCACTATATGGTCTCCTCATGCTTCCGCCACCTCCAGCCTGTGTCATTCAGCCACTATATGGTCTCCTCATGCTGCCGCCACCTACACGCTGTGTCGTTCAGCCACTATATGTTCGACTCATGCTGCCGCCAACTCCAGGCTGTGCCATTCAGCCACTATATTGTCTCCTCATGTGCCGCCAACTCCAGGCTGTGCCATTCAGCCACTATATGGTCTCCACATCTGCCGACAAATTCAGGCTGTGCCATTCAGCCACTATATGTTCTCTTCATGATTCCCCCATCTCCAGGCTGTGTCATTCAGCCACTATATGGTCTCCTCATGCTTCCGCCACCTCCAGGCTGTGTCATTCAGCCACTATATGGTCTCCTCATACTGCCGCCACCTACACGCTGTGTCGTTCAGCCACTATATGTTCGTCTCATGCTGCCGCCAACTCCAGGCTGTGCCATTCAGCCACTATATGGTCTCCTCATGTGCCGCCAACTCCAGGCTGTGCCATTCACCCACTATATGGTCTCCACATCTGTGGCCAAATTCAGGCTGTGCCATTCAGCCACTATATGTTCTCTTCATGCTTCCCCCACCTCCAGGCTGTGTCATTCAGCCACTATATGTTCTCCTCATGTTTCCGCCACCTCCAGGCTGTGTTATTAAGCCACTATTTGGTCTCCTCATGTGCCGCCAACTCCAGGCTGTGCCATTCAGCCACTATATGGTCTCCTCATCTGCCGCCAACTTCAGGCTGTGCCATTCAGCCACTATATGTTCTCTTCATGCTTCCGCCACCTCCAGGCTGTGTCATTCAACCACTATATGTTCTCCTCTTGGTGATGCCACCTCCACTGTGTGGTCTCCTCATGCTGCCGCCAACTCCAGACTGTGTCATTTAGCCACTATATGGTCTCCTGATGCTGCCGCAACCTCCACACTGTGTCATTCAGGCACTATTTGTCTCCTCATGCTTCTGCCACCTCCAGGCTGTGTCATTCAGCCACTATTTGGTCTCCTCATCTGCCGCCAACTCCAGGCTGTGCCATTTAGCCACTATATGGTCTCCTCATGCTTCCGTCTCCTACAGGCTGTGCCATTTAGCCACTACATGGTCTCCTCATGCTTCCGCCACCTCCAGGCTGTGCCATTCAGCCACTATTATGGTCTCCTCATGTGTCGCCAACTCCAGGCTGTGCCATTCAGCCACTATATGGTCTCCTCATCTGCCGCCAACTTCAGGCTGTGCCATTCAGCCACTATATGTTCTCTTCGTGCTTCCGCACCCTCCAGGCTGTGTCATTCATCCACTATATGGTCTCCTCATCTGCTGCCAACTCCAGGCTGTGTCATCCAGCCACTATATGTTCTCTTCATGCTTCCGCCACCTCCAGGCTGTGTCATTCAGCCACTATATGGTCTCCTCATGCTTCCGCCACCTCCAGGCTGTGACATTCAGCCACTATTATGGTCTCCTCATGTGCCGCCAATTCCAGGCTTTGCCATTCAGCCACTATATGGTCTCCTCATCTGCCGCCAACTTCAGGCTGTGCCATTCAGCCACTATATGTTCTCTTCGTGCTTCCGCACCCTCCAGGCTGTGTCATTCATCCACTATATGTTCTACTCATGCTGCCGCCAACTCCAGGCTGTGCCATTCAGCCACTATATGGTATTCTCATCTGCCACCAACTCCAGGCTGTACCATTCAGCCACTATATGGTCTCCTCATGCTTCCGCCATCTCCAGGCTGTGTCATTCAGCCACTATATGGTCTCCTCATGCTGCCGCCACCTACATGCTGTATCGTTCAGCCACTATATGTTCGACTCATGCTGCTGCCAACTCCAGGCTGTGCCATTCAGCCACTATATGGTCTCCTCATGTGCCGCCAACTCCAGGCTGTGCCATTCAGCCACTATATGGTCTCTACATCTGCTGCCAAATTCAGGCAGTGCCATTCAGCCACTATATGTTCTCTTCATGCTTCCCCCACCTCCAGGCTGTGCCATTCAGCCACTATATGGTCTCCACATCTGTGGTCAAATTCAGGCTGTGCCATTCAGCCACTATATGTTCTCTTCATGCTTCCCCTACCTCCAGGCTGTGTCATTCAGCCACTATATGTTCTCCTCATGCTTCTGCCACCTCCAGGCTGTGTTATTAAGCCACTCTTTGGTCTCCTCATGCTTCCGCCACCTCCAGGCTGTGCCATTCAGCCACTATTATGGTCTCCTCATCTGCCGCCAACTCCAGGCTGTGCCATTCAGCCACTATATGGTCTCCACATCTGCCGACAAATTCAGACTGTGTCATTCAGCCACTATATGTTCTCTTCATGCTTCCGCCACCTCCAGGCTGTGTCATTCAGCCACTATATGTTCTCTTCATGCTTCCCCCACCTCCAGGCTGTGCCATTCAGCCACTATATGGTCTCCACATCTGTGGTCAAATTCAGGCTGTGCCATTCAGCCACTATATGTTCTCTTCATGCTTCCCCTACCTCCAGGCTGTGTCATTCAGCCACTATATGTTCTCCTCATGCTTCTGCCACCTCCAGGCTGTGTTATTAAGCCACTCTTTGGTCTCCTCATGCTTCCGCCACCTCCAGGCTGTGCCATTCAGCCACTATTATGGTCTCCTCATCTGCCGCCAACTCCAGGCTGTGCCATTCAGCCACTATATGGTCTCCACATCTGCCGACAAATTCAGACTGTGTCATTCAGCCACTATATGTTCTCTTCGTGCTTCCGCACCCTCCAGGCTGTGTCATTCATCCACTATATGGTCTCCTCATCTGCTGCCAACTCCAGGCTGTGTCATCCAGCCACTATATGTTCTCTTCATGCTTCCGCCACCTCCAGGCTGTGTCATTCAGCCACTATATGGTCTCCTCATGCTTCCGCCACCTCCAGGCTGTGACATTCAGCCACTATTATGGTCTCCTCATGTGCCTCCAATTCCAGGCTTTGCCATTCAGCCACTATATGGTCTCCTCATCTGCCGCCAACTTCAGGCTGTGCCATTCAGCCACTATATGTTCTCTTCGTGCTTCCGCACCCTCCAGGCTGTGTCATTCATCCACTATATGTTCTACTCATGCTGCCGCCAACTCCAGGCTGTGCCATTCAGCCACTATATGGTATTCTCATCTGCCACCAACTCCAGGCTGTGCCATTCAGCCACTATATGGTCTCCTCATGCTTCCGCCACCTCCAGGCTGTGTCATTCAGCCACTATATGGTCTCCTCATGCTGCCGCCACCTACATGCTGTATCGTTCAGCCACTATATGTTCGACTCATGCTGCTGCCAACTCCAGGCTGTGCCATTCAGCCACTATATGGTCTCCTCATGTGCCGCCAACTCCAGGCTGTGCCATTCAGCCACTATATGGTCTCTACATCTGCTGCCAAATTCAGGCAGTGCCATTCAGCCACTATATGTTCTCTTCATGCTTCCGCACCCTCCAGGCTATGTCAATCATCCACTATATGGTCTCCTCATCTGCTGCCAACTCCAGGCAGTGTCATCCAGCCACTATATGTTCTACTCATGCTGCCGCCAACTCCAGGCTGTGCCATTCAGCCACTATATGGTATCCTCATATGCCAGCAACTCCAGGCTGTGCCATTAAGCCACTATATGGTCTCCTCATGCTTCCGCCACCTCCAGGCTGTGTCATTCAGCCACTATATGGTCTCCTCATGCTGCCGCCACCTACATGCTGTGTCATTCAGCCACTATATGTTCGACTCATGCTGCCGCCAACTCCAGGCTGTGCCATTCAGCCACTATATGGTCTCCTCATGTGCCGCCAACTCAAGGTTGTGCCATTCAACCACTATATGGTTTCCACATCTGCTGCCAAATTCAGGCTCTGCCATTCAGCCACTATATGTTCTCTTCATGCTTCCGCCACCTCCAGGCTGTGTCATTCAGCCACTATTTGGTCTCCTCATGCTTCCGCCACCTCCAGGCTGTGCCATTCAGCCACTATTATGGTCTCCTCTTGTGCCGTCAACTCCAGGCTGTGCCATTCAGCCACTATATGTTCTCTTCATGCTTCCCGCCACCTCCAGGCTGTGTCATTCAGCCACTATATGGTCTCCTCATGCTTCCGCCACCTACGGGCTGTGCCATTCAGCCACCATTATGGTCTCCTCATGTGCCGCCAACTCCAGGCTGTGCCATTCAGCCACTATATGGTCTCCTCATCTGCCGCCAACTTCAGGCTGTGCCATTCAGCCACTATATGTTCTCTTCGTGCTTCCGCACCCTCCAGGCTGTGTCATTCATCCACTATATGGTCTCCTCATCTGCTGCCAACTCCAGGCAGTGTCATCCAGCCACTATATGTTTTAATCATGCTGCCGCCAACTCCAGGCTGTGCCATTCAGCCACTATATGGTATCCTCATCTGCCACCAACTCCAGGCTGTGCCATTCAGCCACTATATGGTCTCCTCATGCTTCCGCCACCTCCAGGCTGTGTCATTCAGCCACTATATGGTCTCCTCATGCTGCCTCCACCTACATGCTGTGTCGTTCAGTCACTATATGTTCGACTCATGCTGCCGCCAACTGCAGGCTGTGCCATTCAGCCACTATATGGTCTCCTCATGTGCCGCCAACTCCAGGCTGTGCCATTCAGCCACTATATGGTCTCCACATCTGCCGACAAATTCAGGCTGTGCCATTCAGCCACTATATGTTCTCTTCATGATTCCCCCATCTCCAGGCTGTGTCATTCAGCCACTATATGGTCTCCTCATGCTTCAGCCACCTCCAGGCTGTGTCATTCAGCCACTATATGGTCTCCTAATGCTGCCGCCACCTACACGCTGTGTCGTTCAGCCACTATATGTTCGACTCATGCTGCCGCCAACTCCAGGCTGTGCCATTCAGCCACTATATGGTCTCCTCATGTGCCACCAACTCCAGGCTGTGCCATTCAGCCACTATATGGTCTCCTCATGCTTCCGCCACCTCCGGGCTGTGCCATTCAGCCACCATTATGGTCTCCTCATGTGCCGCCAACTCCAGGCTGTGCCATTCAGCCACTATATGGTCTCCTCATCTGCCGCCAACTTCAGGCTGTGCCATTCAGCCACTATATGTTCTCTTCGTGCTTTCGCACCCTCCAGGCTGTGTCATTCATCCACTATATGGTCTCCTCATCTGCTGCCAACTCCAGGCAGTGTCATCCAGCCACTATATGTTCTAATCATGCTGCCGCCAACTCCAGGCTGTGCCATTCAGCCACTATATGGTATCCTCATCTGCCACCAACTCCAGGCTGTGCCATTCAGCCACTATATGGTCTCCTCATGCTTCCGCCACCTCCAGGCTGTGTCATTCAGCCACTATATGGTCTTCTCATGCTGCCGCCACCTACATGCTGTGTCGTTCAGTCACTATATGTTCGACTCATGCTGCCGCCAACTGCAGGCTGTGCCATTCAGCCACTATATGGTCTCCTCATGTGCCGCCAACTCCAGGCTTTGCCATTCAGCCACTATATGGTGTCCACATCTGCCGACAAATTCAGGCTGTGCCATTCAGCCACTATATGTTCTCTTCATGATTCCCCCATCTCCAGGCTGTGTCATTCAGCCACTATATGGTCTCCTCATGCTTCAGCCACCTCCAGGCTGTGTCATTCAGCCACTATATGGTCTCCTAATGCTGCCGCCACCTACACGCTGTGTCGTTCAGCCACTATATGTTCGACTCATGCTGCCGCCAACTCCAGGCTGTGCCATTCAGCCACTATATGGTCTCCTCATGTGCCACCAACTCCAGGCTGTGCCATTCAGCCACTATATGGTCTCCACATCTGCCGCCAAATTCAGGCTGTGCCATTCAGCCACTATATGTTCTCTTCATGCTTCCCCCACCTCCAGGCTGTGTCATTCAGCCACTATATGTTCTCCTCATGCTTCCGCCACCTCCAGGCTGTGTCATTAAGCCACTATTTGGTTTCCTCATGCTTCCGCCACCTCCAGGCTGTGCCATTCAGCCACTATTATGATCTCCTCATCTGCCGCCAACTCCAGGCTGTGCCATTCAGCCACTATATGGTCTCCTCATCTGCCGTCAACTTCAGGCTGTGCCATTCAGCCACTATATGTTCTCTTCATGCTTCCGCCACCTCCAGGCTGTGTCATTCAACCACTATATGTTCTCCTCTTGGTGATGCAACCTCCACTGTGTGGTCTCATGCTGCCGCCAACTCCAGACTGTGTCATTTAGCCACTATATGGTCTCCTGATGCTGCCGCAACCTCCACACTGTGTCATTCAGGCACTATTTGTCTCCTCATGCTTCTGCCACCTCCATGCTGTGTCATTCAGCCACTATTTGGTCTCCTCATCCGCCGCCAACTCCAGGCTGTGCCATTTAGCCACTATATGGTCTCCTCATGCTTCCGTCTCCTACAGGCTGTGCCATTCAGCCACTATATGGTCTCCTCATGTGCCGCCAACTCCAGGCTGTGCCATTCAGCCACTATATGGTCTCCTCATCTGCTGCCAACTTCAGGCTGTGCCATTCAGCCACTATATGTTCTCTTCATGCTTCCGCCACCTCCAGGCTGTGTCATTCAGCCACTATATGGTCTCCTCATGCTTCCGCCACCTCCAGGCTGTGCCATTCAGCCACTATTTTGGTCTCCTCATGTGCCGCCAACTCCAGGCTGTGCCATTCAGCCACTATATGGTCTCTTTGTGCTTCCGCACCCTCCAGGCTGTGTCATTCATCCACTATATGGTCTCCTCATCTGCTGTCAACTCCAGGCTGTGTCTTCCAGCCACTACATGTTCTACTCATGCTGCCGCCAACTCCAGGCTGTGCCATTCAGCCACTATATGGTATCCTCATCTGCCACCAACTCCAGGCTGTGCCATTCAGCCACTATATGGTCTCCTCATGCTTCCGCCACCTCCAGGCTGTGTCATTCAGCCACTATATGGTCTCCTCATGCTGCCGCCACCTACATGCTGTGTCGTTCAGCCACTATATGTTCGACTCATGCTGCCGCCAACTCCAGGCTGTGCCATTCAGCCACTATATGGTCTCCTCATGTGCCGCCAACTCCAGGCTGTGCCATTCAGCCACTATATGGTCTCCACATCTGCCGACAAATTCAGGCTGTGCCATTCAGCCACTATATGTTCTCTTCATGATTCCCCCATCTCCAGGCTGTGTCATTCAGCCACTATATGGTCTCCTCATGCTTCCGCCACCTCCAGGCTGTGTCATTCAGCCACTATATGGTCTCCTCATGCTGCCGCCACCTACACGCTGTGTCGTTCAGCCACTATATGTTCGTCTCATGCTGCCGCCAACTCCAGGCTGTGCCATTCAGCCACTATATGGTCTCCTCATGCTGCCGCCACCTACACGCTGTGTCGTTCAGCCACTATATGTTCGACTCATGCTGCCGCCAACTCCAGGCTGTGTCATTCAGCCACTATATGGTCTCCTCATGCTGCCGCCACCTACACGCTGTGTCGTTCAGCCACTATATGGTCTCCTCATGCTTCCGCCACCTCCAGGCTGTGTCATTCAGCCACTATATGGTCTCCTCATGCTGCCGCCACCTACACGCTGTGTCATTCAGCCACTATATGGTCTCCTCATGCTTCCGCCACCTCCAGGCTGTGTCATTCAGCCACTATATGGTCTCCTCATGCTGCCGCCACCTACACGCTGTGTCGTTCAGCCACTATATGTTCGACTCATGCTGCCGCCAACTCCAGGCTGTGCCATTCAGCCACTATATTGTCTCCTCATGTGCCGCCAACTCCAGGCTGTGCCATTCAGCCACTATATGGTCTCCACATCTGCCGACAAATTCAGGCTGTGCCATTCAGCCACTATATGTTCTCTTCATGATTCCCCCATCTCCAGGCTGTGTCATTCAGCCACTATATGGTCTCCTCATGCTTCCGCCACCTCCAGGCTGTGTCATTCAGCCACTATATGGTCTCCTCATACTGCCGCCACCTACACGCTGTGTCGTTCAGCCACTATATGTTCGTCTCATGCTGCCGCCAACTCCAGGCTGTGCCATTCAGCCACTATATGGTCTCCTCATGTGCCGCCAACTCCAGGCTGTGCCATTCACCCACTATATGGTCTCCACATCTGTGGCCAAATTCAGGCTGTGCCATTCAGCCACTATATGTTCTCTTCATGCTTCCCCCACCTCCAGGCTGTGTCATTCAGCCACTATATGTTCTCCTCATGCTTCCGCCACCTCCAGGCTGTGTTATTAAGCCACTATTTGGTCTCCTCATGTGCCGCCAACTCCAGGCTGTGCCATTCAGCCACTATATGGTCTCCTCATCTGCCGCCAACTTCAGGCTGTGCCATTCAGCCACTATATGTTCTCTTCATGCTTCCGCCACCTCCAGGCTGTGTCATTCAACCACTATATGTTCTCCTCTTGGTGATGCCACCTCCACTGTGTGGTCTCCTCATGCTGCCGCCAACTCCAGACTGTGTCATTTAGCCACTATATGGTCTCCTGATGCTGCCGCAACCTCCACACTGTGTCATTCAGGCACTATTTGTCTCCTCATGCTTCTGCCACCTCCAGGCTGTGTCATTCAGCCACTATTTGGTCTCCTCATCTGCCGCCAACTCCAGGCTGTGCCATTTAGCCACTATATGGTCTCCTCATGCTTCCGTCTCCTACAGGCTGTGCCATTTAGCCACTACATGGTCTCCTCATGCTTCCGCCACCTCCAGGCTGTGCCATTCAGCCACTATTATGGTCTCCTCATGTGTCGCCAACTCCAGGCTGTGCCATTCAGCCACTATATGGTCTCCTCATCTGCCGCCAACTTCAGGCTGTGCCATTCAGCCACTATATGTTCTCTTCGTGCTTCCGCACCCTCCAGGCTGTGTCATTCATCCACTATATGGTCTCCTCATCTGCTGCCAACTCCAGGCTGTGTCATCCAGCCACTATATGTTCTCTTCATGCTTCCGCCACCTCCAGGCTGTGTCATTCAGCCACTATATGGTCTCCTCATGCTTCCGCCACCTCCAGGCTGTGACATTCAGCCACTATTATGGTCTCCTCATGTGCCGCCAATTCCAGGCTTTGCCATTCAGCCACTATATGGTCTCCTCATCTGCCGCCAACTTCAGGCTGTGCCATTCAGCCACTATATGTTCTCTTCGTGCTTCCGCACCCTCCAGGCTGTGTCATTCATCCACTATATGTTCTACTCATGCTGCCGCCAACTCCAGGCTGTGCCATTCAGCCACTATATGGTATTCTCATCTGCCACCAACTCCAGGCTGTACCATTCAGCCACTATATGGTCTCCTCATGCTTCCGCCATCTCCAGGCTGTGTCATTCAGCCACTATATGGTCTCCTCATGCTGCCGCCACCTACATGCTGTATCGTTCAGCCACTATATGTTCGACTCATGCTGCTGCCAACTCCAGGCTGTGCCATTCAGCCACTATATGGTCTCCTCATGTGCCGCCAACTCCAGGCTGTGCCATTCAGCCACTATATGGTCTCTACATCTGCTGCCAAATTCAGGCAGTGCCATTCAGCCACTATATGTTCTCTTCATGCTTCCCCCACCTCCAGGCTGTGCCATTCAGCCACTATATGGTCTCCACATCTGTGGTCAAATTCAGGCTGTGCCATTCAGCCACTATATGTTCTCTTCATGCTTCCCCTACCTCCAGGCTGTGTCATTCAGCCACTATATGTTCTCCTCATGCTTCTGCCACCTCCAGGCTGTGTTATTAAGCCACTCTTTGGTCTCCTCATGCTTCCGCCACCTCCAGGCTGTGCCATTCAGCCACTATTATGGTCTCCTCATCTGCCGCCAACTCCAGGCTGTGCCATTCAGCCACTATATGGTCTCCACATCTGCCGACAAATTCAGACTGTGTCATTCAGCCACTATATGTTCTCTTCATGCTTCCGCCACCTCCAGGCTGTGTCATTCAGCCACTATATGGTCTCCTCATGCTTCCGCCACCTCCGGGCTGTGCCATTCAGCCACCATTATGGTCTCCTCATGTGCCGCCAACTCCAGGCTGTGCCATTCAGCCACTATATGGTCTCCTCATCTGCCGCCAACTTCAGGCTGTGCCATTCAGCCACTATATGTTCTCTTCGTGCTTCCGCACCCTCCAGGCTGTGTCATTCATCCACTATATGGTCTCCTCATCTGCTGCCAACTCCAGGCAGTGTCATCCAGCCACTATATGTTCTAATCATGCTGCCGCCAACTCCAGGCTGTGCCATTCAGCCACTATATGGTATCCTCATCTGCCACCAACTCCAGGCTGTGCCATTCAGCCACTATATGGTCTCCTCATGCTTCCGCCACCTCCAGGCTGTGTCATTCAGCCACTATATGGTCTCCTCATGCTGCCGCCTGCTACATGCTGTGTCGTTCAGTCACTATATGTTCGACTCATGCTGCCGCCAACTGCAGGCTGTGCCATTCAGCCACTATATGGTCTCCTCATGTGCCGCCAACTCCAGGCTGTGCCATTCAGCCACTATATGGTCTCCACATCTGCCGACAAATTCAGGCTGTGCCATTCAGCCACTATATGTTCTCTTCATGATTCCCCCATCTCCAGGCTGTGTCATTCAGCCACTATATGGTCTCCTCATGCTTCCGCCACCTCCAGGCTGTGTCATTCAGCCACTATATGGTCTCCTAATGCTGCCGCCACCTACACGCTGTGTCGTTCAGCCACTAAATGTTCGACTCATGCTGCCGCCAACTCCAGGCTGTGCCATTCAGCCACTATATGGTCTCCTCATGTGCCACCAACTCCAGGCTGTGCCATTCAGCCACTATATGGTCTCCACATCTGCCGCCAAATTCAGGCTGTGCCATTCAGCCACTATATGTTCTCTTCATGCTTCCCCCACCTCCAGGCTGTGTCATTCAGCCACTATATGTTCTCCTCATGCTTCCGCCACCTCCAGACTGTGTCATTAAGCCACTATTTGGTCTCCTCATGCTTCCGCCACCTCCAGGCTGTGCCATTCAGCCACTATTATGGTCTCCTCATCTGCCGCCAACTCCAGGCTGTGCCATTCAGCCACTATATGGTCTCCTCATCTGCCGTCAACTTCAGGCTGTGCCATTCAGCCACTATATGTTCTCTTCATGCTTCCGCCACCTCCAGGCTGTGTCATTCAACCACTATATGTTCTCCTCTTGGTGATGCAACCTCCACTGTGTGGTCTCCTCATGCTGCCGCCAACTCCAGACTGTGTCATTTAGCCACTATATGGTCTCCTGATGCTGCCGCAACCTCCACACTGTGTCATTCAGGCACTATTTGTCTCCTCATGCTTCTGCCACCTCCAGGCTGTGTCATTCAGCCACTATTTGGTCTTCTCATCCGCCGCCAACTCCAGGCTGTGCCATTTAGCCACTATATGGTCTCCTCATGCTTCCGTCTCCTACAGGCTGTGCCATTCAGCCACTATATGGTCTCCTCATGTGCCGCCAACTCCAGGCTGTGCTATTCAGCCACTATATGGTCTCCTCATCTGCTGCCAACTTCAGGCTGTGCCATTCAGCCACTATATGTTCTCTTCATGCTTCCGCCACCTCCAGGCTGTGTCATTCAGCCACTATATGGTCTCCTCATGCTTCCGCCACCTCCAGGCTGTGCCATTCAGCCACTATTTTGGTCTCCTCATGTGCCGCCAACTCCAGGCTGTGCCATTCAGCCACTATATGGTCTCTTCGTGCTTACGCACCCTCCAGGCTGTGTCATTCATCCACTATATGGTCTCCTCATCTGCTGTCAACTCCAGGCTGTGTCTTCCAGCCACTATATGTTCTACTCATGCTGCCGCCAACTCCAGGCTGTGCCATTCAGCCACTATATGGTATCCTCATCTGCCACCAACTCCAGGCTGTGCCATTCAGCCACTATATGGTCTCCTCATGCTTCCGCCACCTCCAGGCTGTGTCATTCAGCCACTATATGGTCTCCTCATGCTGCTGCCACCTACATGCTGTGTCGTTCAGCCACTATATGTTCGACTCATGCTGCCGCCAACTCCAGGCTGTGCCATTCAGCCACTATATGGTCTCCTCATGTGCCGCCAACTCCAGGCTGTGCCATTCAGCCACTATATGTTCTCTTCATGATTCCCCCATCTCCAGGCTGTGTCATTCAGCCACTATATGGTCTCCTCATGCTTCCGCCACCTCCAGGCTGTGTCATTCAGCCACTATATGGTCTCCTCATGCTGCCGCCACCTACACGCTGTGTCGTTCAGCCACTATATGTTCGTCTCATGCTGCCGCCAACTCCAGGCTGTGCCATTCAGCCACTATATGGTCTCCTCATGCTGCCGCCACCTACACGCTGTGTCGTTCAGCCACTATATGTTCGACTCATGCTCCGCCAACTCCAGGCTGTGTCATTCAGCCACTATATGGTCTCCTCATGCTGCCGCCACCTACACACTGTGTCGTTCAGCCACTATATGGTCTCCTCATGCTTCCGCCACCTCCAGGCTGTGTCATTCAGCCACTATATGGTCTCCTCATGCTGCCGCCACCTACACGCTGTGTCATTCAGCCACTATATGGTCTCCTCATGCTTCCGCCATCTTCAGGCTGTGTCATTCAGCCACTATATGGTCTCCTCATGCTGCCGCCACCTACACGCTGTGTTGTTCAGCCACTATATGTTCGACTCATGCTGCCGCCAACTCCAGGCTGTGCCATTCAGCCACTATATTGTCTCCTCATGTGCCGCCAACTCCAGGCTGTGCCATTCAGCCACTATATGGTCTCCACATCTGCCGACAAATTCAGGCTGTGCCATTCAGCCACTATATGTTCTCTTCATGCTTCCCCCATCTCCAGGCTGTGTCATTCAGCCACTATATGGTCTCCTCATGCTTCCGCCACCTCCAGGCTGTGTCATTCAGCCACTATATGGTCTCCTCATGCTGCCGCCACCTACACGCTGTGTCGTTCAGCCACTATATGTTCGTCTCATGCTGCCGCCAACTCCAGGCTGTGCCATTCAGCCACTATATGGTCTCCTCATGTGCCGCCAACTCCAGGCTGTGCCATTCAGCCACTATATGGTCTCCACATCTGTGGCCAAATTCAGGCTGTGCCATTCAGCCACTATATGTTATCTTCATGCTTCCCCCACCTCCAGGCTGTGTCATTCAGCCACTATATGTTCTCCTCATGCTTCCGCCACCTCCAGGCTGTGTTATTAAGCCACTATTTGGTCTCCTCATGCTTCCGCCACCTCCAGGCTGTGCCATTCAGCCACTATTATGGTCTCCTCATCTGCCGCCAACTCCAGGCTGTGCCATTCAGCCACTATATGGTTTCCTCATCTGCCGTCAACTTCAGGCTGTGCCATTCAGCCACTATATGTTCTCTTCATGCTTCCGCCACCTCCAGGCTGTGTCATTCAACCACTATATGTTCTCCTCTTGGTGATGCCACCTCCACTGTGTGGTCTCCTCATGCTGCCGCCAACTCCAGACTGTGTCATTTAGCCACTATATGGTCTCCTGATGCTGCCGCAACCTCCACACTGTGTCATTCAGGCACTATTTGTCTCCTCATGCTTCTGCCACCTCCAGGCTGTGTCATTCAGCCACTATTTGGTCTCCTCATCTGCCGCCAACTCCATGCTGTGCCATTTAGCCACTATATGGTCTCCTCATGCTTCCGTCTCCTACAGGCTGTGCCATTCAGCCACTACATGGTCTCCTCATGCTTCCGCCACCTCCAGGCTGTGCCATTCAGCCACTATTATGGTCTCCTCATGTGTCGCCAACTCCAGGCTGTGCCATTCAGCCACTATATGGTCTCCTCATCTGCCGCCAACTTCAGGCTGTGCCATTCAGCCACTATATGTTCTCTTCGTGCTTCCGCACTCTCCAGGCTGTGTCATTCATCCACTATATGGTCTCCTCATCTGCTGCCAACTCCAGGCTGTGTCATCCAGCCACTATATGTTCTCCTCTTGGTGATGCAACCTCCACTGTGTGGTCTCATGCTGCCGCCAACTCCAGACTGTGTCATTTAGCCACTATATGGTCTCCTGATGCTGCCGCAACCTCCACACTGTGTCATTCAGGCACTATTTGTCTCCTCATGCTTCTGCCACCTCCATGCTGTGTCATTCAGCCACTATTTGGTCTCCTCATCCGCCGCCAACTCCAGGCTGTGCCATTTAGCCACTATATGGTCTCCTCATGCTTCCGTCTCCTACAGGCTGTGCCATTCAGCCACTATATGGTCTCCTCATGTGCCGCCAACTCCAGGCTGTGCCATTCAGCCACTATATGGTCTCCTCATCTGCTGCCAACTTCAGGCTGTGCCATTCAGCCACTATATGTTCTCTTCATGCTTCCGCCACCTCCAGGCTGTGTCATTCAGCCACTATATGGTCTCCTCATGCTTCCGCCACCTCCAGGCTGTGCCATTCAGCCACTATTTTGGTCTCCTCATGTGCCGCCAACTCCAGGCTGTGCCATTCAGCCACTATATGGTCTCTTTGTGCTTCCGCACCCTCCAGGCTGTGTCATTCATCCACTATATGGTCTCCTCATCTGCTGTCAACTCCAGGCTGTGTCTTCCAGCCACTACATGTTCTACTCATGCTGCCGCCAACTCCAGGCTGTGCCATTCAGCCACTATATGGTATCCTCATCTGCCACCAACTCCAGGCTGTGCCATTCAGCCACTATATGGTCTCCTCATGCTTCCGCCACCTCCAGGCTGTGTCATTCAGCCACTATATGGTCTCCTCATGCTGCCGCCACCTACATGCTGTGTCGTTCAGCCACTATATGTTCGACTCATGCTGCCGCCAACTCCAGGCTGTGCCATTCAGCCACTATATGGTCTCCTCATGTGCCGCCAACTCCAGGCTGTGCCATTCAGCCACTATATGGTCTCCACATCTGCCGACAAATTCAGGCTGTGCCATTCAGCCACTATATGTTCTCTTCATGATTCCCCCATCTCCAGGCTGTGTCATTCAGCCACTATATGGTCTCCTCATGCTTCCGCCACCTCCAGGCTGTGTCATTCAGCCACTATATGGTCTCCTCATGCTGCCGCCACCTACACGCTGTGTCGTTCAGCCACTATATGTTCGTCTCATGCTGCCGCCAACTCCAGGCTGTGCCATTCAGCCACTATATGGTCTCCTCATGCTGCCGCCACCTACACGCTGTGTCGTTCAGCCACTATATGTTCGACTCATGCTGCCGCCAACTCCAGGCTGTGTCATTCAGCCACTATATGGTCTCCTCATGCTGCCGCCACCTACACGCTGTGTCGTTCAGCCACTATATGGTCTCCTCATGCTTCCGCCACCTCCAGGCTGTGTCATTCAGCCACTATATGGTCTCCTCATGCTGCCGCCACCTACACGCTGTGTCATTCAGCCACTATATGGTCTCCTCATGCTTCCGCCACCTCCAGGCTGTGTCATTCAGCCACTATATGGTCTCCTCATGCTGCCGCCACCTACACGCTGTGTCGTTCAGCCACTATATGTTCGACTCATGCTGCCGCCAACTCCAGGCTGTGCCATTCAGCCACTATATTGTCTCCTCATGTGCCGCCAACTCCAGGCTGTGCCATTCAGCCACTATATGGTCTCCACATCTGCCGACAAATTCAGGCTGTGCCATTCAGCCACTATATGTTCTCTTCATGATTCCCCCATCTCCAGGCTGTGTCATTCAGCCACTATATGGTCTCCTCATGCTTCCGCCACCTCCAGGCTGTGTCATTCAGCCACTATATGGTCTCCTCATACTGCCGCCACCTACACGCTGTGTCGTTCAGCCACTATATGTTCGTCTCATGCTGCCGCCAACTCCAGGCTGTGCCATTCAGCCACTATATGGTCTCCTCATGTGCCGCCAACTCCAGGCTGTGCCATTCACCCACTATATGGTCTCCACATCTGTGGCCAAATTCAGGCTGTGCCATTCAGCCACTATATGTTCTCTTCATGCTTCCCCCACCTCCAGGCTGTGTCATTCAGCCACTATATGTTCTCCTCATGCTTCCGCCACCTCCAGGCTGTGTTATTAAGCCACTATTTGGTCTCCTCATGTGCCGCCAACTCCAGGCTGTGCCATTCAGCCACTATATGGTCTCCTCATCTGCCGCCAACTTCAGGCTGTGCCATTCAGCCACTATATGTTCTCTTCATGCTTCCGCCACCTCCAGGCTGTGTCATTCAACCACTATATGTTCTCCTCTTGGTGATGCCACCTCCACTGTGTGGTCTCCTCATGCTGCCGCCAACTCCAGACTGTGTCATTTAGCCACTATATGGTCTCCTGATGCTGCCGCAACCTCCACACTGTGTCATTCAGGCACTATTTGTCTCCTCATGCTTCTGCCACCTCCAGGCTGTGTCATTCAGCCACTATTTGGTCTCCTCATCTGCCGCCAACTCCAGGCTGTGCCATTTAGCCACTATATGGTCTCCTCATGCTTCCGTCTCCTACAGGCTGTGCCATTTAGCCACTACATGGTCTCCTCATGCTTCCGCCACCTCCAGGCTGTGCCATTCAGCCACTATTATGGTCTCCTCATGTGTCGCCAACTCCAGGCTGTGCCATTCAGCCACTATATGGTCTCCTCATCTGCCGCCAACTTCAGGCTGTGCCATTCAGCCACTATATGTTCTCTTCGTGCTTCCGCACCCTCCAGGCTGTGTCATTCATCCACTATATGGTCTCCTCATCTGCTGCCAACTCCAGGCTGTGTCATCCAGCCACTATATGTTCTCTTCATGCTTCCGCCACCTCCAGGCTGTGTCATTCAGCCACTATATGGTCTCCTCATGCTTCCGCCACCTCCAGGCTGTGACATTCAGCCACTATTATGGTCTCCTCATGTGCCGCCAATTCCAGGCTTTGCCATTCAGCCACTATATGGTCTCCTCATCTGCCGCCAACTTCAGGCTGTGCCATTCAGCCACTATATGTTCTCTTCGTGCTTCCGCACCCTCCAGGCTGTGTCATTCATCCACTATATGTTCTACTCATGCTGCCGCCAACTCCAGGCTGTGCCATTCAGCCACTATATGGTATTCTCATCTGCCACCAACTCCAGGCTGTACCATTCAGCCACTATATGGTCTCCTCATGCTTCCGCCATCTCCAGGCTGTGTCATTCAGCCACTATATGGTCTCCTCATGCTGCCGCCACCTACATGCTGTATCGTTCAGCCACTATATGTTCGACTCATGCTGCTGCCAACTCCAGGCTGTGCCATTCAGCCACTATATGGTCTCCTCATGTGCCGCCAACTCCAGGCTGTGCCATTCAGCCACTATATGGTCTCTACATCTGCTGCCAAATTCAGGCAGTGCCATTCAGCCACTATATGTTCTCTTCATGCTTCCCCCACCTCCAGGCTGTGCCATTCAGCCACTATATGGTCTCCACATCTGTGGTCAAATTCAGGCTGTGCCATTCAGCCACTATATGTTCTCTTCATGCTTCCCCTACCTCCAGGCTGTGTCATTCAGCCACTATATGTTCTCCTCATGCTTCTGCCACCTCCAGGCTGTGTTATTAAGCCACTCTTTGGTCTCCTCATGCTTCCGCCACCTCCAGGCTGTGCCATTCAGCCACTATTATGGTCTCCTCATCTGCCGCCAACTCCAGGCTGTGCCATTCAGCCACTATATGGTCTCCACATCTGCCGACAAATTCAGACTGTGTCATTCAGCCACTATATGTTCTCTTCATGCTTCCGCCACCTCCAGGCTGTGTCATTCAGCCACTATATGGTCTCCTCATGCTTCCGCCACCTCCGGGCTGTGCCATTCAGCCACCATTATGGTCTCCTCATGTGCCGCCAACTCCAGGCTGTGCCATTCAGCCACTATATGGTCTCCTCATCTGCCGCCAACTTCAGGCTGTGCCATTCAGCCACTATATGTTCTCTTCGTGCTTCCGCACCCTCCAGGCTGTGTCATTCATCCACTATATGGTCTCCTCATCTGCTGCCAACTCCAGGCAGTGTCATCCAGCCACTATATGTTCTAATCATGCTGCCGCCAACTCCAGGCTGTGCCATTCAGCCACTATATGGTATCCTCATCTGCCACCAACTCCAGGCTGTGCCATTCAGCCACTATATGGTCTCCTCATGCTTCCGCCACCTCCAGGCTGTGTCATTCAGCCACTATATGGTCTCCTCATGCTGCCGCCTGCTACATGCTGTGTCGTTCAGTCACTATATGTTCGACTCATGCTGCCGCCAACTGCAGGCTGTGCCATTCAGCCACTATATGGTCTCCTCATGTGCCGCCAACTCCAGGCTGTGCCATTCAGCCACTATATGGTCTCCACATCTGCCGACAAATTCAGGCTGTGCCATTCAGCCACTATATGTTCTCTTCATGATTCCCCCCATCTCCAGGCTGTGTCATTCAGCCACTATATGGTCTCCTCATGCTTCCGCCACCTCCAGGCTGTGTCATTCAGCCACTATATGGTCTCCTAATGCTGCCGCCACCTACACGCTGTGTCGTTCAGCCACTAAATGTTCGACTCATGCTGCCGCCAACTCCAGGCTGTGCCATTCAGCCACTATATGGTCTCCTCATGTGCCACCAACTCCAGGCTGTGCCATTCAGCCACTATATGGTCTCCACATCTGCCGCCAAATTCAGGCTGTGCCATTCAGCCACTATATGTTCTCTTCATGCTTCCCCCACCTCCAGGCTGTGTCATTCAGCCACTATATGTTCTCCTCATGCTTCCGCCACCTCCAGACTGTGTCATTAAGCCACTATTTGGTCTCCTCATGCTTCCGCCACCTCCAGGCTGTGCCATTCAGCCACTATTATGGTCTCCTCATCTGCCGCCAACTCCAGGCTGTGCCATTCAGCCACTATATGGTCTCCTCATCTGCCGTCAACTTCAGGCTGTGCCATTCAGCCACTATATGTTCTCTTCATGCTTCCGCCACCTCCAGGCTGTGTCATTCAACCACTATATGTTCTCCTCTTGGTGATGCAACCTCCACTGTGTGGTCTCCTCATGCTGCCGCCAACTCCAGACTGTGTCATTTAGCCACTATATGGTCTCCTGATGCTGCCGCAACCTCCACACTGTGTCATTCAGGCACTATTTGTCTCCTCATGCTTCTGCCACCTCCAGGCTGTGTCATTCAGCCACTATTTGGTCTTCTCATCCGCCGCCAACTCCAGGCTGTGCCATTTAGCCACTATATGGTCTCCTCATGCTTCCGTCTCCTACAGGCTGTGCCATTCAGCCACTATATGGTCTCCTCATGTGCCGCCAACTCCAGGCTGTGCTATTCAGCCACTATATGGTCTCCTCATCTGCTGCCAACTTCAGGCTGTGCCATTCAGCCACTATATGTTCTCTTCATGCTTCCGCCACCTCCAGGCTGTGTCATTCAGCCACTATATGGTCTCCTCATGCTTCCGCCACCTCCAGGCTGTGCCATTCAGCCACTATTTTGGTCTCCTCATGTGCCGCCAACTCCAGGCTGTGCCATTCAGCCACTATATGGTCTCTTCGTGCTTACGCACCCTCCAGGCTGTGTCATTCATCCACTATATGGTCTCCTCATCTGCTGTCAACTCCAGGCTGTGTCTTCCAGCCACTATATGTTCTACTCATGCTGCCGCCAACTCCAGGCTGTGCCATTCAGCCACTATATGGTATCCTCATCTGCCACCAACTCCAGGCTGTGCCATTCAGCCACTATATGGTCTCCTCATGCTTCCGCCACCTCCAGGCTGTGTCATTCAGCCACTATATGGTCTCCTCATGCTGCTGCCACCTACATGCTGTGTCGTTCAGCCACTATATGTTCGACTCATGCTGCCGCCAACTCCAGGCTGTGCCATTCAGCCACTATATGGTCTCCTCATGTGCCGCCAACTCCAGGCTGTGCCATTCAGCCACTATATGTTCTCTTCATGATTCCCCCATCTCCAGGCTGTGTCATTCAGCCACTATATGGTCTCCTCATGCTTCCGCCACCTCCAGGCTGTGTCATTCAGCCACTATATGGTCTCCTCATGCTGCCGCCACCTACACGCTGTGTCGTTCAGCCACTATATGTTCGTCTCATGCTGCCGCCAACTCCAGGCTGTGCCATTCAGCCACTATATGGTCTCCTCATGCTGCCGCCACCTACACGCTGTGTCGTTCAGCCACTATATGTTCGACTCATGCTCCGCCAACTCCAGGCTGTGTCATTCAGCCACTATATGGTCTCCTCATGCTGCCGCCACCTACACACTGTGTCGTTCAGCCACTATATGGTCTCCTCATGCTTCCGCCACCTCCAGGCTGTGTCATTCAGCCACTATATGGTCTCCTCATGCTGCCGCCACCTACACGCTGTGTCATTCAGCCACTATATGGTCTCCTCATGCTTCCGCCATCTTCAGGCTGTGTCATTCAGCCACTATATGGTCTCCTCATGCTGCCGCCACCTACACGCTGTGTTGTTCAGCCACTATATGTTCGACTCATGCTGCCGCCAACTCCAGGCTGTGCCATTCAGCCACTATATTGTCTCCTCATGTGCCGCCAACTCCAGGCTGTGCCATTCAGCCACTATATGGTCTCCACATCTGCCGACAAATTCAGGCTGTGCCATTCAGCCACTATATGTTCTCTTCATGCTTCCCCCATCTCCAGGCTGTGTCATTCAGCCACTATATGGTCTCCTCATGCTTCCGCCACCTCCAGGCTGTGTCATTCAGCCACTATATGGTCTCCTCATGCTGCCGCCACCTACACGCTGTGTCGTTCAGCCACTATATGTTCGTCTCATGCTGCCGCCAACTCCAGGCTGTGCCATTCAGCCACTATATGGTCTCCTCATGTGCCGCCAACTCCAGGCTGTGCCATTCAGCCACTATATGGTCTCCACATCTGTGGCCAAATTCAGGCTGTGCCATTCAGCCACTATATGTTATCTTCATGCTTCCCCCACCTCCAGGCTGTGTCATTCAGCCACTATATGTTCTCCTCATGCTTCCGCCACCTCCAGGCTGTGTTATTAAGCCACTATTTGGTCTCCTCATGCTTCCGCCACCTCCAGGCTGTGCCATTCAGCCACTATTATGGTCTCCTCATCTGCCGCCAACTCCAGGCTGTGCCATTCAGCCACTATATGGTTTCCTCATCTGCCGTCAACTTCAGGCTGTGCCATTCAGCCACTATATGTTCTCTTCATGCTTCCGCCACCTCCAGGCTGTGTCATTCAACCACTATATGTTCTCCTCTTGGTGATGCCACCTCCACTGTGTGGTCTCCTCATGCTGCCGCCAACTCCAGACTGTGTCATTTAGCCACTATATGGTCTCCTGATGCTGCCGCAACCTCCACACTGTGTCATTCAGGCACTATTTGTCTCCTCATGCTTCTGCCACCTCCAGGCTGTGTCATTCAGCCACTATTTGGTCTCCTCATCTGCCGCCAACTCCATGCTGTGCCATTTAGCCACTATATGGTCTCCTCATGCTTCCGTCTCCTACAGGCTGTGCCATTCAGCCACTACATGGTCTCCTCATGCTTCCGCCACCTCCAGGCTGTGCCATTCAGCCACTATTATGGTCTCCTCATGTGTCGCCAACTCCAGGCTGTGCCATTCAGCCACTATATGGTCTCCTCATCTGCCGCCAACTTCAGGCTGTGCCATTCAGCCACTATATGTTCTCTTCGTGCTTCCGCACTCTCCAGGCTGTGTCATTCATCCACTATATGGTCTCCTCATCTGCTGCCAACTCCAGGCTGTGTCATCCAGCCACTATATGTTCTCTTCATGCTTCCGCCACCTCCAGGCTGTGTCATTCAGCCACTATATGGTCTCCTCATGCTTCCGCCACCTCCAGGCTGTGACATTCAGCCACTATTATGGTCTCCTCATGTGCCGCCAATTCCAGGCTTTGCCATTCAGCCACTATATGGTCTCCTCATCTGCCACCAACTCCAGGCTGTGCCATTCAGCCACTATATGGTCTCCTCATGCTTCCGCCACCTCCAGGCTGTGTCATTCAGCCACTATATGGTCTCCTCATGCTGCCGCCACCTACATGCTGTGTCGTTCAGCCACTATATGTTCGACTCATGCTGCCGCCAACTCCAGGCTGTGCCATTCAGCCACTATATGGTCTCCTCATGTGCCGCCAACTCCAGGCTGTGCCATTCAGCCACTATATGGTCTTAACATCTGCCGACAAATTCAGGCTGTGCCATTCAGCCACTATATGTTCTCTTCATGATTCCCCCATCTCCAGGCTGTGTCATTCAGCCACTATATGGTCTCCTCATGCTTCCGCCACCTCCAGGCTGTGTCATTCAGCCACTATATGGTCTCCTCATGCTGCCGCCACCTACACGCTGTGTCGTTCAGCCACTGTATGTTCGTCTCATGCTGCCGCCAACTCCAGGCTGTGCCATTCAGCCACTATATGGTCTCCTCATGCTGCCGCCACCTACACGCTGTGTCGTTCAGCCACTATATGTTCGACTCATGCTGCCGCCAACTCCAGGCTGTGTCATTCAGCCACTATATGGTCTCCTCATGCTGCCGCCACCTACACGCTGTGTCGTTCAGCCACTATATGGTCTCCTCATGCTTCCGCCACCTCCAGGCTGTGTCATTCAGCCACTATATGGTCTCCTCATGCTGCCGCCACCTACACGCTGTGTCATTCAGCCACTATATGGTCTCCTCATGCTTCCGCCAACTCCAGGCTGTGTCATTCAGCCACTATATGGTCTCCTCATGCTGCCGCCACCTACACGCTGTGTTGTTCAGCCACTATATGTTCGACTCATGCTGCCGCCAACTCCAGGCTGTGCCATTCAGCCACTATATTGTCTCCTCATGTGCCGCCAACTCCAGGCTGTGCCATTCAGCCACTATATGGTCTCCACATCTGCCGACAAATTCAGGCTGTGCCATTCAGCCACTATATGTTCTCTTCATGATTCCCCCATCTCCAGGCTGTGTCATTCAGCCACTATATGGTCTCCTCATGCTTCCGCCACCTCCAGGCTGTGTCATTCAGCCACTATATGGTCTCCTCATGCTGCCGCCACCTACACGCTGTGTCGTTCAGCCACTATATGTTCGTCTCATGCTGCCGCCAACTCCAGGCTGTGCCATTCAGCCACTATATGGTCTCCTCATGTGCCGTCAACTCCAGACTGTGCCATTCAGCCACTATATGGTCTCCACATCTGTGGCCAAATTCAGGCTGTGCCATTCAGCCACTATATGTTATCTTCATGCTTCCCCCACCTCCAGGCTGTGTCATTCAGCCACTATATGTTCTCCTCATGCTTCCGCCACCTCCAGGCTGTGTTATTAAGCCACTATTTGGTCTCCTCATGCTTCCGCCACCTCCAGGCTGTGCCATTCAGCCACTATTATGGTCTCCTCATCTGCCGCCAACTCCAGGCTGTGCCATTCAGCCACTATATGGTTTCCTCATCTGCCGTCAACTTCAGGCTGTGCCATTCAGCCACTATATGTTCTCTTCATGCTTCCGCCACCTCCAGGCTGTGTCATTCAACCACTATATGTTCTCCTCTTGGTGATGCCACCTCCACTGTGTGGTCTCCTCATGCTGCCGCCAACTCCAGACTGTGTCATTTAGCCACTATATGGTCTCCTGATGCTGCCGCAACCTCCACACTGTGTCATTCAGGCACTATTTGTCTCCTCATGCTTCTGCCACCTCCAGGCTGTGTCATTCAGCCACTATTTGGTCTCCTCATCTGCCGCCAACTCCATGCTGTGCCATTTAGCCACTATATGGTCTCCTCATGCTTCCGTCTCCTACAGGCTGTGCCATTCAGCCACTACATGGTCTCCTCATGCTTCCGCTACCTCCAGGCTGTGCCATTCAGCCACTATTATGGTCTCCTCATGTGTCGCCAACTCCAGGCTGTGCCATTCAGCCACTATATGGTCTCCTCATCTGCCGCCAACTTCAGGCTGTGCCATTCAGCCACTATATGTTCTCTTCGTGCTTCCGCACTCTCCAGGCTGTGTCATTCATCCACTATATGGTCTCCTCATCTGCTGCCAACTCCAGGCTGTGTCATCCAGCCACTATATGTTCTCTTCATGCTTCCGCCACCTCCAGGCTGTGTCATTCAGCCACTATATGGTCTCCTCATGCTTCCGCCACCTCCAGGCTGTGACATTCAGCCACTATTATGGTCTCCTCATGTGCCGCCAATTCCAGGCTTTGCCATTCAGCCACTATATGGTCTCCTCATCTGCCGCCAACTTCAGGCTGTGCCATTCAGCCACTATATGTTCTCTTCGTGCTTCCGCACCCTCCAGGCTGTGTCATTCATCCACTATATGTTCTACTCATGCTGCCGCCAACTCCAGGCTGTGCCATTCAGCCACTATATGGTATTCTCATCTGCCACCAACTCCAGGCTGTGCCATTCAGCCACTATATGGTCTCCTCATGCTTCCGCCACCTCCAGGCTGTGTCATTCAGCCACTATATGGTCTCCTCATGCTGCCGCCACCTACATGCTGTATCGTTCAGCCACTATATGTTCGACTCATGCTGCTGCCAACTCCAGGCTGTGCCATTCAGCCACTATATGGTCTCCTCATGTGCCGCCAACTCCAGGCTGTGCCATTCAGCCACTATATGGTCTCTACATCTGCTGCCAAATTCAGGCAGTGCCATTCAGCCACTATATGTTCTCTTCATGCTTCCCCCACCTCCAGGCTGTGCCATTCAGCCACTATATGGTCTCCACATCTGTGGCCAAATTCAGGCTGTGCCATTCAGCCACTATATGTTCTCTTCATGCTTCCCCCACCTCCAGGCTGTGTCATTCAGCCACTATATGTTCTCCTCATGCTTCCGCCACCTCCAGGCTGTGTTATTAAGCCACTATTTGGTCTCCTCATGCTTCCGCCACCTCCAGACTGTGCCATTCAGCCACTATTATGGTCTCCTCATCTGCCGCCAACTCCAGGCTGTGCCATTCAGCCACTATATGGTCTCCTCATCTGCCGTCAACTTCAGGCTGTGCCATTCAGCCACTATATGTTCTCTTCATGCTTCCGCCACCTCCAGGCTGTGTCATTCAACCACTATATGTTCTCCTCTTGGTGATGCCACCTCCACTGTGTGGTCTCCTCATGCTGCCGCCAACTCCAGACTGTGTCATTTAGCCACTATATGGTCTCCTGATGCTGCCGCAACCTCCACACTGTGTCATTCAGGCACTATTTGTCTCCTCATGCTTCTGCCACCTCCAGGCTGTGTCATTCAGCCACTATTTGGTCTCCTCATCTGCCGCCAACTCCAGGCTGTGCCATTTAGCCACTATATGGTCTCCTCATGCTTCCGTCTCCTACAGGCTGTGCCATTCAGCCACTACATGGTCTCCTCACGCTTCCGCCACCTCCAGGCTGTGCCATTCAGCCACTATTATGGTCTCCTCATGTGACGCCAACTCCAGGCTGTGCCATTCAGCCACTATATGGTCTCTTCGTGCTTCCGCACCCTCCAGGCTGTGTCATTCATCCACTATATGGTCTCCTCATCTGCTGCCAACTCCAGGCTGTGTCATCCAGCCACTATATGTTCTCTTCATGCTTCCACCACCTCCAGGCTGTGTCATTCAGCCACTATATGGTCTCCTCATGCTTCCGCCACCTCCAGGCTGTGACATTCAGCCACTATTATGGTCTCCTCATGTGCCGCCAATTCCAGGCTTTGCCATTCAGCCACTATATGGTCTCCTCATCTGCCGCCAACTTCAGGCTGTGCCATTCAGCCACTATATGTTCTCTTCGTGCTTCCGCACCCTCCAGGCTGTGTCATTCATCCACTATATGTTCTACTCATGCTGCCGCCAACTCCAGGCTGTGCCATTCAGCCACTATATGGTATTCTCATCTGCCACCAACTCCAGGCTGTGCCATTCAGCCACTATATGGTCTCCTCATGCTTCCGCCACCTCCAGGCTGTGTCATTCAGCCACTATATGGTCTCCTCATGCTGCCGCCACCTACATGCTGTATCGTTCAGCCACTATATGTTCGACTCATGCTGCTGCCAACTCCAGGCTGTGCCATTCAGCCACTATATGGTCTCCTCATGTGCCGCCAACTCCAGGCTGTGCCATTCAGCCACTATATGGTCTCTACATCTGCTGCCAAATTCAGGCAGTGCCATTCAGCCACTATATGTTTTCTTCATGCTTCCCCCACCTCCAGGCTGTGCCATTCAGCCACTATATGGTCTCCACATCTGTGGCCAAATTCAGGCTGTGCCATTCAGCCACTATATGTTCTCTTCATGCTTCCCCCACCTCCAGGCTGTGTCATTCAGCCACTATATGTTCTCCTCATGCTTCCGCCACCTCCAGGCTGTGTTATTAAGCCACTATTTGGTCTCCTCATGCTTCCGCCACCTCCAGGCTGTGCCATTCAGCCACTATTATGGTCTCCTCATCTGCCGCCAACTCCAGGCTGTGCCATTCAGCCACTATATGGTCTCCTCATCTGCCGTCAACTTCAGGCTGTGCCATTCAGCCACTATATGTTCTCTTCATGCTTCCGCCACCTCCAGGCTGTGTCATTCAACCACTATATGTTCTCCTCTTGGTGATGCCACCTCCACTGTGTGGTCTCCTCATGCTGCCGCCAACTCCAGACTGTGTCATTTAGCCACTATATGGTCTCCTGATGCTGCCGCAACCTCCACACTGTGTCATTCAGGCACTATTTGTCTCCTCATGCTTCTGCCACCTCCAGGCTGTGTCATTCAGCCACTATTTGGTCTCCTCATCTGCCGCCAACTCCAGGCTGTGCCATTTAGCCACTATATGGTCTCCTCATGCTTCCGTCTCCTACAGGCTGTGCCATTCAGCCACTACATGGTCTCCTCATGCTTCCGCCACCTCCAGGCTGTGCCATTCAGCCACTATTATGGTCTCCTCATGTGTCGCCAACTCCAGGCTGTGCCATTCAGCCACTATATGGTCTCTTCGTGCTTCCGCACCCTCCAGGCTGTGTCATTCATCCACTATATGGTCTCCTCATCTGCTGCCAACTCCAGGCTGTGTCATCCAGCCACTATATGTTCTCTTCATGCTTCCGCCACCTCCAGGCTGTGTCATTCAGCCACTATATGGTCTCCTCATGCTTCCGCCACCTCCAGGCTGTGACATTCCGCCACTATTATGGTCTCCTCATGTGCCGCCAATTCCAGGCTTTGCCATTCAGCCACTATATGGTCTCCTCATCTGCCGCCAACTTCAGGCTGTGCCATTCAGCCACTATATGTTCTCTTCGTGCTTCCGCACCCTCCAGGCTGTGTCATTCATCCACTATATGTTCTACTCATGCTGCCGCCAACTCCAGGCTGTGCCATTCAGCCACTATATGGTATTCTCATCTGCCACCAACTCCAGGCTGTGCCATTCAGCCACTATATGGTCTCCTCATGCTTCCGCCACCTCCAGGATGTGTCATTCAGCCACTATATGGTCTCCTCATGCTGCCGCCACCTACATGCTGTATCGTTCAGCCACTATATGTTCGACTCATGCTGCCGCCAACTCCAGGCTGTGCCATTCAGCCACTATATGGTCTCCTCATGTGCCGCCAACTCCAGGCTGTGCCATTCAGCCACTATATGGTCTCTACATCTGCCGCCAAATTCAGGCAGTGCCATTCAGCCACTATATGTTCTCTTCATGCTTCCCCCACCTCCAGGCTGTGCCATTCAGCCACTATATGGTCTCCACATCTGTGGCCAAATTCAGGCTGTGCCATTCAGCCACTATATGTTCTCTTCATGCTTCCCCCACCTCCAGGCTGTGTCATTCAGCCACTATATGTTCTCCTCATGCTTCCGCCACCTCCAGGCTGTGTTATTAAGCCACTATTTGGTCTCCTCATGCTTCCGCCACCTCCAGGCTGTGCCATTCAGCCACTATTATGGTCTCCTCATCTGCCGCCAACTCCAGGCTGTGCCATTCAGCCACTATATGGTCTCCTCATCTGCCGTCAACTTCAGGCTGTGCCATTCAGCCACTATATGTTCTCTTCATGCTTCCGCCACCTCCAGGCTGTGTCATTCAACCACTATATGTTCTCCTCTTGGTGATGCCACCTCCACTGTGTGGTCTCCTCATGCTGCCGCCAACTCCAGACTGTGTCATTTAACCACTATATGGTCTCCTGATGCTGCGGCAACCTCCACACTGTGTCATTCAGGCACTATTTGTCTCCTCATGCTTCTGCCACCTCCAGGCTGTGTCATTCAGCCACTATTTGGTCTCCTCATCTGTCGCCAACTCCAGGCTGTGCCATTTAGCCACTATATGGTCTCCTCATGCTTCCGTCTCCTACAGGCTGTGCCATTCAGCCACTATATGGTCTCCTCATGCTTCCGCCAACTCCAGGCTGTGCCATTCAGCCACTATTATGGTCTCCTCATGTGTCGCCAACTCCAGGCTGTGCCATTCAGCCACTATATGATCTCCTCATCTGCCGCCAACTTCAGGCTGTGCCATTCAGCCACTATATGTTCTCTTCGTGCTTCGGCACCCTCCAGGCTGTGTCATTCATCCACTATATGGTATCCTCATCTGCTGCCAACTACAGGCTGTGCCATTCAGCCACTATATGGTCTCCTCATCTGCCGCCAACTTCAGGCTGTGCTATTCAGCCACTATATGTTCTCTTCGTGCTTCCTCACCCTCCAGGCTATGTCAATCATCCACTATATGGTCTCCTCATCTGCTGCAGACTCCAGGCAGTGTCATCCAGCCACTATATGTTCTATTCATGCTGCCGCCAACTCCAGGCTGTGCCATTCAGCCACTATATGGTATCCTCATATGCCAGCAACTCCAGGCTGTGCCATTAAGCCACTATATGGTCTCCTCATGCTTCCGCCACCTCCAGGCTGTGTCATTCAGCCACTATATGGTCTCCTCATGCTGCCGCCACCTACATGCTGTGTCATTCAGCCACTATATGTTCGACTCATGCTGCCGCCAACTCCAGGCTGTGCCATTCAGCCACTATATGGTCTCCTCATGTGCCGCCAACTCAAGGTTGTGCCATTCAGCCACTATATGGTTTCCACATCTGCTGCCAAATTCAGGCTCTGCCATTCAGCCACTATATGTTCTCTTCATGCTTCCGCCACCTCCAGGCTGTGTTATTCAGCCACTATTTGGTCTCCTCATGCTTCCGCCACCTCCAGGCTGTGCCATTCAGCCACTATTATGGTCTCCTCTTGTGCCGTCAACTCCAGGCTGTGCCATTCAGCCACTATTATGGTCTTCTCATGTGCCGCCAACTTCAGGCTGTGCCATTCAGCCACTATATGTTCTCTTCATGCTTCCGCCACCTCCAGGCTGTGTCATTCAGCCACTATATGGTCTCCTCATGCTTCCGCCACCTCTGGGCTGTGCCATTCAGCCACCATTATGGTCTCCTCATGTGCCGCCAACTCCAGGCTGTGCCATTCAGCCACTATATGGTCTCCTCATCTGCCGCCAACTTCAGGCTGTGCCATTCAGCCACTATATGTTCTCTTCGTGCTTCCGCACCCTCCAGGCTGTGTCATTCATCCACTATATGGTCTCCTCATCTGCTGCCAACTCCAGGCAGTGTCATCCAGCCACTATATGTTTTAATCATGCTGCCGCCAACTCCAGGCTGTGCCATTCAGCCACTATATGGTATCCTCATCTGCCACCAACTCCAGGCTGTGCCATTCAGCCACTATATGGTCTCCTCATGCTTCCGCCACCTCCAGGCTGTGTCATTCAGCCACTATATGGTCTCCTCATGCTGCCGCCACCTACATGCTGTGTCGTTCAGTCACTATATGTTCGACTCATGCTGCCGCCAACTGCAGGCTGTGCCATTCAGCCACTATATGGTCTCCTCATGTGCCGCCAACTCCAGGCTGTGCCATTCAGCCACTATATGGTCTCCACATCTGCCGACAAATTCAGGCTGTGCCATTCAGCCACTATATGTTCTCTTCATGATTCCCCCATCTCCAGGCTGTGTCATTCAGCCACTATATGGTCTCCTCATGCTTCAGCCACCTCCAGGCTGTGTCATTCAGCCACTATATGGTCTCCTAATGCTGCCGCCACCTACACGCTGTGTCGTTCAGCCACTATATGTTCGACTCATGCTGCCGCCAACTCCAGGCTGTGCCATTCAGCCACTATATGGTCTCCTCATGTGCCACCAACTCCAGGCTGTGCCATTCAGCCACTATATGGTCTCCACATCTGCCGCCAAATTCAGGCTGTGCCATTCAGCCACTATATGTTCTCTTCATGCTTCCCCCACCTCCAGGCTGTGTCATTCAGCCACTATATGTTCTCCTCATGCTTCCGCCACCTCCAGGCTGTGTCATTAAGCCACTATTTGGTTTCCTCATGCTTCCGCCACCTCCAGGCTGTGCCATTCAGCCACTATTATGGTCTCCTCATCTGCCGCCAACTCCAGGCTGTGCCATTCAGCCACTATATGGTCTCCTCATCTGCCGTCAACTTCAGGCTGTGCCATTCAGCCACTATATGTTCTCTTCATGCTTCCGCCACCTCCAGGCTGTGTCATTCAACCACTATATGTTCTCCTCTTGGTGATGCAACCTCCACTGTGTGGTCTCATGCTGCCGCCAACTCCAGACTGTGTCATTTAGCCACTATATGGTCTCCTGATGCTGCCGCAACCTCCACACTGTGTCATTCAGGCACTATTTGTCTCCTCATGCTTCTGCCACCTCCAGGCTGTGTCATTCAGCCACTATTTGGTCTCCTCATCCGCCGCCAACTCCAGGCTGTGCCATTTAGCCACTATATGGTCTCCTCATGCTTCCGTCTCCTACAGGCTGTGCCATTCAGCCACTATATGGTCTCCTCATGTGCCGCCAACTCCAGGCTGTGCCATTCAGCCACTATATGGTCTCCTCATCTGCTGCCAACTTCAGGCTGTGCCATTCAGCCACTATATGTTCTCTTCATGCTTCCGCCACCTCCAGGCTGTGTCATTCAGCCACTATATGGTCTCCTCATGCTTCCGCCACCTCCAGGCTGTGCCATTCAGCCACTATTTTGGTCTCCTCATGTGCCGCCAACTCCAGGCTGTGCCATTCAGCCACTATATGGTCTCTTCGTGCTTCCGCACCCTCCAGGCTGTGTCATTCATCCACTATATGGTCTCCTCATCTGCTGTCAACTCCAGGCTGTGTCTTCCAGCCACTATATGTTCTACTCATGCTGCCGCCAACTCCAGGCTGTGCCATTCAGCCACTATATGGTATCCTCATCTGCCACCAACTCCAGGCTGTGCCATTCAGCCACTATATGGTCTCCTCATGCTTCCGCCACCTCCAGGCTGTGTCATTCAGCCACTATATGGTCTCCTCATGCTGCCGCCACCTACATGCTGTGTCGTTCAGCCACTATATGTTCGACTCATGCTGCCGCCAACTCCAGGCTGTGCCATTCAGCCACTATATGGTCTCCTCATGTGCCGCCAACTCCAGGCTGTGCCATTCAGCCACTATATGGTCTCCACATCTGCCGACAAATTCAGGCTGTGCCATTCAGCCACTATATGTTCTCTTCATGATTCCCCCATCTCCAGGCTGTGTCATTCAGCCACTATATGGTCTCCTCATGCTTCCGCCACCTCCAGGCTGTGTCATTCAGCCACTATATGGTCTCCTCATGCTGCCGCCACCTACACACTGTGTCGTTCAGCCACTATATGTTCGTCTCATGCTGCCGCCAACTCCAGGCTGTGCCATTCAGCCACTATATGGTCTCCTCATGCTGCCGCCACCTACACGCTGTGTCGTTCAGCCACTATATGTTCGACTCATGCTGCCGCCAACTCCAGGCTGTGTCATTCAGCCACTATATGGTCTCCTCATGCTGCCGCCACCTACACGCTGTGTCGTTCAGCCACTATAAGGTCTCCTCATGCTTCCGCCACCTCCAGGCTGTGTCATTCAGCCACTATATGGTCTCCTCATGCTGCCGCCACCTACACGCTGTGTCATTCAGCCACTATATGGTCTCCTCATGCTTCCGCCACCTCCAGGCTGTGTCATTCAGCCACTATATGGTCTCCTCATGCTGCCGCCACCTACACGCTGTGTCGTTCAGCCACTATATGTTCGACTCATGCTGCCGCCAACTCCAGGCTGTGCCATTCAGCCACTATATTGTCTCCTCATGTGCCGCCAACTCCAGGCTGTGCCATTCAGCCACTATATGGTCTCCACATCTGCCGACAAATTCAGGCTGTGCCATTCAGCCACTATATGTTCCCTTCATGATTCCCCCATCTCCAGGCTGTGTCATTCAGCCACTATATGGTCTCCTCATGCTTCCGCCACCTCCAGGCTGTGTCATTCAGCCACTATATGGTCTCCTCATGCTGCCGCCACCTACACGCTGTGTCGTTCAGCCACTATATGTTCGTCTCATGCTGCCGCAAACTCCAGGCTGTGCCATTCAGCCACTATATGGTCTCCTCATGTGCCGCCAACTCCAGGCTGTGCCATTCAGCCACTATATGGTCTCCACATCTGTGGCCAAATTCAGGCTGTGCCATTCAGCCACTATATGTTATCTTCATGCTTCCCCCACCTCCAGGCTGTGTCATTCAGCCACTATATGTTCTCCTCATGCTTCCGCCACCTCCAGGCTGTGTTATTAAGCCACTATTTGGTCTCCTCATGCTTCCGCCACCTCCAGGCTGTGCCATTCAGCCACTATTATGGTCTCCTCATCTGCCGCCAACTCCAGGCTGTGCCATTCAGCCACTATATGGTCTCCTCATCTGCCGTCAACTTCAGGCTGTGCCATTCAGCCACTATATGTTCTCTTCATGCTTCCGCCACCTCCAGGCTGTGTCATTCAACCACTATATGTTCTCCTCTTGGTGATGCCACCTCCACTGTGTGGTCTCCTCATGCTGCCGCCAACTCCAGACTGTGTCATTTAGCCACTATATGGTCTCCTGATGCTGCCGCAACCTCCACACTGTGTCATTCAGGCACTATTTGTCTCATCATGCTTCTGCCACCTCCAGGCTGTGTCATTCAGCCACTATTTGGTCTCCTCATCTGCCGCCAACTCCAGGCTGTGCCATTTAGCCACTATATGGTCTCCTCATGCTTCCGTCTCCTACAGGCTGTGCCATTCAGCCACTACATGGTCTCCTCATGCTTCCGCCACCTCCAGGCTGTGCCATTCAGCCACTATTATGGTCTCCTCATGTGTCGCCAACTCCAGGCTGTGCCATTCAGCCACTATATGGTCTCCTCATCTGCCGCCAACTTCAGGCTGTGCCATTCAGCCACTATATGTTCTCTTCGTGCTTCCGCACCCTCCAGGCTGTGTCATTCATCCACTATATGGTCTCCTCATCTGCTGCCAACTCCAGGCTGTGTCATCCAGCCACTATATGTTCTCTTCATGCTTCCGCCACCTCCAGGCTGTGTCATTCAGCCACTATATGGTCTCCTCATGCTTCCGCCACCTCCAGGCTGTGACATTCAGCCACTATTATGGTCTCCTCATGTGCCTCCAATTCCAGGCTTTGCCATTCAGCCACTATATGGTCTCCTCATCTGCCGCCAACTTCAGGCTGTGCCATTCAGCCACTATATGTTCTCTTCGTGCTTCCGCACCCTCCAGGCTGTGTCATTCATCCACTATATGTTCTACTCATGCTGCCGCCAACTCCAGGCTGTGCCATTCAGCCACTATATGGTATTCTCATCTGCCACCAACTCCAGGCTGTGCCATTCAGCCACTATATGGTCTCCTCATGCTTCCGCCACCTCCAGGCTGTGTCATTCAGCCACTATATGGTCTCCTCATGCTGCCGCCACCTACATGCTGTATCGTTCAGCCACTATATGTTCGACTCATGCTGCTGCCAACTCCAGGCTGTGCCATTCAGCCACTATATGGTCTCCTCATGTGCCGCCAACTCCAGGCTGTGCCATTCAGCCACTATATGGTCTCTACATCTGCTGCCAAATTCAGGCAGTGCCATTCAGCCACTATATGTTCTCTTCATGCTTCCCCCACCTCCAGGCTGTGCCATTCAGCCACTATATGGTCTCCACATCTGTGGCCAAATTCAGGCTGTGCCATTCAGCCACTATATGTTCTCTTCATGCTTCCCCCACCTCCAGGCTGTGTCATTCAGCCACTATATGTTCTCCTCATGCTTCTGCCACCTCCAGGCTGTGTTATTAAGCCACTCTTTGGTCTCCTCATGCTTCCGCCACCTCCAGGCTGTGCCATTCAGCCACTATTATGGTCTCCTCATCTGCCGCCAACTCCAGGCTGTGCCATTCAGCCACTATATGGTCTCCACATCTGCCGACAAATTCAGGCTGTGCCATTCAGCCACTATATGTTCTCTTCATGCTTCCGCCACCTCCAGGCTGTGTCATTCAGCCACTATATGGTCTCCTCATGCTTCCGCCACCTCCGGGCTGTGTCATTCAGCCACCATTATGGTCTCCTCATGTGCCGCCAACTCCAGGCTGTGCCATTCAGCCACTATATGGTCTCCTCATCTGCCGCCAACTTCAGGCTGTGCCATTCAGCCACTATATGTTCTCTTCGTGCTTCCGCACCCTCCAGGCTGTGTCATTCATCCACTATATGGTCTCCTCATCTGCTGCCAACTCCAGGCAGTGTCATCCAGCCACTATATGTTCTAATCATGCTGCCGCCAACTCCAGGCTGTGCCATTCAGCCACTATATGGTATCCTCATCTGCCACCAACTCCAGGCTGTGCCATTCAGCCACTATATGGTCTCCTCATGCTTCCGCCACCTCCAGGCTGTGTCATTCAGCCACTATATGGTCTCCTCATGCTGCCGCCTGCTACATGCTGTGTCGTTCAGTCACTATATGTTCGATTCATGCTGCCGCCAACTGCAGGCTGTGCCATTCAGCCACTATATGGTCTCCTCATGTGCCGCCAACTCCAGGCTGTGCCATTCAGCCACTATATGGTCTCCACATCTGCCGACAAATTCAGGCTGTGCCATTCAGCCACTATATGTTCTCTTCATGATTCCCCCATCTCCAGGCTGTGTCATTCAGCCACTATATGGTCTCCTCATGCTTCCGCCACCTCCAGGCTGTGTCATTCAGCCACTATATGGTCTCCTAATGCTGCCGCCACCTACACGCTGTGTCGTTCAGCCACTAAATGTTCGACTCATGCTGCCGCCAACTCCAGGCTGTGCCATTCAGCCACTATATGGTCTCCTCATGTGCCACCAACTCCAGGCTGTGCCATTCAGCCACTATATGGTCTCCACATCTGCCGCCAAATTCAGGCTGTGCCATTCAGCCACTATATGTTCTCTTCATGCTTCCCCCACCTCCAGGCTGTGTCATTCAGCCACTATATGTTCTCCTCATGCTTCCGCCACCTCCAGACTGTGTCATTAAGCCACTATTTGGTCTCCTCATGCTTCCGCCACCTCCAGGCTGTGCCATTCAGCCACTATTATGGTCTCCTCATCTGCCGCCAACTCCAGGCTGTGCCATTCAGCCACTATATGGTCTCCTCATCTGCCGTCAACTTCAGGCTGTGCCATTCAGCCACTATATGTTCTCTTCATGCTTCCGCCACCTCCAGGCTGTGTCATTCAACCACTATATGTTCTCCTCTTGGTGATGCAACCTCCACTGTGTGGTCTCCTCATGCTGCCGCCAACTCCAGACTGTATCATTTAGCCACTATATGGTCTCCTGATGCTGCCGCAACCTCCACACTGTGTCATTCAGGCACTATTTGTCTCCTCATGCTTCTGCCACCTCCAGGCTGTGTCATTCAGCCACTATTTGGTCTCCTCATCCGCCGCCAACTCCAGGCTGTGCCATTTAGCCACTATATGGTCTCCTCATGCTTCCGTCTCCTACAGGCTGTGCCATTCAGCCACTATATGGTCTCCTCATGTGCCGCCAACTCCAGGCTGTGCCATTCAACCACTATATGGTCTCCTCATCTGCTGCCAACTTCAGGCTGTGCCATTCAGCCACTATATGTTCTCTTCATGCTTCCGCCACCTCCAGGCTGTGTCATTCAGCCACTATATGGTCTCCTCATGCTTCCGCCACCTCCAGGCTGTGCCATTCAGCCACTATTTTGGTCTCCTCATGTGCCGCCAACTCCAGGCTGTGCCATTCAGCCACTATATGGTCTCTTCGTGCTTCCGCACCCTCCAGGCTGTGTCATTCATCCACTATATGGTCTCCTCATCTGCTGTCAACTCCAGGCTGTGTCTTCCAGCCACTATATGTTCTACTCATGCTGCCGCCAACTCCAGGCTGTGCCATTCAGCCAATATATGGTATCCTCATGCTTCCGCCACCTCCAGGCTGTGTCATTCATCCACTATATGGTCTCCTCATCTGCTGTCAACTCCAGGCTGTGTCTTCCAGCCACTATATGTTCTACTCATGCTGCCGCCAACTCCAGGCTGTGCCATTCAGCCAATATATGGTCTCCTCATGCTTCCGCCACCTCCAGGCTGTGTCATTCAGCCACTATATGGTCTCCTCATGCTGCCGCCACCTACATGCTGTGTCGTTCAGCCACTATATGTTCGACTCATGCTGCCGCCAACTCCAGGCTGTGCCATTCAGCCACTATATGGTCTCCTCATGTGCCGCCAACTCCAGGCTGTGCCATTCAGCCACTATTATGGTCTCCTCATGTGTCGCCAACTCCAGGCTGTGCCATTCAGCCACTATATGGTCTCCTCATCTGCCGCCAACTTCAGGCTGTGCCATTCAGCCACTATATGTTCTCTTCGTGCTTCCGCACCCTCCAGGCTGTGTCATTCATCCACTATATGGTCTCCTCATCTGCTGCCAACTCCAGGCTGTGTCATCCAGCCACTATATGTTCTCTTCATGCTTCCGCCACCTCCAGGCTGTGTCATTCAGCCACTATATGGTCTCCTCATGCTTCCGCCACCTCCAGGCTGTGACATTCCGCCACTATTATGGTCTCCTCATGTGCCGCCAATTCCAGGCTTTGCCATTCAGCCACTATATGGTCTCCTCATCTGCCGCCAACTTCAGGCTGTGCCATTCAGCCACTATATGTTCTCTTCGTGCTTCCGCACCCTCCAGGCTGTGTCATTCATCCACTATATGTTCTACTCATGCTGCCGCCAACTCCAGGCTGTGCCATTCAGCCACTATATGGTATTCTCATCTGCCACCAACTCCAGGCTGTGCCATTCAGCCACTATATGGTCTCCTCATGCTTCCGCCACCTCCAGGCTGTGTCATTCAGCCACTATATGGTCTTCTCATGCTGCCGCCACCTACATGCTGTATCGTTCAGCCACTATATGTTCGACTCATGCTGCCGCCAACTCCAGGCTGTGCCATTCAGCCACTATATGGTCTCCTCATGTGCCGCCAACTCCAGGCTGTGCCATTCAGCCACTATATGGTCTCCACATCTGTGGCCAAATTCAGGCTGTGCCATTCAGCCACTATATGTTATCTTCATGCTTCCCCCACCTCCAGGCTGTGTCATTCAGCCACTATATGTTCTCCTCATGCTTCCGCCACCTCCAGGCTGTGTTATTAAGCCACTATTTGGTCTCCTCATGCTTCCGCCACCTCCAGGCTGTGCCATTCAGCCACTATTATGGTCTCCTCATCTGCCGCCAACTCCAGGCTGTGCCATTCAGCCACTATATGGTCTCCTCATCTGCCGTCAACTTCAGGCTGTGCCATTCAGCCACTATATGTTCTCTTCATGCTTCCGCCACCTCCAGGCTGTGTCATTCAACCACTATATGTTCTCCTCTTGGTGATGCCACCTCCACTGTGTGGTCTCCTCATGCTGCCGCCAACTCCAGACTGTGTCATTTAGCCACTATATGGTCTCCTGATGCTGCCGCAACCTCCACACTGTGTCATTCAGGCACTATTTGTCTCATCATGCTTCTGCCACCTCCAGGCTGTGTCATTCAGCCACTATTTGGTCTCCTCATCTGCCGCCAACTCCAGGCTGTGCCATTTAGCCACTATATGGTCTCCTCATGCTTCCGTCTCCTACAGGCTGTGCCATTCAGCCACTACATGGTCTCCTCATGCTTCCGCCACCTCCAGGCTGTGCCATTCAGCCACTATTATGGTCTCCTCATGTGTCGCCAACTCCAGGCTGTGCCATTCAGCCACTATATGGTCTCCTCATCTGCCGCCAACTTCAGGCTGTGCCATTCAGCCACTATATGTTCTCTTCGTGCTTCCGCACCCTCCAGGCTGTGTCATTCATCCACTATATGGTCTCCTCATCTGCTGCCAACTCCAGGCTGTGTCATCCAGCCACTATATGTTCTCTTCATGCTTCCGCCACCTCCAGGCTGTGTCATTCAGCCACTATATGGTCTCCTCATGCTTCCGCCACCTCCAGGCTGTGACATTCAGCCACTATTATGGTCTCCTCATGTGCCTCCAATTCCAGGCTTTGCCATTCAGCCACTATATGGTCTCCTCATCTGCCGCCAACTTCAGGCTGTGCCATTCAGCCACTATATGTTCTCTTCGTGCTTCCGCACCCTCCAGGCTGTGTCATTCATCCACTATATGTTCTACTCATGCTGCCGCCAACTCCAGGCTGTGCCATTCAGCCACTATATGGTATTCTCATCTGCCACCAACTCCAGGCTGTGCCATTCAGCCACTATATGGTCTCCTCATGCTTCCGCCACCTCCAGGCTGTGTCATTCAGCCACTATATGGTCTCCTCATGCTGCCGCCACCTACATGCTGTATCGTTCAGCCACTATATGTTCGACTCATGCTGCTGCCAACTCCAGGCTGTGCCATTCAGCCACTATATGGTCTCCTCATGTGCCGCCAACTCCAGGCTGTGCCATTCAGCCACTATATGGTCTCTACATCTGCTGCCAAATTCAGGCAGTGCCATTCAGCCACTATATGTTCTCTTCATGCTTCCCCCACCTCCAGGCTGTGCCATTCAGCCACTATATGGTCTCCACATCTGTGGCCAAATTCAGGCTGTGCCATTCAGCCACTATATGTTCTCTTCATGCTTCCCCCACCTCCAGGCTGTGTCATTCAGCCACTATATGTTCTCCTCATGCTTCTGCCACCTCCAGGCTGTGTTATTAAGCCACTCTTTGGTCTCCTCATGCTTCCGCCACCTCCAGGCTGTGCCATTCAGCCACTATTATGGTCTCCTCATCTGCCGCCAACTCCAGGCTGTGCCATTCAGCCACTATATGGTCTCCACATCTGCCGACAAATTCAGGCTGTGCCATTCAGCCACTATATGTTCTCTTCATGCTTCCGCCACCTCCAGGCTGTGTCATTCAGCCACTATATGGTCTCCTCATGCTTCCGCCACCTCCGGGCTGTGTCATTCAGCCACCATTATGGTCTCCTCATGTGCCGCCAACTCCAGGCTGTGCCATTCAGCCACTATATGGTCTCCTCATCTGCCGCCAACTTCAGGCTGTGCCATTCAGCCACTATATGTTCTCTTCGTGCTTCCGCACCCTCCAGGCTGTGTCATTCATCCACTATATGGTCTCCTCATCTGCTGCCAACTCCAGGCAGTGTCATCCAGCCACTATATGTTCTAATCATGCTGCCGCCAACTCCAGGCTGTGCCATTCAGCCACTATATGGTATCCTCATCTGCCACCAACTCCAGGCTGTGCCATTCAGCCACTATATGGTCTCCTCATGCTTCCGCCACCTCCAGGCTGTGTCATTCAGCCACTATATGGTCTCCTCATGCTGCCGCCTGCTACATGCTGTGTCGTTCAGTCACTATATGTTCGATTCATGCTGCCGCCAACTGCAGGCTGTGCCATTCAGCCACTATATGGTCTCCTCATGTGCCGCCAACTCCAGGCTGTGCCATTCAGCCACTATATGGTCTCCACATCTGCCGACAAATTCAGGCTGTGCCATTCAGCCACTATATGTTCTCTTCATGATTCCCCCATCTCCAGGCTGTGTCATTCAGCCACTATATGGTCTCCTCATGCTTCCGCCACCTCCAGGCTGTGTCATTCAGCCACTATATGGTCTCCTAATGCTGCCGCCACCTACACGCTGTGTCGTTCAGCCACTAAATGTTCGACTCATGCTGCCGCCAACTCCAGGCTGTGCCATTCAGCCACTATATGGTCTCCTCATGTGCCACCAACTCCAGGCTGTGCCATTCAGCCACTATATGGTCTCCACATCTGCCGCCAAATTCAGGCTGTGCCATTCAGCCACTATATGTTCTCTTCATGCTTCCCCCACCTCCAGGCTGTGTCATTCAGCCACTATATGTTCTCCTCATGCTTCCGCCACCTCCAGACTGTGTCATTAAGCCACTATTTGGTCTCCTCATGCTTCCGCCACCTCCAGGCTGTGCCATTCAGCCACTATTATGGTCTCCTCATCTGCCGCCAACTCCAGGCTGTGCCATTCAGCCACTATATGGTCTCCTCATCTGCCGTCAACTTCAGGCTGTGCCATTCAGCCACTATATGTTCTCTTCATGCTTCCGCCACCTCCAGGCTGTGTCATTCAACCACTATATGTTCTCCTCTTGGTGATGCAACCTCCACTGTGTGGTCTCCTCATGCTGCCGCCAACTCCAGACTGTATCATTTAGCCACTATATGGTCTCCTGATGCTGCCGCAACCTCCACACTGTGTCATTCAGGCACTATTTGTCTCCTCATGCTTCTGCCACCTCCAGGCTGTGTCATTCAGCCACTATTTGGTCTCCTCATCCGCCGCCAACTCCAGGCTGTGCCATTTAGCCACTATATGGTCTCCTCATGCTTCCGTCTCCTACAGGCTGTGCCATTCAGCCACTATATGGTCTCCTCATGTGCCGCCAACTCCAGGCTGTGCCATTCAACCACTATATGGTCTCCTCATCTGCTGCCAACTTCAGGCTGTGCCATTCAGCCACTATATGTTCTCTTCATGCTTCCGCCACCTCCAGGCTGTGTCATTCAGCCACTATATGGTCTCCTCATGCTTCCGCCACCTCCAGGCTGTGCCATTCAGCCACTATTTTGGTCTCCTCATGTGCCGCCAACTCCAGGCTGTGCCATTCAGCCACTATATGGTCTCTTCGTGCTTCCGCACCCTCCAGGCTGTGTCATTCATCCACTATATGGTCTCCTCATCTGCTGTCAACTCCAGGCTGTGTCTTCCAGCCACTATATGTTCTACTCATGCTGCCGCCAACTCCAGGCTGTGCCATTCAGCCAATATATGGTATCCTCATCTGCCACCAACTCCAGGCTGTGCCATTCAGCCACTATATGGTCTCCTCATGCTTCCGCCACCTCCAGGCTGTGTCATTCAGCCACTATATGGTCTCCTCATGCTGCCGCCACCTACATGCTGTGTCGTTCAGCCACTATATGTTCGACTCATGCTGCCGCCAACTCCAGGCTGTGCCATTCAGCCACTATATGGTCTCCTCATGTGCCGCCAACTCCAGGCTGTGCCATTCAGCCACTATATGGTCTCCACATCTGCCGACAAATTCAGGCTGTGCCATTCAGCCACTATATGTTCTCTTCATGATTCCCCCATCTCCAGGCTGTGTCATTCAGCCACTATATGGTCTCCTCATGCTTCCGCCACCTCCAGGCTGTGTCATTCAGCCACTATATGGTCTCCTCATGCTGCCGCCACCTACACGCTGTGTCGTTCAGCCACTATATGTTCGTCTCATGCTGTTGCCAACTCCAGGCTGTGCCATTCAGCCACTATATGGTCTCCTCATGCTGCCGCCACCTACACGCTGTGTCGTTCAGCCACTATATGTTCGACTCATGCTGCCGCCAACTCCAGGCTGTGTCATTCAGCCACTATATGGTCTCCTCATGCTGCCGCCACCTACACGCTGTGTCGTTCAGCCACTATATGGTCTCCTCATGCTTCCGCCACCTCCAGGCTGTGTCATTCAGCCACTATATGGTCTCCTCATGCTGCCGCCACCTACACGCTGTGTCATTCAGCCACTATATGGTCTCCTCATGCTTCTGCCATCTCCAGGCTGTGTCATTCAGCCACTATATGGTCTCCTTATGCTGCCGCCACCTACACGCTGTGTCGTTCAGCCACTATATGTTCGACTCATGCTGCCGCCAACTCCAGGCTGTGCCATTCAGCCACTATATTGTCTCCTCATGTGCCGCCAACTCCAGGCTGTGCCATTCAGCCACTATATGGTCTCCACATCTGCCGACAAATTCAGGCTGTGCCATTCAGCCACTATATGTTCTCTTCATGATTCCCCATCTCCAGGCTGTGTCATTCAGCCACTATATGGTCTCCTCATGCTTCCGCCACCTCCAGGCTGTGTCATTCAGCCACTATATGGTCTCCTCATGCTGCCGCCACCTACACGCTGTGTCGTTCAGCCACTATATGTTCGTCTCATGCTGCCGCCAACTACAGGCTGTGCCATTCAGCCACTATATGGTCTCCTCATGTGCCGCCAACTCCAGGCTGTGCCATTCAGCCACTATATGGTCTCCACATCTGTGGCCAAATTCAGGCTGTGCCATTCAGCCACTATATGTTATCTTCATGCTTCCCCCACCTCCAGGCTGTGTCATTCAGCCACTATATGTTCTCCTCATGCTTCCGCCACCTCCAGGCTGTGTTATTAAGCCACTATTTGGTCTCCTCATGCTTCCGCCACCTCCAGGCTGTGCCATTCAGCCACTATTATGGTCTCCTCATCTGCCGCCAACTCCAGGCTGTGCCATTCAGCCACTATATGGTCTCCTCATCTGCCGTCAACTTCAGGCTGTGCCATTCAGCCACTATATGTTCTCTTCATGCTTCCGCCACCTCCAGGCTGTGTCATTCAACCACTATATGTTCTCCTCTTGGTGATGCCACCTCCACTGTGTGGTCTCCTCATGCTGCCGCCAACTCCAGACTGTGTCATTTAGCCACTATATGGTCTCCTGATGCTGCCGCAACCTCCACACTGTGTCATTCAGGCACTATTTGTCTCCTCATGCTTCTGCCACCTCCAGGCTGTGTCATTCAGCCACTATTTGGTCTCCTCATCTGCCGCCAACTCCAGGCTGTGCCATTTAGCCACTATATGGTCTCCTCATGCTTCCGTCTCCTACAGGCTGTGCCATTCAGCCACTACATGGTCTCCTCATGCTTCCGCCACCTCCAGGCTGTGCCATTCAGCCACTATTATGGTCTCCTCATGTGTCGCCAACTCCAGGCTGTGCCATTCAGCCACTATATGGTCTCCTCATCTGCCGCCAACTTCAGGCTGTGCCATTCAGCCACTATATGTTCTCTTCGTGCTTCCGCACCCTCCAGGCTGTGTCATTCATCCACTATATGGTCTCCTCATCTGCTGCCAACTCCAGGCTGTGTCATCCAGCCACTATATGTTCTCTTCATGCTTCCGCCACCTCCAGGCTGTGTCATTCAGCCACTATATGGTCTCCTCATGCTTCCGCCACCTCCAGGCTGTGACATTCAGCCACTATTATGGTCTCCTCATGTGCCGCCAATTCCAGGCTTTGCCATTCAGCCACTATATGGTCTCCTCATCTGCCGCCAACTTCAGGCTGTGCCATTCAGCCACTATATGTTCTCTTCGTGCTTCCGCACCCTCCAGGCTGTGTCATTCATCCACTATATGTTCTACTCATGCTGCCGCCAACTCCAGGCTGTGCCATTCAGCCACTATATGGTATTCTCATCTGCCACCAACTCCAGGCTGTGCCATTCAGCCACTATATGGTCTCCTCATGCTTCCGCCACCTCCAGGCTGTGTCATTCAGCCACTATATGGTCTCCTCATGCTGCCGCCACCTACATGCTGTATCGTTCAGCCACTATATGTTCGACTCATGCTGCTGCCAACTCCAGGCTGTGCCATTCAGCCACTATATGGTCTCCTCATGTGCCGCCAACTCCAGGCTGTGCCATTCAGCCACTATATGGTCTCTACATCTGCTGCCAAATTCAGGCAGTGCCATTCAGCCACTATATGTTCTCTTCATGCTTCCCCCACCTCCAGGCTGTGCCATTCAGCCACTATATGGTCTCCACATCTGTGGCCAAATTCAGGCTGTGCCATTCAGCCACTATATGTTCTCTTCATGCTTCCCCCACCTCCAGGCTGTGTCATTCAGCCACTATATGTTCTCCTCATGCTTCCGCCACCTCCAGGCTGTGTTATTAAGCCACTATTTGGTCTCCTCATGCTTCCGCCACCTCCAGGCTGTGCCATTCAGCCACTATTATGGTCTCCTCATCTGCCGCCAACTCCAGGCTGTGCCATTCAGCCACTATATGGTCTCCTCATCTGCCGTCAACTTCAGGCTGTGCCATTCAGCCACTATATGTTCTCTTCATGCTTCCGCCACCTCCAGGCTGTGTCATTCAACCACTATATGTTCTCCTCTTGGTGATGCCACCTCCACTGTGTGGTCTCCTCATGCTGCCGCCAACTCCAGACTGTGTCATTTAGCCACTATATGGTCTCCTGATGCTGCCGCAACCTCCACACTGTGTTATTCAGGCACTATTTGTCTCCTCATGCTTCTGCCACCTCCAGGCTGTGTCATTCAGCCACTATTTGGTCTCCTCATCTGCCGCCAACTCCAGGCTGTGCCATTTAGCCACTATATGGTCTCCTCATGCTTCCGTCTCCTACAGGCTGTGCCATTCAGCCACTACATGGTCTCCTCATGCTTCCGCCACCTCCAGGCTGTGCCATTCAGCCACTATTATGGTCTCCTCATGTGTCGCCAACTCCAGGCTGTGCCATTCAGCCACTATATGGTCTCCTCATCTGCCGCCAACTTCAGGCTGTGCCATTCAGCCACTATATGTTCTCTTCGTGCTTCCGCACCCTCCAGGCTGTGTCATTCATCCACTATATGGTCTCCTCATCTGCTGCCAACTCCAGGCTGTGTCATCCAGCCACTATATGTTCTCTTCATGCTTCCGCCACCTCCAGGCTGTGTCATTCAGCCACTATATGGTCTCCTCATGCTTCCGCCACCTCCAGGCTGTGACATTCAGCCACTATTATGGTCTCCTCATGTGCCGCCAATTCCAGGCTTTGCCATTCAGCCACTATATGGTCTCCTCATCTGCCGCCAACTTCAGGCTGTGCCATTCAGCCACTATATGTTCTCTTCGTGCTTCCGCACCCTCCAGGCTGTGTCATTCATCCACTATATGTTCTACTCATGCTGCCGCCAACTCCAGGCTGTGCCATTCAGCCACTATATGGTATTCTCATCTGCCACCAACTCCAGGCTGTGCCATTCAGCCACTATATGGTCTCCTCATGCTTCCGCCACCTCCAGGCTGTGTCATTCAGCCACTATATGGTCTCCTCATGCTGCCGCCACCTACATGCTGTATCTTTCAGCCACTATATGTTCGACTCATGCTGCTGCCAACTCCAGGCTGTGCCATTCAGCCACTATATGGTCTCCTCATGTGCCGCCAACTCCAGGCTGTGCCATTCAGCCACTATATGGTCTCTACATCTGCTGCCAAATTCAGGCAGTGCCATTCAGCCACTATATGTTCTCTTCATGCTTCCCCCACCTCCAGGCTGTGCCATTCAGCCACTATATGGTCTCCACATCTGTGGCCAAATTCAGGCTGTGCCATTCAGCCACTATATGTTCTCTTCATGCTTCCCCCACCTCCAGGCTGTGTCATTCAGCCACTATATGTTCTCCTCATGCTTCCGCCACCTCCAGGCTGTGTTATTAAGCCACTATTTGGTCTCCTCATGCTTCCGCCACCTCCAGGCTGTGCCATTCAGCCACTATTATGGTCTCCTCATCTGCCGCCAACTCCAGGCTGTGCCATTCAGCCACTATATGGTCTCCTCATCTGCCGTCAACTTCAGGCTGTGCCATTCAGCCACTATATGTTCTCTTCATGCTTCCGCCACCTCCAGGCTGTGTCATTCAACCACTATATGTTCTCCTCTTGGTGATGCCACCTCCACTGTGTGGTCTCCTCATGCTGCCGCCAACTCCAGACTGTGTCATTTAGCCACTATATGGTCTCCTGATGCTGCCGCAACCTCCACACTGTGTTATTCAGGCACTATTTGTCTCCTCATGCTTCTGCCACCTCCAGGCTGTGTCATTCAGCCACTATTTGGTCTCCTCATCTGCCGCCAACTCCAGGCTGTGCCATTTAGCCACTATATGGTCTCCTCATGCTTCCGTCTCCTACAGGCTGTGCCATTCAGCCACTACATGGTCTCCTCATGCTTCCGCCACCTCCAGGCTGTGCCATTCAGCCACTATTATGGTCTCCTCATGTGTCGCCAACTCCAGGCTGTGCCATTCAGCCACTATATGGTCTCCTCATCTGCCGCCAACTTCAGGCTGTGCCATTCAGCCACTATATGTTCTCTTCGTGCTTCCGCACCCTCCAGGCTGTGTCATTCATCCACTATATGGTCTCCTCATCTGCTGCCAACTCCAGGCTGTGTCATCCAGCCACTATATGTTCTCTTCATGCTTCCGCCACCTCCAGGCTGTGTCATTCAGCCACTATATGGTCTCCTCATGCTTCCGCCACCTCCAGGCTGTGACATTCCGCCACTATTATGGTCTCCTCATGTGCCGCCAATTCCAGGCTTTGCCATTCAGCCACTATATGGTCTCCTCATCTGCCGCCAACTTCAGGCTGTGCCATTCAGCCACTATATGTTCTCTTCGTGCTTCCGCACCCTCCAGGCTGTGTCATTCATCCACTATATGTTCTACTCATGCTGCCGCCAACTCCAGGCTGTGCCATTCAGCCACTATATGGTATTCTCATCTGCCACCAACTCCAGGCTGTGCCATTCAGCCACTATATGGTCTCCTCATGCTTCCGCCACCTCCAGGCTGTGTCATTCAGCCACTATATGGTCTTCTCATGCTGCCGCCACCTACATGCTGTATCGTTCAGCCACTATATGTTCGACTCATGCTGCCGCCAACTCCAGGCTGTGCCATTCAGCCACTATATGGTCTCCTCATGTGCCGCCAACTCCAGGCTGTGCCATTCAGCCACTATATGGTCTCCACATCTGTGGCCAAATTCAGGCTGTGCCATTCAGCCACTATATGTTATCTTCATGCTTCCCCCACCTCCAGGCTGTGTCATTCAGCCACTATATGTTCTCCTCATGCTTCCGCCACCTCCAGGCTGTGTTATTAAGCCACTATTTGGTCTCCTCATGCTTCCGCCACCTCCAGGCTGTGCCATTCAGCCACTATTATGGTCTCCTCATCTGCCGCCAACTCCAGGCTGTGCCATTCAGCCACTATATGGTCTCCTCATCTGCCGTCAACTTCAGGCTGTGCCATTCAGCCACTATATGTTCTCTTCATGCTTCCGCCACCTCCAGGCTGTGTCATTCAACCACTATATGTTCTCCTCTTGGTGATGCCACCTCCACTGTGTGGTCTCCTCATGCTGCCGCCAACTCCAGACTGTGTCATTTAGCCACTATATGGTCTCCTGATGCTGCCGCAACCTCCACACTGTGTCATTCAGGCACTATTTGTCTCATCATGCTTCTGCCACCTCCAGGCTGTGTCATTCAGCCACTATTTGGTCTCCTCATCTGCCGCCAACTCCAGGCTGTGCCATTTAGCCACTATATGGTCTCCTCATGCTTCCGTCTCCTACAGGCTGTGCCATTCAGCCACTACATGGTCTCCTCATGCTTCCGCCACCTCCAGGCTGTGCCATTCAGCCACTATTATGGTCTCCTCATGTGTCGCCAACTCCAGGCTGTGCCATTCAGCCACTATATGGTCTCCTCATCTGCCGCCAACTTCAGGCTGTGCCATTCAGCCACTATATGTTCTCTTCGTGCTTCCGCACCCTCCAGGCTGTGTCATTCATCCACTATATGGTCTCCTCATCTGCTGCCAACTCCAGGCTGTGTCATCCAGCCACTATATGTTCTCTTCATGCTTCCGCCACCTCCAGGCTGTGTCATTCAGCCACTATATGGTCTCCTCATGCTTCCGCCACCTCCAGGCTGTGACATTCAGCCACTATTATGGTCTCCTCATGTGCCTCCAATTCCAGGCTTTGCCATTCAGCCACTATATGGTCTCCTCATCTGCCGCCAACTTCAGGCTGTGCCATTCAGCCACTATATGTTCTCTTCGTGCTTCCGCACCCTCCAGGCTGTGTCATTCATCCACTATATGTTCTACTCATGCTGCCGCCAACTCCAGGCTGTGCCATTCAGCCACTATATGGTATTCTCATCTGCCACCAACTCCAGGCTGTGCCATTCAGCCACTATATGGTCTCCTCATGCTTCCGCCACCTCCAGGCTGTGTCATTCAGCCACTATATGGTCTCCTCATGCTGCCGCCACCTACATGCTGTATCGTTCAGCCACTATATGTTCGACTCATGCTGCTGCCAACTCCAGGCTGTGCCATTCAGCCACTATATGGTCTCCTCATGTGCCGCCAACTCCAGGCTGTGCCATTCAGCCACTATATGGTCTCTACATCTGCTGCCAAATTCAGGCAGTGCCATTCAGCCACTATATGTTCTCTTCATGCTTCCCCCACCTCCAGGCTGTGCCATTCAGCCACTATATGGTCTCCACATCTGTGGCCAAATTCAGGCTGTGCCATTCAGCCACTATATGTTCTCTTCATGCTTCCCC